>NW_028327172.1:45427033-45733908 GCF_987537825.1 Furipterus horrens
GCCCAGCCAGACACTCCAGTGAGGGCTGATTTGGGGAAGTTTAATTTTTTACTGCCCTCCTCTGCCTGTGCCCTCTCTGCTTACTCTTAGCAATTTATAAATGTCCCTCCACCAATCCTGTTAGGAAGGAATTATTATTCCCATTTTGCAGATGAGGAAATAGGGGCTCAGGAAATAAGATCACAAAGCCAAAGTAAAAGCTGGGGCTCCTGCCTACCTGCTCCTGCTTATACCTCCCCATTCAAGACAGAAACTCTACCTGGATGCAGCCTGATCCTCTTGTTTTCAAGCTGTAGGAAGTCTGCATCCTGCCCTGAAAACCTGTCTTTAGGTCTTGCTTGTGGCCTGATTACCCAGCTGCTGATAACATAATTCCTGCTCAGGCCTGCCCACAAGCTAGGGAAGCTTTGCTGATCCTGTAAGAGGAGGTGGAGGTGCCCCTGATGAAATCTTCCCTCTCCCTGAACTGCCCCTGTGGACCTGTCTTTGGCTCACACCTTCTTTATGTTCTCAGGCCTGGTCTCCGGAGCCATTCAGGCCTGATGGGGTGGAGGCTGGCTGTAGGGGCCTGTCTGACCTCTGTACCCATCCTAGAGGTCAGTTGCAGTACTTGGCCAGGCCAGGCCTGCTTTCTGTCTGTGTCCACATTGCCCAACACAGGCTGTGCTAAAAGAGATGCCATTGAGTATTTGGGAAATGAATGACTGGGTGAAAGTTGGCACATAGTGGAAGAGGAAGGTCTTGCTCCATGGAGAGCTACAGCTGGTTCCTGAGCAGAGGAGTTCCTCCACTCCCCTGCCACACCATCTCTTAGCTCTGAGTCATTCCTGGTTCAGGATGAGTAACTAGAGTCCCTGCTGGGAGAGTGGGCAGCCTGGGCTCTGTTGGGCAATTACTTCCTCCTTGGCTCTCTCTCCTGGTACGCTGTCACTGTTATTGTAGTGATAGTAGCACTGCTGGGCACTGGAACATGGGAAGAGGGCCTCCTTTAGACTTCTTGGAGCCCACATGACCCTCCCCTCTCCCCCTGCCCATCCTATCCACCTTCCATGTGGCACCATCTTTGCAAAAGTCAACTCTGACAATGACCTTTCCCGCTCAAGCCCTGCCATGGCATTCTGTTGTCCTCAGGATAGAGGCCAAATTTCTCAGCCTGACATTCCATGTGAGTCCTGCAGCCCTTCCCCGCTTCCCCCACATGCATTCTGTGCCACTCCAACCTCACATGACACCTGGCTTTAGGTAAACAGTCCACACAATCATACTACTGAGTCTTTGTACCTGCTCCTCCTTCTGTCTTCAAGATCCTCCTACTTCTGTGTCCACCTAACAAACTCCCAATCATCTATCAGGTCCCAGCTCAAATGACCCCTCCTCTGGGAAGCTCTTCCTGACCACCTTACCAGGCTGGTTAGGAGTTCCTCTGGGCTCCATGGCCCCTGGGCTTCCTTTGGTCATGGCTTGATCACCCCAGTAGACTTGGTCCATGTCTGTGGCTTTCTTCCCATTCAGACTGGAGCTCTTCAAGGACCTGACTGAGTCTGATCTGAATCTGGGTTTGCAGGGTCCCTCTGAGGTCAGGCACACTGGGGCACTGGCAGGTGTTCGCTGAGACTCTGTGGCTGGGAAAGTGACTTATGATTGTGTTATTCTGAAAGTCCAGACTCCTGAGGTTCTGAGAATCTCAAAACCAAAGACTGTCAGAAGCAATGAATAACATAATTAAAGAAACCTATAGCATTCACTCCCAGAATCAGAGACTCTTGGAATTGGACTGCAAGAACCAATGAACTCAGAATCCAGGAAGCACTCAGAATGAGACAGTCTCAGAATCACAGACTCACTTGTATCCTGTTCTACAGTTTTGTCCCTTGTTCTGCCTTGGATTCTCTGTTCTCTTTCTTTCCTTCCAAGCTGGATCCTTTCTGCTTCTCTTCAGACCTGATCACAGCCCCTTCCAGAAACCTTCCCTGACTGTTCTGACCATGGCCCCTCTGCTGGGTCACCCAGGAGGGCCCCCTGTTGAGAAGTGTCTCAGTGTCTCTCAGCCATGACAGGTAGATGCAGCCCCCACATCAGGACAGTACATGATTCGCTGGCCCCGTGGAGCACCCACCTTTCCCCTTATCTTACTCATTCCTCATGAGGTGTCTTGTGTAGTGGTGACTCTCTGCACATGACCAGTGAAGAACGTGAGGCTCAGAGAGGGAAATCAGTTTGACCAAGATTACACAGCAAGTGTGATTCCATGTTGGAGCCTGAACCCCAGGGTTCTTACCTCTTTTAAAAAAATATTTTTTAAAATTTATTTTTAGAGAGAAGGGAAGGGAGGGAAAAAGAGAGGGAGAGAAACATCGATGTGAGAGAGAAACATTAATCAGCTGCCCCGGGGACATGCCCCAACCAGGGACCAAACCTGCAATGCAGGCGTGTGCCCTCACCAAAAATTGAACTAGTAACCCTCCGCTTTGCAGATGTCGCCCAACCAAATGAGCCACACCAGTCAGGGCGGTTCTTGCCTGTTGAGTATGGCTGGAGGCATCTGGATTGTGACAGGTAACATGGAGTACAGGGCCCTGTGGTTCTTAACTGGTTCAGGGTAGCAGTGATCTCTATAACCCTGTGCTGGGAGGGGCTGGACTGGGCCATGCTGGGTCAGGAGGAGGACAGGTGGTTTGGAGTCCTGCTCTGGGGTGAGGGTGGAGATGCTCAACCCCACCCTGAAAATACTGGAATTAGAACACTAGACCCTTCCCCTTAAGGAGCCTCAGTAACCTGATCAGTAAGTTGGGAGGGCCAGTCTGGCTGATATAGCACCTACACACTCAGATGCTCTGAGCTCAACCCCAATACGTGGCTCCCACAGCCAGGATCCTGGGGATCCCAAAAGGGAGAGTGCCTCAAAAAGGGGCTGTAGAGGCCAAGGGCTTCCTGGAGCAGGCTGCAGAGGCTTTACATTGCAACAACACCTGTTGATAACATCTGAGATTACCCCCGCAGCTTTTTCCCCAGATGAGCCCCAGTATTTGTGGTGCAGAAAGCACTCAAGGCAAAGCTGGGGGCCCACTGGCCTTCAGCTGTGTGGATGTTTGTGAAGGGGCAGAGAATGACTCCCAAGATCCTTCCTGTCTTTCAATCCAACCTTGCCCTCTCTTCTCCCCTCAGTCCACAGGGATGGCTGTGTGATCTATTGCTCTGGTTTTTGCTCACTCTGCTTTTCTTCTCTCTTCACTCACCTGACCCCTTCCAAAATACAGGTCAGGTGTCCTCCAGGAAGCCTTCCTTGACCACTTCCGCATTCCCATTAGGGATCTTCTTGTCTCCTTCAGCCCTGTTGTGTCTGCTTCCTTTAGCCTTGATCACCCTGAGTTGTCACTACCTATTTCTGAGTCTTCTTCCATGTGCTACTGCCCTTTCCTGCCAACCTTGACAGGGACCCACCTTGGAATGCCCAAGTACCCTGTACAGGAACAGGCATAGACATGACAATTTCTGTAAAAGAGTAAGTGAAGAGACATGGTGGCATCTGGTTTCTGCTGGTGGTCCCTGGACTTTCCTCCCTTCTGAGGATGGCTTTCATTGTGGGAAACTTGATCTGTGGTTAGTCTGGCATGACCTTGCTACTCTGCCCCAAATTCCTGTGGGTTTCCTGCCCCTCTTGTCTTCCTAAGATACCCCTACCCTTTCTGCCTTCTTCACCTGCTGAAGTTGTATCTCTTTTAATTATTTCATAAAATGAATTCTAAGTCATCACCTTTAACTATCAACAGACTTATGGGGCAGGGACTGTTCTTAGATTGCAAGGTAATTGAGACTTAGGTTATGGAGAGACTTGTCCAGGTCCCACAGCTGGGAATGGCAGAACTGCGATTTTCCACCTGCCTGGTGCCCTTCCTTACCCCTCATGGCTTTTCACATCTAAGTCTTCTGTTTCCCTTCACGGCAGAAGCAGGCAGCAGGAGTTTTTAGAATGGTAATGGGTCACAATCCCCTTCCAGGCTAGACAGGGCCCGCTGAGTGGGCAGGTGAGCTGGTACATTCCAGAGTCACCCTCATGGAGGAGCTGGAATGTCTTCTAACCACCCTGGGAAATTCCTCAGCTGGCCTGGGAACTGCCCAATACTTCTTCCTGGTTTTGGGTTCACTAGCCTGGGGCCCATGGTGGGGTAGAGGCAAAGCCAAGTCAGTGGGGCAGGTGTCTGCAGGTGTGGCTTGGCTCTGCCCTTGACTCACTGATGACCTTGGGTGAGACCTTGGGCTACCCCTTCTGTGAGATGGGTACAATAACCATCATGGCTGCTTCACACCTGGAAAGTACCAGGAAGAATAGATCCTGGGCCCTGCCTGGAGGGCATTTCCTGCAGTAGAGAACTGACCAGAAAAGCAGAGCAGTGGGGTCAAAGAGGGCTAGTCAGGGAGCTTCCTGGAGGAGAGGACCTCGGCTTTGGAGGTCGGGAGGTAGTGGTCAGGGGCACACCTCCTGAAACCAGACAGTTCAGCGCTCCTCTGCCATATGTTAGCTTTGTGACCCTGGAGAGGTTGTTTTGCTTCTCTAAGCTTCTCAGGATTAAATGAGAAGGGGTCTAGGAAGCCTCCAAACATGGAACTTGGCACAGAAAAAGTACTCAACTCAAACAATATTGCTGAGAGAAGATAAGGGATGGTGTTCCTGAGCAAAGGCAGACCACAGGGCTGCTTGTGCTATGCTTGACACAGGAAGGGGTATTCCATGTAGAGACCCAGCTTGAGCAAAACTGTGTTGGCTGAGGTACTGTCAAGTGTATAGTAGGCAAGGAGGGTATTGACTGTTTCCTGTAATGGGGCTGAAACACAGAACCAAAACCAAGGGAAGGGGAACTGGAGGCTCAGCTCAGCTCTGTAGGGTCTGGGGAGACCTTCCCTGGCAGAACCATCTTCCTGTGAAAGGGGGTTCCTAGGGAAGGAGGCTGGGAACAACCATCCCCAAGCATGTGAGCTGGGGATGGACAGCTGGTGGGCAGAGGATACCCCTCCTGGGACCAGCACACCAGGTCACCTCTGCCTCTTTTAGGCCAAGGCTGGAGCAGAGAAGGTGGCCCCGGGAGGGCTCGGCCTGGCTGACTGCCCGGGACCCAGAGCCCACGTCGTCTCCACCTCCCTGTGTCTCAGGAGCCCACAGCACTGCCTGCCCTGAGAAATGCTGGAAGCTGGGTGTGGCCCCAGGCGGGGGACCTGTTTTTCCTGTTTCCTGCAGAGTTCCCTGCAGCTCTGTCCAAGCGTGTGCATTCATGAGTGAAGAGCCTGAGCGGGCACTGAGCATCCTGACTGCAAGAGCAGGGGCTGGTCAGGTATGGACGTGCGAGGGCGGGGTCCACTGGCTGGGAGGCTGGGGCAGGTGTGTGCATGTGTGTGTATGCACTGAACCGGGAGTAGATCATAGGGATCCCTGCCCTGCTCCCTCGTCCCAGGCTGTGATGAATTCAAGCTTCGGAGCCAGATGGCCCTGGGTGTCAAGACCAATTTTTACAATACCCGGCAGTGTGGCATCAAACCAATAGCTTCACCACTATGGCAGTATATCTGCTGACGAGTGAGGGTGAGGAATGAAAAAGAGATGCTGTATGGAAGCTGCTCAGCCCAGGCTTGGCCCCTACAAAGTGAGGGGGTAGGGCTTCTGACCCCGACTGACCCATGATCTGAGCCAGAGATGGGTGACGTAGAGGAATGTGGCCAGTTCAGACAGCTGACCTAGCTCCAGAGTATCTGGGTCCAGTTACCTTCCCTCTCTCCAGAGAAGGACAAGGCCTTCTCTTCAGCTCTTGAAAGAGATAGTCCAGGGACCTGTGTAGGGCAGGAGCAGGCCTCGGGTGGGCTGGACCCCAGGAGAACGGGGCTGACTCCTGGCCACCGAGGGTCGGCAGCTGAGAAAGCTTTAAATGTGTTTGTCCTCTGGGAGACTCTCAGGGGAATAAGGGAAAGGAGAGCTCCTGTCGTAAAGCTCAGCCTCCTCTGGGCTCCTATATAGCCTTTTGCACTTGCTTTATTCATCACTCATTCATTCATTCATTCCCTCATTCATGTTATACCTGCTTTAAATCAGGCCTCCTGCCAGATGATGGGGACAGAGGAAAGAATCAGGTGGACCCAGGCCTCTGGAAGCACCTGGCATGTGCTGGGGTAGCAGGGGGATGGACAAATTACTAACAGGGTGTGAGGTGTGCCTGGGGTGGTTAGGAGGAGAGCTTCAGAGATAGAAAGAGCCTTGTGTGCTGGGCAGGATGGAGAGCAGTGTGGGTGCGTCCTGGAAAGGTTTTCCAGGCAGAAGGAACAGCAAGCACAGAGGCCTGGCAGGGCACTTATATGGCTTGTATCCTTCTCCAGACTAGGAGCTCTTCAGGGCAGGGCCAGCCAGGAATGGGCATGGAGGGGCTGGTGAGTGATGTCAGACAAGTTAGGCAGGAGCCTGTCTCAAGGGAGCAGGGAGTGAGGCCCCAAGGGCATCAGAGATCAGAAAAGGCACAGGAGAGGGCTGGGGACTCGGCTGTCCCATAAACAGGGGCTGGGGAGGCAGGAAAGATGTAATCACAGGTTGGTAAGCCAGCCTGTGGAAGGAGAGGAGAGACAGAGTCAGTCTGGATCGGGGCCATGCAATGGAATCCCCAGCTGGCCTGGGAGGGTAGAGGCAGGATATCTTAAAACAGGTGGAAAGGGCAGCTCCCTAGGTTCACTGGAAACTTAAGGAAGTCTCCACCCCTCTCGTTAGAGTCAGAGATTCCACCACTAGTGATCAGCAAGAGCATTGTGCAGAGCAATGGGACGTTGATGAGGGGAAGATTTGGGCCCTGACCCCGAGACCTGCCAGACCTCAGCACTGGGGCAGGAGCTGAAACAGCAGTCCAGAGGTGGGACTGGGTGTCATGGATGGGCCACTCTCCTCATCTCCAGTGGGGAAGAGGACCTCCTGAGGGAAGTTTCACAGCAGCAGTTCTCCAACGCCATGGAATTCAGCCTGTGAGAGGGCTGAGTCTCAGGAGGGCAGTAAATGCCTGATGTCACTGTGGTTCTGTGGCAGAGCTGGACACCCTGAGCTGGTGTCCTAGGGTGGAGGGCCAGGGAATGTGGCCCCTCTACAGATGCTCAGGCTCATACTCGGGCCTCCACACTTCTGCAGTTTCTGTGAGCCAGAAACTCCCAGGCCACCTCCCAAAGGGTCAGATCTAATGGTCCTAGCCTTCACCCATCCCTGTATCCCACCATACTCCTTCAAGGCACCTCATGTGTACCGTGTCTGACACTGAATTCCTCCTCTCCCCACTCCTGCTCCTCCTCCCCACCCCTGAGCCTGGCCTCTTGTCTGCCACTCTCTCCTGCCCTCCTCCACCCAGACTTCCTCTGGGCAGGTCTCTCCACCCTCCCTCCCAAACAGCTCTCAGATCTCTCTCCTCAGAGGTCTCCAGGCTGGGCAGGAAGCTTAGGGTCTAAAGGAGTAGATATCGCTGGCCCTACAGAATCCCCAAGTCCCAGCCTCTCAGAACCCCAGGTTCTAAAATAAAGGGAATTATACAGCCCGAGATTCGCAGGGTAGGGAGGACTCACATGTCGTCTGCCCTCTCTGTCCTCCCAGACACACCTGTCCACAGGGCAGGAGCCCTACCTATTGAAGGCTCTGCTTGCACACTCTCATCAGCAGTAGGTTCACTGTCTCCCTCCGATAGCACCTTCCCTTGTGGGACAGGCCTGGATAGGAATTGTAGCCTGTCCCCAGCTGTGTGACCTTGGCCAAATTCCTTGAATGATCTGTGTGTCAGTCTCTTTATCAGACATGACAATCTGGCTCCCAGAAGCATGTTGTAAGGATGGAATGAAGTGACATTTATAAAGCACACATAGTAGTAGGGTTTGAAAAAGGTTAACTTCCCTTGTCCTTTCACACTATTAGAAAGTTATTCTTTGTATTTGTCCCAAACCTGCTAACCAGGGACTCCTGCTAGGATTTCCAGCCTATCTTTCGGGACCTTTGGGCACATCTTCGCCCTCCAGACTGGGATATATTTGTCCCCTGCTGCCTCCCAGCTGATAGAGAGCTCTCACTGGTTGTGTTGGTGGGGGTGGGGAGAGGAGGAAGGTGGACAGCTTGTTCTCCCTGTGCTCATTGTCTGCTGTGCAGTCAGGCCCTGTGGGTGTGTCATATGCCCACTAGGAACGAGAATCGCTAGATGGTGATGGTGTGGAAGAAAAGCTGGGTAGGCCTGGAGGAAGTTGAATTTAATTTACAAATGAAGTCCCTGGCCGTCCTCACTCCCACTTCAACCTCAGACTTCCCCAGAATCTTCAGGAGGGTCACTGTCCCTTCTGGTAGCCTTACAAGCCAGGGAGAAGCAGTACTGTTTACACATGCAGAAAGTGCCAGAACACAAAAGCATCTAAAAAATATTTGCTGAGTAAGTGAATGAGTGACTAAAGAGGGAGACCTTTGGAGATACTTCCTCAATACAAAAATACCGGGCACAGGGCCAGAGCCTCCCTAGGGAGCCAAAGCATGAGCTAAAGGAAAGGACATTCTAATGCCTTCAGGAAGCTATGGACTGCCCATTGGCCAGAAATGCTTCAGAAGGCAATGGGCACTGGGTGGAACCCATCAGCCTCAACAGCCCCTGTCCATGAATCTGAAATGATACTTTCTGGGGTCCTCAGACTCTAGAGTTCAGAATCCCAGATCTAGAACTCTGGGTTCCTGATCTAAAGCAGTTGCCAAACTTTGTTTTTGTGAAAAGCCAGATGGTAAGTATTTTTTAGGTTTTGCAGAATATATGGTCTTTGTCCCAATTATTCATCTCTATGTAAATGCATGGGTATGCTGTGTTCCAATAAAGCTTTCTTGATAAAAACAGACTGGTGGGCTGGATTTGGCCCACCAGGGTATAGTTTGCCTACCCCATTCTGAAGTTTTAGAATTGTATAATCCTGGTATTTATGGATCTCATGCATTTTTGAAGTTCTAGGATTCTGAGGTTCTGGGTCCTCTGGATCCAGGGATTCACCAGGTCAGATGGCAACAGAGACCTCAAACGTGGTTGGGCAGATCTTGACCAAAGGAATCTGGGCACTTGGGTTCCCTCATGGCCCTGGTGAGGTGGGTGTGTCAAGCCTTTCTGATGAGCCCTGGCCATGACCTGATGGCTGTTCTCCACCCCACCCCCTTTCCTTCAGGGCGATGGCTGCAGACCTTGGCCTCTGGAATGACACCGCCAATGACACCTGGGATGGGGATGAGCTGGGCTACAAGTGCCGCTTCAATGAGGACTTCAAGTACGTGCTGCTGCCTGTGTCCTATGGTGTGGTGTGCGTGCTCGCGTTGTGTCTGAACGTCGCAGTGCTCTACATCTTCCTGTGCCGCCTGAAGACATGGAATGCCTCCACCACGTACATGTTCCACCTGGCCGTGTCGGATGCTCTGTACGCGGCCTCTCTGCCGCTGCTGGTCTATTACTATGCCCGCGGCGATCACTGGCCCTTCAGCACCGTGCTCTGCAAGCTGGTGCGTTTCCTCTTCTACACCAACCTGTACTGCAGCATCCTCTTCCTCACGTGCATAAGCGTGCACCGGTGCCTGGGTGTCTTGCGCCCACTGCGCTCGCTGCGCTGGGGTCGGGCTCGCTATGCCCGCCGGGTGGCAGCCGGTGTGTGGGTGCTGGTGCTGGTCTGCCAGGCACCTGTGCTCTATTTTGTCACCACCAGTGCACGTGGCACCCGCATTACCTGCCACGACACCTCAGCCCCTCATCTCTTCAGCCAGTTCTTTGCCTACATCTCCGTCATAATGGGCCTGCTCTTCGTGGTACCCTTCGCCACCATCCTGGTCTGCTACGTGCTCATGGCCCGGCGGCTGCTAAAGCCAGCCTATGGGACTGCAGGGGGTCTGCCACGGGCCAAGCGCAAGTCGGTGCGCACCATTGCGGTGGTGCTGGCTGTCTTCGCCCTCTGCTTCCTACCTTTCCACGTTACCCGCACCCTCTACTACTCCTTCCGCTCACTGGACCTCAGCTGCCACACCCTCAATGCCATCAATATGGCTTACAAGATCACCCGGCCGCTGGCCAGCGCCAACAGTTGCCTTGACCCCGTGCTCTACTTCCTGGCTGGGCAGAGGCTCGTGCGCTTTGCCCGGGACTCCAAGCCACCCGCAAATCCCACTTCTGCCCAGGCTAACCGCAGGCTGGACCTGCGCAAGTTTCACAAAACCAACACCAAGACAGAAGACAGGTCGTCCAGCAGTGAGAATTCCAGTCACATGGAGCCCACACTGGCTAGTGGTGGGAATACTAAGGACATCAGGCTCTAAGACCTGAACCCCTTCAGCCTATGCAAGTTTATATGGGGAGAACTGCAGAGACCAGGACTTACTCAAATGGAACAACCTCTCCAGATATGGATCATCATGACTCATGCTGGATGGTCAAGGGAGCCATGACCCCAACACTGTCATTTGGCAGGGCCTCAGGACACTCTCTGTGGTCCAGAGAGCTAGCTCAACAGTCCCCACAGCCCCATCACCATTTGTATGTGTCAGTTGGGGAATAAGGTTTCAAGAAAGGCAAGGGTTCAGGGCCAATGCCACTGCTGGCCTGACTCGCCCACATAAATAGCTGGCCTTGCCTGCCAAGGTAACCAGGCTGGAGCCCAGCCAAACCAAGTCAAATGGAGAAACTGGTGCAGAGAAGAAAGTGACCTACAACGGTCACACAGAGGCATCTGAGTCTGAGCTACTTGGGAGGGGTGGGGTCGCAGGTTGACTAGAGGACCCTGGTAAGCAGTCAGGGCTGAGCCAGAGCTTCCCACGGGGAGTCTGGGTCAGGTCTAGGTGCCACATTGGACTCAGCAATGAGTAGCAACCCCAGTCCAAGAGATGAACATGTGGAAGCTGGTGTCATAAACCCATCTGGAGACTCCCATGGGCTGGGAGCCAGTTTGAGGCTGTAACTTATACTAAAAGTGTTGTTGTCTATTGAGCTGTGCCTATTGTGTGGTTGAAGGATGGGGATGCAGTCGGAGAAGCTCTCACCAAGCACACTAGGTTCTTTTCTCCAACCTGTTCTCGTCTGCCACCTGCCTCCCCACTAGCTGCCTCAGCAGTGGTCTCACATGCGGTGCCCCCTCTCCAGACCCCAGGTCATCCCACACTTAAAGATAACTGGATTTTGTACCTGGGTCTGCTGGGCACAGAGAGCAGTCCAGTGGGGTCTCAGTCCTTGGGAATCCCCCAGTTTGGGACTTGATGGTGATGACTAGTCTTATGCTGGTAAATGTTAAACCATTTAACTGGTCCCTCCAGGTGGGTGAGGTGAACCCCTTATTTGTAGCATTGCCAATTGCTGTGGTGCAAACACTCCTACCATGGCCAGTTTCAGACTACCAATATGATAGCAACCTCTCTGCAAAATTCCTGAAAATTTAACAGTTGGCTTTTGCAATCAGGTACGAGTTGCTCCAGCACATCACTCAATAATGTTGAATGGTTGGGACTGTGGACCAGGTGGTCAGGGAAGGCTCCCTGGAGTTGGGGGGGAGGAGCTCCTAAGCTGTAGCTTCTGAGAAAAGTGGTTTATCAGAGAATATCCAGGTGCAGGGTGCATCCTGGGCAAAGACATGGGGGTAGGAGAGCAGGGTGTGCAGGAACTGGCAGCAGGCTGGGCAGCTGGTTCCCAGGCTCAAAGCAGGAATGAGGTGGGGGGTGGGTCAAAGGGATGCCAAGTCAAGGCTCCCTCCTTGTCCTGATCATGAGGTTCCCTTTGCCCTGAGTAGTGTGGGAGAGACTCACTCCTCTGCCTCTGGGGAAAACCCAGCTACATGGTATAATGTTTGGTGCTCAGCTTGAGTCAGGGCTTAGTGTGGGGAGATGAGTCTCACCTGTGACAGGTTCTGGGCTCCACTCTGGAAATTTGTGGAGCTCAGCTGGACAGGGATAGGGCAAAGCTGGCAGACCTCACTCAGGACCTTTTCCCTATGGGCCCATCCTACCTAAGAGAGGTTCTTTCCTCACCCCACTTTCCCTGCCTCTTATGACTTCTCTACCCTTCCCACTCTGCCTTGGCAAAATGGGGCACCCCCACGGTTGCTCAATTTAGAGTATAGTTCCACAGCTCCCTTGTGTGACAGGAACCCATCACAAGCCATGAACCAAATGATTATTCTGAATTGTGCAATGTGGGTGACCTGCCCAAAATAGAGTTAAATGCTTTCCTCCCGCATTCTAGGTCATATACTTCTGTTAACGTAACCCAAGTCCCTATGAACTTTTTTGGTGATTACCTCTTACAGGCTATCCTTGAGCCTTTCCTATAAGCTGGAGTCTGTCTCTTTCCTACTAGCTGCTGTTGAGGATAAACCCCATCCCAGTTTATAGGGACACCCTACCCAGGTAAGATGCTCTTCTGACCAGGAGTGTAAATGCTGGGCTCTGACTCCCTCAGCCCTTCTTAGAGGCAGGGGTTATGCATCAATATTTTGGGGACTCTTGGTTGTACATCAGTGGTTGGGGGTGCGGCCATTGCCACCATGGGCCCAAGTTCTTCTAGTCCCCATTCCTTTCACACCCAGCCCACCTACCTCCAGCAGCTGCCCTGGAGACTCCAAAAGCCCAGGCATAGCCCCATGAAGCCTTCCTTCATCCAGCAGCCTGCAGATTTCAAAGGACGCAGGACCCTCTACCTAGGGGATGGGGGAGTGGCTGATTCACCATCTAATCCTGTGGCAGGCACTGGTGAGGTTGTGAGTGGAGACCCTAAAGGAACCAGGGACAGGCCCATGGTCCCATCTCTGGACCTAGTTGGACTGCCTGACCCCTGGTGTGGACATCTGGCCTGTTGCTCAGTGCCCAGGCCAACCCCTTGGTGGGTGAGGCTCCTGACCCTGCTGCCTTGTGCTATTTTCAGCTAAAGTAAGAGTAGGATTTTCCACTCCCAGCCCCAGACCATTGTCCAGCAGTGACGTGAGGGGACCTGCCTGCTTTTAAAATATCTCCTCTTACTCTCCGGGCCTTCCTGCCCCATCCCCATCTTCCCACCTCCTCACCCTGACATCACTTCCTGAGGCTGTTGACTCCTGAAGGCCACTGTGAAGGTCACAGCCACCTGACTGACCAGGAGGGACCCCAGGGATTATCTAGCCCAGCTGCAGACTCAATGCCAGAGAAGGGCAGGGCTTTCTTTGCCCAAGGTCACTCAGGAGGTCATCATGGCACCTGGACGTGTTCCAGGGCTTCAGGCTGCCCCTGATGCTCTGCTGCCTTTGCTGAAAGTTGGTGTTTTTGTGGGAATCCTGCTGTCACCCCCATGACCCCAAGTGGACAGAGCTGCAGCTGAGGCCAGGGGCTTGGGGGGATGAGGAGGGTGGGGGAAGTAAATGCCTGCTGACTTGCCTGTAGCAGCTGTTCTCAATGAGCTCCAAGCAACAAGGGCAGGGGACCTGGCACAGAGGGGTCTCTCCCCTGGGTAGCAGGTATCCCAGGGCCCAGGAGGGAGGGGGAGTCCCAGAGGACATTCTCACTCTGACCCTCCAAGACTAGGAAAGGCCCTGAACAACATACTCCCCAGACACAGTTGCTCCAGTCTAGTCCAAGTCAGGTCACCACCATTGACATGGCAGATTTGGGCTCATCTGTTTAGAGTCAGGTGTGTGAGGAAGGGAACTCATGTACTAACCTATGCCCTGGGCACCGTCACCATGCCAGACCCTCTAACATCCATTAGGTCATTTATTCTTCACCACAATCGTGTGAAACAGACGTTCTTATCCCCATTCAGCAGACGAGGGGACAGGCTCTGAGAAGTGATGGCTTGCTCCAGGTTATACAGGCAGTTAAGTGAGTTGAGACAGAGCCCAGGTCCATCTGACACCCAGATTAGTTCCCTTTCCAGTATCCCGTGCTCCTAGAAACCCCTATGGGGAAGGAGGGTCTGTAGACCCCTCACGTGACTAAGAGGCGAGAGGCAATGTGGTGAAAATGGGTTAAGAGCACAGATTTTATGCCCGTACCTCCTGGGTGTGAGTGTGGTGTTCAATTCTTCTAGCCATGGCACCTCGGGCAAGTCACTTACTCTTGCTGTGCCTTGGTTTTCTCGTTTCTAAAAGGAGGCCCTACCTCCCATGTAGGTCATTTGGGAGGCTTACCTGAGTTAACACACATGGAGCACTTAGAACAGTGCCTGGCGTGTGAAACATTTATGTGCCAGGCATTGTGCCAAGGGAATATGAAGGGAAACCAGCCAGACCCCTTCATGGAGTTGACATAATTTAATATGGAACCACATGAGGATGCATGATTTGAGTGGGACAGTGTGGCCAGTGAGCAGCATGAGTCCCCAGTGGCTGAGGCTTACCTGGGGTATAAGAGGAGGGGAGCAGGTCCTTCCTGAAGTAAAGTGAGGGACCACCCTGCGCCCTACCTGACAGCCTTACCATGGCTTTCAGGCCCACGGGCTTCTGTGTGTTTACAGAACCTTGTCCAAGTGTCTGGCTGTGGGAGGGCAGCAGGGAGGATGGACAGTGGGAGGAGAAAGAGGAGGATGCCCTTGATAGCAGGCTTCTGGAACAGCTCCTTTGGGCTAGAGAGCTCCCACCCACCCACAGAAGCAGATTTAGCCATTCCTCCCTGACTAGTGCTGCTGGCCATGGGGTGCTGCAGCAATTCCTTGGTTCAACCAAGATCCTGGAGGCCCAGAGTGGGAGTACTGGACTGGAGCTGGCCCAAAGCAGGCAATGAATAGGCAGCTTTTGCTGTGTGACCTGAAGCCACCTGCTGTCCCTCTCTGGGCCACTCTCTGGAGAACTTGCCTCACACGTTCCAGTTCTCCCTACCTCAATTAGGGCATTAACTACCGAGATCTTCATCACAGGTACAACTAACAGCTGCTCCTTCAGGCATTCCCAAGACCCACTGAACCCTCAGTTCTGAAGACTAGAGTGTGGGCAATGAGTCGCTCATGCATCAAGAGGCCAGAGAGGGGAAGTGATTCCACTGGCACCACACAGTGCCTTGGATGGAGCCAGTCCAATGTCTGATGCTCCTGTCTCCTGTGGGGTGGACGGTGGAGCTTGGCCAGGAGTCGCTGGGCTGCAGGGTGAGGAATCTGCATGCCTCCCCAAAGGGAATGTGCTTATAGGGGGTGAATGATGGAGGGAAGTGGGGGAAAATGAGTCCCAGAAGTCAAACTCTCATTCCCCACTGCCCATGTGACTTGGAGAATTTCATGTGACTTGGTGAATCCCTTCTCTTTGGGCCCCAGTTTCTTTTTTCTTTTTAATTTATTTTTTTTTTTATTTGGGGGGGTTCTCCTTTATTTTTTATTTAATCATTATCATATTTTTCCCATTACCATTTAGACCCCTAATACCCCCTCCCCCTATCAATCACTACACTGTTGTCCATGTTCTTGAGTCCTTTTCCTTTTTGCTCAGTCCCTCCACTCCCTCACCCATCCCCAACTAGCTGTCATCCTGCTCACCATCTATGAGTCTATCCTCATTTTTTTAATTAAAAAAATTTTTTATTGATTGATCTTAGGAAGAAAGATTGATTTGTTGTTCCACTTATTTATGCATTCATTGACTGATTCTTGTATGTGCCCTAACAGAGATCAAACCTACAATCTTGACATCAGGATAACACTCTAACCAACTAAGCCACCCCGACAGGGCTCTGGCCCTCAGTTTCCTCCTCTAGTAGGGGCTTCCTGGGCTTGTCTCTGTCCTTGGCTCCAGCTTAGCCAGGTGTTCAGTCTCAGCCCTGTCCCAGCCAGAAACAATGGGCCAGGCTGGACAAGTCACTCATCGGCCCCAAACCAGTCCCCAGGGGCTCCACCCTGGACTATTTTCAGCCCTTGGAGATGGAGTCAGAAAGGATTTTCCACTCCTAGCACAATGGCTGCAGTGGACCATTGTCCAGCCGTGATCAGAGGATACGCCTGCCCCAAAATATCTCCCCTCTGTGCCTCCCCATCCTACTCCTCACCTCCCCATCCTGACATTGCTTCCCGGGGCTGTTAACTCCTGAAGGCCACTATGAAACAGCATGTGAGTCCCCTGGGAGACATGACCAGTCAAAAATCAGTCTTCTTTCCTGGCAGGGACCCCAGGGATTGTTTGGCTGCTTAGAGAGACTGGAGGCCCAGGGAGGGCTGTCCCTTGCCCAGGGTCAAAGAGTGTTCAGCATGGAGACTAGATTTGAGGCCAGGGTGCTCTGCTCCTGCTCACCTGGCTGCCTCAGCGCTAATCTGTGTGAATGACGTGGGTGGGAAGGGTGAGTATATGTTTGTTTCTGACTTTGGAGATCCCATTCAGTCCTGTTTTTATCAGCTATGGCTTTAGCTTGCACTGAACTCAGAGTTGCAAAGTAGTAGCCTGGGGAAAAGGAGGTTGGAGGACATGGAGGACCCAGTTCAGCCATCACCAGCCCTCTGACCACAAACTCAGCCTCTCCATCTGTGAAATGGAACTGACAATACTCCTTTTCCCAACTTACTGAACCATGAGACTGGAATAAGGCACAAACACACAACTATTTTTATTTTGCTCCCATCAATGCTCTCCCCCTCATGATGTCTGATTTCCCTTTCCTACCCCTAAACTGTATAGTTGGCAAACTCCAAAACTGTGAGTCACTTGAATAACAAGATTCAGTCCAATTTCAAGTTCCAATCCCTATTTAACTTACTGCTCACTGCCCCTCTTCTCCAGTGCTGACAGGACCATCCTCACCCCTACTTTAGGTCCCAGTTGGGCAAGGTGTTGGGCAAGGTGGGGAGGAAAGGGATGAGTGCATCTTCCCCAAACTGCCTTAGCCCTTTCTTGCTGTTGTTGCTCCACTGGCCATGACAACATGGCCACCAGTGTCCCTCTGTGTGTCCCATCTTTCCTGCTGAGACACTAATACACCCCAATCTCCCCAAGTGATTTTCCTGGAGCACCCTTCTCTTGACTGGGGGTGAGAAAGCCCTTATCTCCCCCTACCCTCCCTCCCATTAGGCCAAGAACTCAGAACTGCTGAGCTGTCTTCAATTCCCTGAGCCCAGAGGAAGGTGGTAGAGGGTAGGGTGATAAACTCTGAGGTTTCTTTAGAAAGTGGGGTATTTAACCCCGATGTGCCCTCAGATTTATGCCCTAGAGCCAAATTTCAAATCAGCAGCCATATGAAAACTACTGCTTCATTATGGTATTAAACTGTTAGACCAGCCTTTGTGGCCAAAGCAATTGCAAAATGTGGGAGCGGGTCATCACATAGCCTGTGCTGTGTCTAGTGTGTGTTCTACTCTGTGTGTGTGTGTGTGTGTGTGTGAGAGAGAGAGAGAATGCTGAGGGGGAGGTGCAGTCCCCCACTGGCCCCAAGTAGATACCTGGAGACAGATGGGCCACAGGTGGTTTCCTGGCCTATGGGAGGCAAAGAGGGACTGTCCAGGAGCTGCTATCAGGAGGTCAGACTACAACCAGGACATGGAAGTAGACAGGCTTAGGGATGGCAGGAAAAAATGGTGAGTGGGGAGATCCAGCTGCCAGCTCTGTGGATCCCTTTTTTCCTCCCTCCTTCCTTATTCTTCCTCCTTTTCCTCGGCTCCCCTCCTTCCCCTCTCCCATTTTCCTCCCCTTTTTTGCTCCCTGATCTCAGAATTCCTGGGAGCAAAGGGAAGCAAGTGGGGCACTTCAAAGCATTAGACGCTTTCATTCCTTCATTCTTGAGGACAGCTCAGCGCCCTTCCCTGGCTCTGTAGTCTGCTGTGGGCCCAGGTTCATGGATGCTGCCATGCTGCCCCCTGGTGTCCAGAGCTGGCTGCAGAGGCAGGAGGGCTGGGGTCCAGACCTTCACCTGTGGAATGATGAGAAGAAAATGGCCCTGCTGGCAACCAGGTTGTTGTGGGGTGCGAGGTGGGGGTAGGGCTGATAACTGAAACAGGAGACACAATTTGCAAACCAGAACCTGACTTGCAAAACTGACCAAGTGTCTGCCCAAGCCATGACGTCTAGCTCAGGCCATCTAAACTTACACTCATAAACACCTCTGTATCTAGGCCTGCATGTTCCAGAAGACCACAGCAGCCTGATCCAATAGGAATCCTCCATGAGGACTCCCGTGTTCTCAGCCTAGGATCACGACTGTTCCAGCAACTCCCTGCTTTGCAAACGCTGACCAGTCTCTGCCAAAGACCATCATTTGACTTAACTTCAGCTTCCACAATCGTACAAGCACCCTTCCCTAACTCCCTTCTCTGGGGTACCCAGGTTTCCCCAAAAATGAAGTCTTTGTTGCTGTAAGTAATAAACCCGGCCTTGAAAGCTACAGATGTGCTCCTGGTTGTATGGCCCAACCAGCATTGACAAGAGGTGGCTGCCTCTTCCGGAGTAAAGAGTGAGAGCAGGTGGCATCTCAGCTCTCAGTTCCAGCCTCCCTGCCCCCACAGCTCCCAGGAGCTGTCCCATCCAGAGCCCTACAGCTGCTGGCTGACCCACCATGGTGCATCTGGCACCAGGACAGTACTCCACACTGTGGGGTATTTTATTCCCACAATGGAGCACACAGGGTTTGGCTGATGACTCTAAAGGCAAGACTGAGGGGCAGACACAGCTGCCTTGTCCTCAGGGTGCTGCCCCTTTCAGGCCCAGTCTTCCAGCTTGGAGTTTCAACGGAGCTGACTTTACCCTCTCTGGTTTTGCCCACAGGAGTTTCCCTGATGACAGTCCCATGATGTCCTCTGGTCTTGGGTGTCCCTTTGACCTCTTGCTTACTTCTTTTTTTTTTTTTTTTCCTATCCTCACCTAAAGACATTCTTTTCATTGCTTTTAGAGAGACAGGAAGGGGAAGAGAGAGAGAGAGAGAGAGAGAGAGAGAGAGAAATCACAGATAAAACAGAAATATCAACTGGTTGACTCCTGTACACTCCCCGACTGGAGACTGAACCCACAACCTAGGCATGTACCCTGACTGGGAATCGAACTCACAACCTTTTGGTGTAGGGACAATTCTCTGACCAACTGAACCACCCAACCAGGGCAACCTCCTGATTACTTTCCAAGGGGCCCCAGATGGGGTCCCCCACCTCTACTGCCAGGAAGACACACAAAGCCCTGGGTCTGAGGACACAGCTGAGTGTTGGGGAGCAGGGCTACAGTAACCCTCCCAGAGGGGAGGCTAAATACAAGGTGCTGAGAGTCAGCCTCTCCCTCTGGTCTGAAAGCTCCTCTGAGGGAAAACTAGAACCTTCTTCCCTCTCTGAGGTGGGACCTCTAAAAAGGTCTCTCTCCCCAATAAGAGTCTCCTCTGCACCCCCAATGCCCCAACATCATTTGCACTCCCTCCCCTACCTCCAGACATGGAGGGAACACTTCTTCCCTGGCAGCCTCTTTCCCTGTGGGGGAGCTCTCCTCACAGGTGCCCTGGCTCCCCAGCTCAGCCTTTGGGGCACAGAGCATCTCTGCCCTCAGCTCAGGACAGCCATGGGAGGATATGACCATGACCCCAAAGGGGCCCTTCTCCAGGCTAGCACTCCAGCTCCCTCCCCTGCCCTGCTCCAGTGCTTCGACCCTCACCAGAGGCCTTGTCCTCTGTTTGCTCCTAGAAGTCTTTGCCTCATCACATGGCAGCCTCCCAAACTCTACTCCATCCCTTGGGAGGTGTGACCAAGCTCAGCTGGTCCTTCCAGTGCCCACTGTGACTGCATCTGGGCAGAAGTTAGGGTTTACCCACCACCCACAAGATGCCTGTAACTTGGATTCCTCACCGTCCCCGTCCCCACCCCCACCAGCACATCAGTAAGTAAAATGCATGTAATTCAATCATACAGAAGGAGAGGCCCAAGGGCTGGGTCCTTGGGGTGGAGTGGGAAACACCAAGGTGAGAGGGGAGGTCTCAGCCAGCCCTTGGGCCCCACCCTCACTATAGACCTGCACACCTCCTGCACAAGCTTTTATTCCACCTGCACCCAGATGCTCTCATTCAGTAGGCACAGAGAGTACATAACTCTTGAAGTCAAACAGACTTACATTTGAATCTCAGCTCTGACATGCATCAATTAGATGGCCTGGGCATTTGAGTCTCTTCATCGTTAAAACTGCAATAATTATACTCACTTTATATTTTAAAGTATATTTTCTTGATTATGCTATTACAATTGTCCCAATTTTCCCCCTTTGCCCCCTCCACCTGGTACCCCCTTTTCCTCCAGCAGCCCCACCCCCCTTAGTTCATGTCCATGGGTCACACCTTTAAGTTCTTTGATTTCTCCCTTTCCTATACTATTCTTAATATCCCCCTGTCTATTTTGTACCTACAAATTATACTTCTTAATCCCTGCACCATTTCCCCATTTCTCCCCCATCCCCCTCCCAGCTGATAACCCTCCAAATGATCCCTATACCTATGGTTCTGTTCTTATTCTGGTTGCTTGCTCGGTTTTGTTTTTGTTTTTATTTTTTAGATTCTGTTGTCGATAGTTCTGAGTTTGTTGTTATTTTCATGTTCATAGCTTTGGTTTTCTTTTTCTTAAATAAGTCGATTTAACATTTTATATAATAAGGGCTTGGTGATGATGAACTCCTTTAGTTTTACCTTGTCTGGGAAGCACTTGATCTTCCCCTCCTTTCTAAATTTTAGCTTTCTGGATAGAGTAATCTTGATTGTATGTCCTTGCTTTTCATCATTTTGAATACTTCTTGCCTGCTGATTTGAGAAATCAGCTAATATTCTTATGGGAACTCCTTTTTAGGTAACTCTTTTCTTTTCTCTTGCTGCTTTTAAGATTCTTTCTTTATCTTTAAACTTTGGCATTTTAATGATGATGTGTCTTGGTGTGGTTCTCTTTGGGTCTAACTTGTTTGGGACTCTCTGTGCTTCCTGGACTTGTATGTCTACTTGCTTCACCAAATTAGGGAAGTTTTCCTTCATTATTTTTTCAAATAGTTTTCAATTTCTTGTTTTCTCTTCTCCTTCTGGCTTCCCTGTGATTCGGATGTTAGTACTTTTGGAGATGTCCCAGAGTCTTCTTATTCTTTCCTCATTTTTTTGAATTCCTACTTCTTTATTTTGTTCTGGTTGACTATTTCTTCCTTATGTTCCAAATCATTGATTTGAGTCCGGGCTTCCTTCCCTTTACTGTTGGCTTCCTGTGAATTTTTCTTTATTTCACTTAGCGTAGCCTTCATTTCTTCCCTTATGCTTTTGCCGTATTCAGTGAAATCTCCGAGCATTCTGATCACCAGTGTTTTGAACTCTGCATCTGATAGGTTGGCTATCTCCATTTCACTTAGCTCTTTTTCTGGGGTTTTGTTCTACTCCTTCATTTGGGCCATATTTCTTTGACTCCTCAGTTTGGCAGCCTCCCTGTATTTGTTTCTGTGTATTAGGTAGAGCTGCTTTGACTCCCTGTCTTAGCACATCTGTTAAGTTGTATGGGGCGGAGCCTTGGGTATTCACCAGGGTGGGGCAACCCACTCCACTGCTTTGTGGCTTTGTTGGGGGGGGCTGTCAGAGAGGGGACAATGCCGCTGCCTGACTGACTTCTGGAGGTTTGCCTGGCACTCACCTTTTTTCCAGTTACTTCACCCACTTCCTATATGCAACTGGCACCCCTCCAGCTGCTGTCCTGGGGGTGGTTCCCAGAGTGGGTGGTTTGCATACATTCCAGGCTTGTGCGTGTCAGAACATGAAGGCAGCTAGAATGCACACCTGGACTTTTGGTATATGCTAATCAACCTGGCCCCGGACTTAGCCATTTCCAAAGGATATGCTGATGAACTTAGCCATTCCCAAAGGATATGCTGATGAACTTAGCCATTCCCAAATGATATGCTGATGGACTGAACCTGTTCCCAGAGGAAATGGTAATGGACCTAGTCCAATATGTTAACTAAACTGGTGTTGGGGAAAAGCAATGAGATGTAAATGACCTACTGAATATGTTGATAAGCAAACTCACTCTTACTGAAAGGTGTGTTTCACAAGTATAAAAAAGGGTGCCTGAAAAAGTGTAGGTGGGACTCCTACAGGCCTATGAGAAGGACCGGGAGACCCCATTCCCCATTCCCCATTCCTATTTCCCGTTCCCTTGCTCCCCATTCCCCTTGCTCCTGCGGGCTCTTGAGTTGGTCTGGGAACTGCCTCTCCACTCCACGCCCTTTCCCACTTTTCCCCTCAGTAAACCCATGGCCTAATCTCACAGTGGTCTCTAGGTGATTTCTCAGAGCAAGGCCGCCCTGACACTGCAGTCTCTGTAAAAGTACACTCCTGAGAAACTAGCAGTTTCTTCCATTACCCCAACCCCCACTTGTTTCTACAGCCAGCAGTTATGAGGCTTTATTTTTCTCAGCACTGGAACCCTGGGCTGTGCAGTGTGGCCTGTGGCTGGGATCTCTCACTCACAAGGCATCCCCCTGATTTTTATCCACCACACATGAATGTGGGACCTCCCGTTCTACTGTCCCTCCACACCACACTGCATCCTCTCCACCCTGGCTCCCTGCGATCACCCCCAACCCCCACCCATCTGGATGAATATAGCTTCCTTAAATCTTTGGTTGTTGAACTTCCCTACAGTTT
Source organism: Furipterus horrens (assembly GCF_987537825.1). Taxonomy (NCBI): domain Eukaryota; kingdom Metazoa; phylum Chordata; class Mammalia; order Chiroptera; family Furipteridae; genus Furipterus; species Furipterus horrens. The sequence continues at coordinate 45,449,592 of NW_028327172.1, forward strand.
GATTTTCTGGCAGTTCTGGGTATTTTTGTTTTGAGGTTAGTTGTGATCCTTCTTATGGTTGTGCAAGGAGGCGAAGCGTGTCTACCTATGCCTCCATTTTGACTGGAAGCCTCCTTGCTTTATATTTTATTTGTACTGTCTGTCTCTTCCTGTAGGATAAAAGCTCTCAGCGGACGGGGGCTTTGTCTGTTTTGGTCAGTACTTTATCCCCAGTGACCAGAACAGTGCCTGTCACATAGTCGTCGTCGGCAGCCGTCCGTCTCGAGAGACGATGGTGTAGCTTCTTAAGAGTCTATCTGCACCGCCGAGAATGGCTGTGCAGTCCGACTCAGGAGTGACATGGTATCTGTCTCCTCCCGTGTTGAATCGACATCTTGCGATGACGCTGGAGTGTCCTCTCCAGTGAAGCTGAAGCTACAGAGCCTGGGCAGGGTGATATGGAGGGTCTGCTGTTGCCCATGCAGCAGACCCCCCCTCTCTTCGCAGCTGAAGGGTCCAAGGGAAAGACGGAGTCAATACAGCTTGGCTTCAGGTGCGCCGCAGGAGTTGCCGGTGTTGACTACAACGTCAAACCGCCTTAGGGACTCCGGCTCCGGATTTTCTGTCGGGGTTTACTCCCTTAGCCTTTCCCCTGAAGAGGTATGCCGCAAGGCAGTGGAGGTTTTTTGGAGTCAGAGTTTTCCTTCTCTGATGTGCCCTGACTGGAAGATCGAACCAGCGACACTTAGCTCGCAGGCCGACGCTCAATCCACTGAGCCAAACCAGCCAGGGCTGGTTTGTGTCACATAGTAAGTGCACAATAATTACTGTTGAATGAATGAATTCAGTTCATAGTGAGGAATAAGTGAGATAAACTGTGTAAACTGTTGTGCAGGGTACCTAGTACCAGTGGATATTCATTATATGCTTTATTCCTTCCCTTTTCAAAGCAAGTTAAATTATTTTATATAAGTTTCACAATGGCTCTTTGAGGCAGGAACCTTATTATTATAGATTCATTCACTCATTTATTCAACAAATATTTACCAAGATCCTACTATGTGCTAGGTAGTGTTTTAGGTACCCGGAAATAATCAGTGAATTAAAAAATAAAGACCCCCTCCCTGATGGAGCGTATATTCTAGTGGGATGAGAGAGACAAAAACAATAGACATTTAAAAAATGTAAATTTCATGGCCTGTTAAAAAGTGACAAGTGCTGTGGAGAAAAGAGCTGAGCAGGAAGAGGGATTGGGAGGGCAGGGGGATTCTGATTTTAAGCAGGGTGGTCAGGTGAAACCTCAGGAGAGACCAATAAGGGCATCTGAGCAGACTTGAAGGAGGTGTGGGAGTTAATGGAGGGGCTCTTTGCAGAAAACACAGAGGTCTGGCTGCCCATGTAAGGAGGCCTGTGTGTGACTAGGGTGGAGATGAGAGGAGCTGGGCCCAAAGAGCAAGGAAATCTGGTAGGATATTGAGCAAGGTGGAAAGCCATAGCAGAGCTACAATGTGACTTGTGGTTTAAGACACTCAGTCTGGTCGCTGGGGCAAGGATAGGAGCAGCCAGAGCAGGAAGGAGTTCATGCAGAAATCCCGGTGAGAATTCACAGGGATCGGAACTAGGTGGTAGCCATGGAGCTTGAGGGGAAGCAGAGTGTGCCACCCCAAAATGCACTTTGGGGGATGTTAATTTTAAACTGGTTATTAAGAAACAAAGTCTCAAAAAGAACCTTTGAGCCCCTCTCCCCCTTTACCTGCCTTAAAGGAAATCAGAAAAATCCACTCAGGAAGGGGCTCTTCGCATATTCACCTTAGCATCCTTAGCGTATATGAGTTAACTGTGGTAGGCAGGGAGGATCCAAGCAAGTGTTAGACTCCCCAGTGTGTCCCATTGTTTGGGTAACCCAGCAAGAATTTGTTTACCACATGTTTGCTCATACTCATCTACCTATGGTTGTTGCCTACTTTCCCTTTGAAATCCCAGACCCTGACTCCTTCTCCTTAGTCCAGAATGGTGTGTAAGCCTCAACTGCCCAATGTGTCCTTGGGTCTCATATTTTTATGGAGCCCTGTATGTACATATGTAATAAATTTGGTCATTTTCTCCTGTCACAGTAATTTGATTATTAGTCCAGCCAGAACTTAGGAAGATGGGAAGAAAATTATTTTTCTGCCTCTACAAGGTGGTGAGAAATGGATCAATATCAGATGTATTTTGAAGGAACAGCTAACAGGATTCCTGATAGTTTTTTCCTTCAAGGTTTGGCAGGCAATGAAACTGAGATCCAGAGAAGGTCTAGTGAGGTGCCACACAGCTGGTCAGTGGGTAGGGTGGAGGAGTGGAGTATGGGAGAGGGGTGACGGGAAGGTCCCCAGGTCCAGGGTAGTGCCTGGGAGAAGACAGGGCAAAGTGCAAGTAAGGATTCTGCCGTAGCAGGTCACTGCCAGCCCCAGGGCAGCTGGACATTGATTTGATCAATTGCTTTTTTTTTCTTTCCCTGAATTCCACCATGATGGCCTTTTAATTGGGTCCATTTGTTCTAAGACCATGGGCAGAACTGCAGACATCAGAGTGTTTGCCTGTTATTAAATAGATTAGGAAATGGCTCCATGTCTTGTGCTGCCCGGAAAGTCAGAGCAGCTGCACAGCATCTCTGCAGAGGAACCGCAGGCCCTCGGTGCACCACAGGCACCCTGCACCTGCCAGTGCTGCTCCTCTGTCTGCAATGTCCCCCGCTCCGCCTTGCTCACTCGGTAACGTCTCCTTCTCCTCCAAGGCTCACTTCCAAATCCCCTCCTCTGTGAAGCCTTGCTGATCACCATCCCTGCCCTCGGCTGGCTCACCTCCCTGGCCAAGAAGGCACACGTGTGCAGGGGAGGAGGGTCCTTTGCTAGAGGGCCTGCCTCCAACAGAGGACATGGTCACACTCGGGGTTGTCAGGGAAGAGGGACACCCAAAGAGCATTTCAATCGCAATCCCGCATAAGTAAAAAAAGACTTTTCCTTTCCTCTAGTTTCTCCCCATATAGGATATGAGAAGCGGGCTGTTGGGAGGCAGGAAGAGGAGGAGTTTATTAAGGGAAATTTTGTACAGAAGCAGGGCTTTGGGCAACAGCAAGACAATGGATTTCTGTCCCCAAAGCAGATGGGGCTTATTATATAAAGCCAAGTGGCACTTGCTAACACAGGTGGCTTGGAGCCACACAGTACATGCTTGTTAAGAGCTGTATAATCCAAAAACAGTGAACAACTTAATGGGCCCACTTACCTATGCAAGATAAGACATCCTATCAGGCGATGCAGGCCACCCCTCCTGGGGTGAACTGCCAGTCAGCTTGTTTCATAAAATGGTGCCAGACACGTTAACTACAGGGACTCATATTGCTTAACAAAAGGAAGTACACACCACCACCCATGAATTCCTTCCAAAAAAATTGAACCTGAATCTGATCAAACCTCTAGATTTAACTACCAGTTTTCTTCAGGAAATACATGATACAGAAGAACCTATTAAATGACAACATGGAAACACAGTTACTTAGATCCAGAATTTGAGAACATTTACAGGATAAATAATGTGGTTTCTTTATAAATAAATGGGAAAAAAATGGGAAAGGAGGAGACACAGGAATAGAAGTTGAAGCCAAGGTTTTGTCTCCTCTCTCTGCTACAAAGGGTAAGGCCCCAACTCCCTGAACACTCAGAAGCCATTTATTTTGAAGAAAAATATGGGGAGGAAATCTGAAACCATATTTTGTTTTTCTCCCCTCTTATAAGCTGAATTGTGTTCTCTGAAATTCATATTCTGAAATTCTAATGTAAACTTTTTTTGGAGAAAAGATCTTTAAAGAGGTAGTCATGTTAAAAAGAGGCCACTGGAGTGCACCCTAATCCAATATGACTGGTGCCCTTATATGAAGAGGAAATTTGGACACAGACACCTATAGAGGGAAGGTGATGTGAAGACACGAGAGAAGACAGATACCTACAAGCCACGGAAATAGGTCTGGAATTGATCCATCACTCACAGCCCTCAGAAGGAACCAATTCTGCCATGACCATGAACTTGGACTTCAAGCCTCCAAAACTGTGAAAAAATACATTTGTGTTGTTGAAGCCCCCAGTCTGTGGTACTTTGTGATGACAGACGCAGCAGACTAACATTGATACATCCACCACTCAGTTGGGCAGGCCCCCATGAGAACCATGGATCTGTTACAGGTGAAAATGGAGCTGTATTTTCTTTGCACATCTCTCCCCATAGGGGAATGCCTGGTGGAAATGATCTCACAAGGCCTGAATTTACCCTTGCTGGATTAACAGGTTGTCATCATGGTGGGGAACTTGGCTTTCATTACTAGAATTGGCCTAAAGTCTTATCTTTATACCCCCATGCTCTATTTCCTCTTTAACCAATGGTTCACAGATTTCTGTTCTTACCCCCAATATATTGGTGACCTTTGTATCAAAGAACACCATCTTTCTCTGCATTGTCATCTCTAAATACCATGTATTGACATTAATCACCAAGGATTGCTTTGTAGCCATCTGCCATTCACCATTGTATAAGGCCACCACATCTTATCAGATGTAAGAAATGTCCACACACCTGTAGAGAATTTTTTTAAATCCTCACCCAAGGATACGCTTATTGATTTTTTTAGAGAGAAAGGAAGGGAGAGAGAAGAATATCAACGTGAGAGAGAAACATCAATTGGTTGCCTCCCATACGCATCCAGACTGGGCATCAGACCTGCAACCTAGGTATGGGCACTGACCTGGGATCAAACCTGCAACCTTCTGGTGTATGGGATGACACTCCAACCAATTAAGCCATGGGCCAGGGCTGTAGAGAATTTTTATCAGTTTATTTGAACTAAACTGATGGCAATGCTAGGAAGCAAGATTTCAAATGCTCCTGAAGACAATTTTGGAATTTCTTTTATGCATTTGAAATTAAGGAGGAAACACAAGAAAGATTACTTGAAGGTGGGAGAAAGCAAGGTGGAGGATGGATTACAGGATAGTTAATACTGTATGCTCTCTTGAGGATGGTTCTCTTCCAAGGGCTCTAAAAAATAGGAATTTCAAAGGTGTGTTAATCTAGATGCACAAAAAAATGGACAGGGCTTACTTAAGGCAAAGACCATTTTTCATTAAGAAAGTAAAAATACAAGACATAAGTACCTACCATGACCTGCCCAGTTAGGAATTAGTGATCAGATCACCCTGTGAAGATACTTCCAGTTAGATTTATCACAGCACCCCCTTTTCATCCACAGGTATGTCTGGTGTTGAAGTTTGGTATGTGTGTATGTGAGATGGGATTTGCTGGAACCACGGCCCATACAGGGCGTATGCTTAGGCCAAACTTCTGTAATGGCAGTGTCATCAGCCATTACCTGTGTGAACTTCATGGTTCTCTAAACGTTTTACACAAGCACTTAAGTCACTGAGTGGTAGTTTTCATTTCGACAGGCATTAATATCACAGTATCCAGTCTTCATTTTTTTCATCTAATCAAAATTCGAGGTCAATCAAAATTATTTAGCACCTGTAGCTCTCACATCAATGCCATCTCTCTTTTCTTTGTGTCAGTAGTATTCATGCATCTTAAACATTCTTCTCCAGGGTCTATGAACTGGTGAATTTTCTATTACAATTCAGGGGCCATGCTGAGCCCCCTATTTAAAGCCTGAGGAAAAAAAGAAAAATACTGCTTAAATTCCAGGAAAGCAGTGATAATGTAAGGAGACCCAAATTTTATTTATTGATGTATTTTCATGGAGAGATTTTGTTCCTGTGTTCATTCTATAGATGGGGGAATGTTCTATCTTTCTTCAGCTTCTCGTCATCACTTTCCTCATAGGTAATCTTGGCTCGTCCTTGCTTTACCGTCTGGCACCATTCTGTACCCTGCTCTTTCCAAATCCTGGACATATACAATGATGTCTATAAGTCACCTGGAGAAAAGTTGAATAATGCAGCTTGCTTACATAAACCCGGAAGTGCCAAAAACTTTGGATGAGTTCTCTTTCTTGCTGGTTTTGTTACTGAAAGAGGCAGCAGGATTCCAATGAAATGTCTCTCTTCCAGCTTGTGTACGCAGCTCACAGTGGACCCAAACCCTCATGATCTTTGTCTATTATCCTAGCTACCCTTGCTTTTGTTATCCTGGCCTTTCTTGTCTGCTTCCAAGAGTGGCAACATCTAAGGGCTTCTGCCAGCCATATCGTGAAGTGGTGGCAGGTGAAGGTATTTCTTTCTTCTATGACTATTTCAGTGAAACACAATGTTATTTTGTTCTTATTTTTCTGATCTGTGCATTGCCAGGAGCCCAATGTGAGCATTGCGCATGTCATTACACTCACACAGTAGGTGATGAAGATAACACGTGACAACACTGCCATTTTGGCACCATTACTGCCAAAAACAGTATTAACACAGGATGATTAGAGAACTGGATATGCACCCAGGACCTCAGGGTGGAGGGTAGTTAATATTATAAAAGTTGCACACAATTTCATCTAAAATGGCATCAAATATTCTGAAAAAAACAACAGTTCTCATTGCAAATTTTGTCATTTATCATTGAAAACCACTGCACATAAAATTGCATAAACAATTCAGCTGCTTTTTAATTTTATAGTGAGGTTCAGCATGGAAAAAAAACTGAACACTAATGATAATAAACTATTTCTAGAAAAGAGGTATGTGTCTGCTTAAACTTCCTCTTGTTCCCAGATGGGGCCCCGGGCCAGTGAGGCAGCGTGTGGGTTTGCCTTGGGCCTGCCAGTAGTGTGTATCCTAGATTCTTACTTTGTGTAGGAAAGATTTCTCAACATGAGCCCAGGTGATTTTGAGAGTATGTTTATAAAAGCTGGGACAGTGAAACAAAGGAAGGACTTAGGGTAGAAGAAGTAACAAGAGAGAACCTAGGCGGGGCTGCTTTGGCTCCCTAGAAGCGTTATAGGAAAGAAGTGAGCTGAGGTGGGGCTGCTTTTAGCTTGCAGGAAAGTCGAGAAAAAGGGGGCCTTGGAGGCTAGATCCGGGGGTAAGCCTGAATCAAGCTGCTGCTGCACGCCGTTCCCCTGGTTGCAAGTCTCATGGGGGCCCTTAGAGTTTAGGAGGACGTGAAAAGTTCATGCCTAAGAAGGGGCATGGGTGTACTCTAGAGCAAGCCTGCACTGGTATCCTTTGTCTTGAGGGTTTTATTTTTCTTCTGCAGGGGGCAGAATCTTAGAGAAGGGTTTCAGCAGAATACTCATCAGCTTTCCAGGTATGGTTTTTAATATGCTGATGCATTCAACTGAGTGTATAGGGGAGCGTGGGATTGTTCTTTGGTCTGCTTTATTGTTTTACTTTAATCTTGGGTCTGTCTGGCTCTAATGGGCTTTTGTTATTGGTTCCCTTGACTTCATCTGTCCTTGGGTTTAGCTGGCACAAATGGCATTAACTGGATTTCTGTTCTCTATTTCCCAGACCAGGGAGATTTAAGTTATATATTCTCTGGTTAGAGAGGAGAGGTGTAAACCATTGACTCTCAGGTGTCCTTGGTTGGGGAAGATAAGGTTTTGTGATTCATCAGCTGCCTGTAAGTTGTTGAACGTGTTTGGCCTTGTTTAATTGTCTTGTCTCAGTTTCCCCATTCCACTTGTCCAAGAATTTTCCTAGCTTCTTACTATTCTACCACACTCTCACCAATAAGACCATAAGCATCGTTAGGGCAAACATTGTTTCCTGTATTTTCTTCAATTCTCCAGTGCTTCTCCCCTTCTTAGTTATACAGCAGATATATAAGAAGTTCAAGAAATATCGGTTGAATTGGAACACCTTATTCCATTATTTAAATAAAATGCTTCAATGGTTAGAGGTTTTGATTATTGACTCTGTGCTAGACGCAGTGCTAAGAATTTTACATGTCACCTCAGCTAATCCTCACACCACTTTTATGAGTGGCCTTCTGAGAGGTGAATGTGTGGCCTTTATTCTGCTGTTTCAGGCCCCTCCATTCCAGTTCCAGTTCCTTTCCTTACAGGTTGGGTGACCTTGGACAAGACCATTGATCTCTGTAAGCTTCAGTTTCCTCCTCTGAAAAATCAGAGTAATCATTTGTTCTGTATAAAGTTTAAGGAAATTAATGTGTTAATTTACGTAAAACTACTTAGAAAACAGTAAATCCCTATATACATTTTTGTTTATAAATTTTTTTTTATTTTTCTCAATAATGGGATACTATTAAGCCCCAGCATTGGGGGCAATAAATGTGACATCTTGATTAAAGAAAGTGATGTACTTTTTAAATTTAATTTTCAACTAAATACATTCACTCAGTTCAAACAAAAAAGATATTGAATGGTAAACAGAGAAGAGTTTCACTGATTCTATTAAGTAATTCCCACTTACGGTTTCTCCTTTATCTTTTCAGATAATTGTATGCATATACAAGCCCTAAAAGCTATGTATTCTTTTTTATTTCCTTTATACACAAAGGACTGCATACTTATACACATTCTTCTAACTTCTTTCTGCTGATATCTCAGAGGTCTTTCCCTAGTACACAAAAATCTACTTGTTCTGTTTACAGCCATAATTTATTTCACAAGTTCCCTATGAATAGATATTTAGGGAATTTCCAATCTTTGGATGTTGATTTGTTGATTTTTTAAAGAGCTGAAATTAATGAAAACATCAACTCTCTTTTCATTATGAAGTATAAACTATTTAACCAAACAATGCTGGGATATACCTCAGAGTCAGCAAGTCTGACTTAAAACAGACAGGAATCTGTTGATACCAAGTGAAATATTTGCACCCTGATGTCCAGGTTCAACTCTCCTGCAGTGGGGCTTCTGGCTCCACCTGTTGATTTGTTACCTCCTCAGGCAGTGTTGCGGGCTTCAGAGGTAATTTGAGCTGTAGACTTCTGTGGACTGTCACCTCCTCTCCCTCAGGCACTATGATCCTTTTAATGCTTGTTAACTTCTGAATCAGGAACACCTCTGGCAAGCATGGATCTGGCAGGAAGGAGCTGGGCTGAAAGGAGAAAGGCCTAAATTTTGCCGCAGTAGTCCCGACTTCTAGTTTTGACTGACACTTCCTAGATGTGTGACCTAAAACAAGTCATATAGTCTCTCTGAACTTCAGTTTTCTCATCTGTGAAATGGGAATAATTGAAGTATTTGCTAAGGCTCCATGTACAAATGAAGCAGGATAATATATGCAAAACACTTAGCACAATGCTGTCTCACAGCACCCATGAAATAAATGGCAACATGTTTTATTAGTAGATCTTGGAATGATGAACAGGACTCACTAAGAAGGTAAGGAAAGAACAGCATGTATAAATAGCAGAATTGACAAAGTCTCCACCCTCAGAGCCAGCCATAGGAGGAGGGCAGGACAGGGATGGCTAATGCAATTTTGTAGTTGAGGAAACTGAGACCTAGAAATGGACAATGACTCCCCCACTTCATCCATCAATGTACTTGGAGACAGGGAGGAATTCAGGCCCCTGAGAAAGAACTGCCAGGGCAAAAATTCCTGGGTCATGAATGTGGAATTAGCACTTGGCTGGGCAGCTGGAATGTGGTGGGACTGTAAAAAGGGGAACTTTCAGGAAGCGGTGCCCTTATTCAGGATGTGGGCTGGCCATCGCTGCTGGATTGACAGAGCAAACAGGAGTGACATGGGGCTCCTGGACCTCAGGGAAGGCGTTGAGGGGGCCTGGAGCCATGGCTGGGGCTGAAAGAGCAGCACTAGCCTCAAGAGGAGGCTCCAAGGGCATCGAGGCTGGGGGTCGACAGGGGCAAGGGAAGTCTCAGGAGTCGTGAGAAATGCCAGGCACAGCTTGTCCAGCTATTGGTCTCTCTGGACACCTGCCAGCCTCTAAGGCTTCTGAGGTCATCGAGGCTGGGAGAAGGAGGAGGAGAAGGGAGAGAAAGAGTAAGAGGAGGGGGCAAGTTTGCAGCCAGACACAGTTTAATGGAGGGATCTATTATTCTCTCCTGGGGCCAGCTCTGAGTCTGCAGCCCTCTCCCTCCTCCTCCAGAGCCCGTCCTCCCTTGGCTTCAGTGACACCACACTGCTTTGCAGGGTCTTACTGCTGCGGCTGCTCCTTTTCAGTCTCATCCCCGGTCATCTCATCTTCCCTCCTTTAACTGATGGCTCCATCCTCAACTCTCAGTCTTTCTCTTCCCTTAAGCAACCTCATCCATCCCACAGCCTAGAGAACCAAACATTAAGCTGGTAAATCTCAAATCTGTGTCTCCAGCCCACTGCCAACTCTGGGTGATGGGATTTGATTTTATTAAAGAACCACCAAGTTTCTTTGTCTTGATGTGGGTGCGGGAATCAAACCACTTGGCTATGCTAATCAGAACAGGCATTTCCAGAGGCTGGAGCACAGTCTCCATGGAAATCTAATGAGGCTCTGCAAACCAAAGAGAGCCTGAGACAGTGGATAGATCAGGCAAGAAAGACTGAGGGCTGAGGGAAGGACACTGGGGAGAGTCAGGGCCACCAAGACAAAACCCCTCTCCCTAACTCACCCCCCCCCCAACCAGGGATACCGTCCCTAATTTTACCCAAATAACTCTAGATCTTGAACACTCAGCTTAGGATACACTTGTACTCTGACCTCCCCTGTACCCTTGTTCCCAGACTAGTCCAATACCCCTCCGGACTCTTATGCCTCAGTGCAGGTCTCTGCATCCCAATGCCCACATGCTCTGGTTTGTCCTTTCTCCACACCAGACACTTTTTGAAGGCATTAGCCATGGACAATTTATCTTTGCATCCTTGATGTCCTGACCATGCCCAAGCATACAGCAAGAATCAAAGAATAAATGAATGTTAATGATGACTCTAAATCCCCAAAGAAACCTATATTTATGGCTTCATTTAGATATTTACAGAGCACTGTGCCAACTGTAGGAGAAATAGGGCTGGTGAACAACAGACACAGTGCCTGCCCCAGAAGAGCTTTTCTGCTGCTGGGGGAGAGCTGTGAAGAGAGACAACATCAGGCTGGAGTGATCAGGCATATCAGAGGCCAACACTGGGACCTTGGGAGCCCAGAGTCCTGTCTGGTGGGGAGAGAGACAAGGAAGGCTTTTGAGAGGAGGAACCTCCCCTCTGTACTGACCCTGCTCACCCTCATCTTTGCAGAGCTGGCAGGGGAGCTGGGAAGTCAGGGGAGAAACCCGAGCTACCAGTGTGTCTCCTACAATCTTACTACCTCCTCCCCCTCAAAGGTAACTTTACACTGTTGGTTTTTCCCATTCATGTTCTCATATGCTTTCTACTGAGTTTAGTATTATTTTGCATGTTTAAAAATTTTTATGTTCAATCCTGTGTGTGTTCTTCTTATACTTTTTCCAGTCACAGTATGCTTGTGAGATTTAGCTTTATGGCTGTGTGTTGCTCTGGTTCATTCATTTTCTCCATTGTATAGTATCCCATTATATTAATATACAATCATCTCTTATTATAAGAATATAGACCATTCCTAGTAGCAAATGTGTGGATAGTGGAAGCTCATATTACAGAATTTTTAGCTGGGAAAAATATGTTCCCAACTCATCCAAAAACTTCAACTAATTTCCCACAAATATCATTAAAATTCTTTAAACTTATTAATAATCACCAAGGATTTCTGCACAGTATGAGCTATGCTGTCCAATATGGTATCTACTAGCCAGAGGATGCTATTTAATCTTAAATGTAAATTAAGTTAAAAAGTTAAAAATTCAAGTCCTCAGTTGCACTAAACACATTTCAAGTGCTCAGTAGCCACATGGGTCTAGAGGCTACCATACTGGACCACAGATATAGACTATTTCCGTCATTACAGAAAGTTCTAAAACATTTAAATACTAATTACTTCATTGTCCAACACTGAACGAGTTTTTTCTATTTCTCATACACAGAGCAGTTCCTTGGCCTGGCCAAGCCCTCTCAATGAGCTCTATTACTTCCACATTTTCTTCTATCGTAAGGGCTTTTCCTAAGCCTCTCAGGCTCACCTACTTTCTTCCCAGGCTTTCCCACTTTCTTACAAGACATTTTCACTTAACAATGAGTGGGAGATGGTAACAATTACGCACCAAGCTAAGTGACATGAGCATGAGGCACGATCGTATCCTATCAGGAGAACAGCTGAGTTATAACTGCAGCTCACTCCACACACTCTCACCCAGACTCATGCTACTGAGCACCCACAGGTTTGCTATGACAGGTTTTCTACCAGTAAAAAAGTTTTAGGGAAAGAGAAAGAAAAAACATCATTCGTTGTTCCACTTATTTATGCACTCATTGGTTGATTCTTGCTTGTGACCTGACCAGAGATTGAACCCACAACCTTGATGTATTAGGACAATGCTCTAACCAACTGAGCCACCTGCCCAGGGCTCTACTAGTAAAATGTTTGCAAGTCATTAGAACACACATTGGGGGAGTGAGAGTTCAAATACCTGAGTAAAAATGTACTTTTCATTCTCTTATAAATGGATATTTTAGATTGTTCCCAATGTTTTGCTTTAGACACATTGAGACACATACTGTACATTTTTATACATCTGCCAGAGTTTCTCCTGGTTATATATGTTGGGGTGCAATGGCTTAGTCTTAGATTATGTGTGTGTCTTCAACTACTAGATACTGACAAGTTCTTCTTCATCTTGGTTGTGTTCGGTTTCTAGCTCCACCAGCAGTGCATAAAATTTTCTGTCTCTCCACACCCTAAAAAAAGTTGGTATTATCAAGCTCTTTAACCTTTGCTAATCTGATGTGTACAGAATGGTACTTCATTGTAGTTTTAATTGAAATTTCCCTGGTTGATAGTAAAGTAAACATATTTTCATATGTGTATTGGCCATACTTGCTTTCTCTTCTGTGAAATGACTGCTTGTGTCTTTTGCTCATTTTTCTATTAGGTTGTTCAGCTTTTTCTTATTGATATGTAGGAATTATTCATATATGCTGATTAATTAATCCTTTGTTTATTATATGTGTTGCAAGTATCTTCTCTCAGTTTGTTGTCTGTTTTTTCACATGCATGTGTATTTAGAATAACAAAATTTTTAAAGTTTTACTATGCTTTGGTTTACCAATTTTTCCTTCATAATTTTTTTCTTTTTTGTTGTTTTTGTTTAAGAAATTCTTCATTAATCATGGCACATAGTAGGAATTCAATAAATGTTGAATACAAAGCTGTAAGGGGAGATGGAAGAAGGGGCTGGTTTCTGTCTGAGTGCTGCAGGTGCTGGGCTGAGCTGATAGGGGTCAATGGTGTCATCACAGAGATGAGGACATGGGGAAGATTATTGTAGAGAAGAAAGTGCTTCAGTCATTGAAAGAAAGATGTCCAGGGAGCAATAGATCTGGGATGTGGGAGAAAGGCTGGGCTGAAGGTGGGAACTGTGACTGTCCAGCACACAGACGTAATTTAAGGAGAACCACTGCCCTCCCCCAGGAAGAATGTGTAGAGTGAGCAAAGATGGGGGGACAGAGCCCTGGGAGGAGTCTAAAAAGCAGGAGGAGAATGGGGAAGATTGTTGTGGGGGTTTGATTGTGTCTGTGCAGTGACTTCCTGGGCACTCCTTCAGAGGCATGGAGGTCACTAGGTCCTTAAAGGGACTGCTCTAGGGACAGAGACTAGATAAATGGGCAGAGGACTGCAGAGAAGACAACTCCTTTTCAACCATTGTCAGCAAAGGGAAAAGAGGCAAGCAATACTTGAAGGGGGTGGCTCCAAGGCAGGGCTTGGGGAAATGCTGGAGCATGTCCAAGTGTTAGCCCCAAGAAGGAATATATCTGCCAAGAAGAACTCTGGTTAACTGGGCCCAAATTCATAACCACAATCTAGCAACCAATGCTGACAGAGGCCTCTCAAGCACACTGCATTTCAGGGAAAAGCTACAGACTGAGCTGCCAGCCTATCGCATTGCATTCCTGCAGGCTGAGTCAGCCCTCATAAGGGAGCTCCTGGCATCATCTGTGAACCAATAGAACTGGAACCTGCCCTGTCCAATCAGAGCTGTGCAGCTATATTCTCATTTGCATCTATACTGACCAATTAGAGCAACTCCACACAACCAATCAGAATGCACAATTCCAACTAACCAGGACTGTGAGATTTGGACCAATTAGACTGTGAAGATTTAGATTCCTCATTTGCATAAAATGCACCAATCGGGAACCAGGGCAAGAAATTTCTCCATAAAAGGCAGCCTCCCTTTTGTCTCAGCTGAGTGCACTCTCAGTTTCCACTGGAGGCTCAGTATCCCAGGTTCGCAACCTGTTCATCTTTTGTCACACCTCTGATTTGGGACTACTGTTGACATTAGTTTGGTGGCAGTTAACTTTTGTTGACAATAGGCCTGCAGGGAAGGGAACCAGAAGAGGGTGGGGTACCCAAAGGTGTGGGGACCTGGCTGCAGAAGCAGAAGAGCAGCTCTGGGCATGACTGGTGCCTTCACCTTCAGGTGAAAGAAAAGCTACATCTTGGGGAGATGGATGCTGAGCAGAGAAGTTGGGGGCAGGAATTTAAGTGAGTCCCTTTCTTTGAGTTTTGCCTTGATTCTAATGTCTGCCTGGCATAGGGAAGAGCCAGTGAACATTTGGTGAGTGAATTGGCTTGGTGAGTGAAGTAGAGTGGAATCAGCAACTACGACTGAGGTATCAGTGAGTTAGGGCTTGTGCAGAGGGAAGAGTTGGAAGGGCCACCATGAAGGAAGATGAAGTAAGAAGGTGATGGGTTTCTAGGAGCCCAAGTCCCCTGAGTCACACGCAAACACTTTCTTCCCACAAAGGGCTGACAGCAACCCTCTCTTGCCCCCTTAAACCAGACAAAGCCTTGCCTCAATGCCCCTTCGGTCAGGGAGAGGTAGCCACAACCATAGACCATGACACCCAACACCCCTGGATCTGTTCTTAGATCTCCATCCTCCACCTCCTCCCTGGACCAGCCACAATCATCTCCTCCCAGACTGTGGAGCAGCCTTCTAGCTGGGCTCCTGCTGCCACCTGGCCCCTCCAATTCTTCCCTCATTCTTCCCTCCATCCAGCACCCCGATACAGCTATTAAAATGAGACTTGATTATGTCACTGCTGCTCTAAACCTTTTGGTGACTCCCATAGACCATCAAACAAAGGCCAAATTCCTGACCATTGCTACAAAGCCCTGCTGGGCTGGCCACTGCTGCTCCTCCAGCCCCATCTCGTCGTGCCTCCCGGCTAGTGAGGCACCCCCAACACTGGTTGTACTTTGTTACCTGAACGTGCCAAACCCTTTCCCATCTCAAGCCCTCTGTAAAGTTTCCCCTATCTAGGACTCTCTTCCCTTCACTATCACCTGGCTAAACTCAACTCCTTACTCTGGTCACAGTTTAAATGTCACTTCCCAAATCTCCCAATTTAAACTAGGTGCCCCTCCCATTATAATCTCTCCTCTAGCCCTCCACTTTTCCTTCTTAGCACTTAGTGCAATGTGTAACTATGTATAACTTTATGTGACTATTTGTTTAATGTCTGTGTTCCCCCACAAGATTATAAACTCCATGAGGCCAGTGCTATCTGGACTATCTTGTTCACATACATCCTCAATGGCTAGCACAGAATCTGGCACATAGTAGGAATCCAATAACTGTTGAATGAAAGCTGCAGCGGTAGCCGAGAGGAGGGCCAGCTTGTCTGAGGACTACAGGTCATGGAAGGTTTCAGAGATGAGGGAACTGGAGGCCACTGTCCATAGGAGATATTAGAAGATAAAAGAAAAGAAGAAAGGGAAGGGGAGTGGCATTCAGAAGGAATGTTGGCATTGATGAGCACCAACTATGTGCCAGGTGCTGTCCCATTATACTATCCTGACACTCACCATCCCCAGCATCACTCCCAACCCATGTGTAATATCCCACTAGTCAGATGACCAGAGTAAAATAATCTCCCTGAACCTCAGTTTCTTAATCTATAAAATGGATTTGTAACACCAAGCCCTGGGATTGTTGAGGATCGGGATTGTTATGATGTTATGATGGAAAGTGCCACCAACCCATGCTATAGGGGTACTCAGGCTCTGGAGTCAGGCTGTCTGGTTTCAAACCTCAGGTTTGCCTTTTACTAGCTGTGTGACCTTGGGCAAGTCACTTCATCTCTCTGTGCCTCAGTTTCCCCTCCTGTAAAATGGAATTAAGAACACCTTTGGAATTGCTATGGTGACTAAATTAAGTAATGTTTTAAAACACCTAGCCCAGTTCCTGGCACATAGTAGGGGCTCAAGAAATAACAGTATTATCCCTCCCTCTCCTCCACCATCCCAGAACTGTAGAATGGCAGAGCTGAAGAGATCTGATTAGTCACCACTTAAGCCACCATTCCCAATACAAAGAGGGAAGTTGAGGCTAGGGAAGGGTAGGAGTGGCGAGGGAACCTGAGCAGGAATCCAGGAGTCCAGGATTGTAGCCCAGAGCCTCATCTCCTGACGTCTGTTTCCTCCAAGGGCAGGCAGCCAAGGCCGGTCCTGCCGGGTCTGGCCACACCCCCTCCTGCCTCTTTGCTCTCTTGGCGCGGGGCGCATGGAATGCTTAGGACCGAGCTGCAGCCACCGCCTATGCTGCCCCTGAGTTTGTGGGTTGGCTTCCCAGCGCTGGAGCAAGTGACATCAGGAACCCAACCCCTGCTTGTGCTACACAACCCAGGTGAGGACCGTGGGGGACGGGGGACCGAGGGGCAGGACGGGCAGGACGTGCAGGGCGCCAGGGTACGGGGTAGGTCTGCCCACTCCAGGCTTGTATTGCTGCCCTGGTGGGATTCTGGGGGTGAGCACCTCGTTCTGTGTGTGTGTGTGTGTGTGTGTGTGTGTGTGATATGGGCAGTATGTAAGAGACTAGAGTGGGCAATGTGTATGTGCTGGGTTGTATGCAGTTAGTGTGTGGTGTGTGCTTATGGTGTGCCCAGTGTAACCAACGGATTGTGATGTATGTCGGCAAGAAGTGTGTGTGGTACCTATCTATAGCTGTGGGTAACTGTTCCAAGGTAACCCAGGGGTTCTGTGTGTGTGCCCCTGGTGTATGTTGGGGGCCATGGCACAGGGGTGCATACATGTGTGTTGTGAGATGTGTGTTTGGTGTGTGGCACCTCCATCACCCTCTGTAGTGTGCTGAGCCAGGTAATGGAGGTGAGAAGCATTTATTCGGCTGTTACCACTGACAGAACATATCCCACAATCCTGGGATGGTCTGACTTTTCCATCCAGCACCCCTAAGGACTTGGGAGAGTAAAAGCTCACCCCAGATCTGGGTAGAAGTGCGAGTAGTCCCATGCTCATCTTCACACACACGAAGCTTCTTTGAAGTCTCATTTATTACCCTTCAAAATTCATGTGGATGTTTGCATTTCTCTAAGTAATATTTCTGCATTTATTTTAATGTAAAAATATTGTTCTGGTAAGTTACCATCCAGTGAGTTGACTCTAGGCTGGGTGGTGAGCAGATTTATCCTGCGTGGGACCCCTCTGGCACATGTAGAGTACAAATCCTGCCTGTCCTCCAAGCCGGGGTGGCAGGACCTAGGCCTCCTGACCGAGTGTGGCAGTATGGTTGTGTTGTGTGTGTGGGCACAGCACCGCTGTGTGGTGGGAAGCTGGAGCTGTGTGAGGCCATCTGTACTGTGTATGAAGGAAGGGGTCACAGTGGTGTGGGGGTGTGTCCTGCATGAGGGACAGTGGTGGGATCTGTCTTGGTCATTTCTAGGGCAGGGGCAGGGGAGCTGGCTTCTGGGGAGGAGCCCTGATCACCAGCGAGGTTCTCACCTTTGCCCTCTAGCTGGGCAGGAAGAGATTGCTGGACCTCAGAGGACCACAGGGGAGGGGTTCCCATAGCAGGAGACCCCCTGGGACTGCTGACGTAGTTGTGTTATCCAGGCTTGGTTTAAGCCCCAGTTCTGACACTCTCTTCATGGAGAACTTGGGGTATAATCTCTGCCTGAGTTTCTTCCTTTATGAGATGGAGACGTTAATAGTATTTGCCTGACAGGGTTATTATGAGAACTGAGTTCCTGGATATAAAGTGCTTGGCACAGTCTCCAGCGCATAAAATCCCTTAACAACTGGTAATAAAACTGTGATGATAATGATGGAGCCCCCCACAGGAGCCGATTTCTTCCTGCCCAGGAACCCTCAATTCCCATGCAACCAATGATTTCCCATGAGCTGCGCAGCGGGGAACCTGAGAGCCCCTGCCCACCCTACCCCCATTTAAGTATGTCCGGGAATCTGTTCCTGTCCCCAGGCTCTATAATTGTTAAACTTTCAGTGACTATCTGGCTTCTGGAAAGATGCAGTTTGAAAAGGGAAGGTGCCAAGTCCCTGGCAAGGCCTGGGATGGGGAGTGGGAGGGAGGCAGAGGGAGAAGTGCAGGGGCAGCCATGGAGCTGACAAAAACCAAAGGAACAGAAAATGCTGGCCGGTGCCCTTGAGCATGCATTTGTGTGTGTGCGTGTGTGTGTGTGTTTGGGGACTCATAGGGGCAGGGGTACTCTCTTCCTGGAATGAGGAAAGCCCACGCAGGCTCTGGGAGCTGGAGAGAGGCTGCGAGGACTAGGATGCAATTAGAGCAGGTGGGTCTGAGCTCCAGGCTGAAGGAGACCAGGAAAACCCTCAGGCTGAGAGCTTTATTTGGTGGGGGGTGGGGGCGTGGGGGCATGCGGGCGTGGGGGGGGCATTTGCATTGGCAGATCCAGGACCCTTGTTCCTAGTGATTTTATTGGTCAGTTTAGAGAAGGTGCCCAGAATCCTCAGAGGAAGAGGGGACATAAAAGGCAGTGTTGGGAGCTGTGGAAACATATTTAGGGAGGGCACCTAAATTTATCCGCTGTGGTGGCAGGGTGCTGTGATGGGCTGGTGGCGAGGCTCGGCCAGGGCAGAGGCAGACCACTGTCCCCGCTGTCCCCAGGCAAGGAGTGCTTGGCCCAGAGGCCCTGAGGGCTACTCAAAGAGGTCTGGAGGAAGTAACCCTGCTGGGTAGTGGGGGCCTGGCCCAGCCTTGACTGGCAAAGTGACAAGGCCAGCTCTGTCTTCTCAGCTTTCAAGGAGGTGGGACAGAGTGATGCAGGCATCACTTCAGGCCCTAATTTCCTTTAATCCACACTCCCAGCTATAACTGTTTATGATACTACAGCCTTACTCGCAAGAGTCGATAATCTCAACTCAAACATTCTAAAAGTTCATAACCCAAACTCTAACTTTCTGTATGCCAGCTGTAACATTCCCTTGATTCCAGTTCTGGCAGTCTGACACTTTGAAGCCTAAAAACTACCAGGAAAGATTTACTCGGGGTCATTTCTGCAGAATGATTTGAGAAGCCCCAGGAAAGATCCCTCCACAACCAGCCACAGCCACTGTGGCTCCTCTGGGGTGAGGGAAGTTCCCTAGTAAAATGGCCACATGCTCTCTGGATTGGGTGACAGTGGACCCAAAGGCCCCTCCTCATCCGGCAGGGGAGGTGCTTGGGGCAGTTTGCAGTTCTCAGGGGAGGGCGGCCCAGGAGAGGAACAGATTAGGACCCAGATTGTCATCAGTCTGCTCAGGAAAAGGTAAGTGTAGGGTCACTCAGTTTCTAGAGGGGGCAGGGAGAGGAAGATGGGAGAGGGAAAAAGTGGGGCTGAAGAGACCCCAAAGGCAACCCTTGTTCTGTCTGACAGATTCTCTGAACACCTTAGGTTGTACAAAGACTCCTGAGGTATTAGCCGCACCATTAATGCACAGCCCTGTTTAAACTCAGTGTGGGCTGGGGAGTGGAGTGCTGATGGCCATCTCAGTTTCAGCTGCGTGAGTTTGGACAAGTCAGTGTCCCTCTCCAGACCTCGATTTTCTCAGCTGGCCAATTGACACACAGGACTAAGACTCCCTGACCTCTCTATGCGATCATGGAGGACATCTGTGCTGTTGGGGCATGCCTCATCCTTGGTCCAGTCTGTAAACATTTGTTGAATGAGGAGTAAATGAACAAACAAAGGATCAGATGAAGCGATGTGGAAACACAGCATAAGGCACATTCCCTCCCCCTCTTCCCCACACAGCCTCTGGCCACAGGTGAGAAATTGATCTCAGGACTAAAAGAACTGAGGGGCTTGTGGTCTGGAAGAAGCCAGGATTGGCTGAGAGTTTAAGAGATTGGATGAGGGGTGGGAACTCCTGGGTGTCACCCCTTGCCCTGTAGGATTTTCACTGCCCTGCCCTGAGCCCCAGGCAGCAGATCTGTGGATTCACAACTCCAAATTATTTGCCCCTGATCATCCAGACATGGAGATACTGCTGCTGAATGGGGACATGTATTGGTTCAGAGCATTGTGTTCAAATTCTGGCTTTGCTACTATTAGCTGTAAGAACCTGGCCAAGTTCCTTAACCACTCAGTGTGCCTCATGTTCCTGTCTGTAATATAGGGATAATAATGGTATCTACCTTATGAGGGTGTGTGAGGATTTATGAGCACTGTGGTAAACACCATGTGCTTGCCAGTATAGTGATTACCCAAATGGCTCTTAGCCATCCTGGGAGGGCTGGCAGGAGGAGGGGCTGGCTCTATATGGAATGTTCTAGACCAGTGCTTCTCAAATGTCAGTGTACACATCAATCCCTGATGCCTGAGTCAGTAGGTAAAGGCAGGGCCTCAGAATGCATTCCTGACGTGCTCTCGTATGATGCCAGTGATCCTGAGCAGAGTTCACACTTCAGTCCGTGCATGAGGACTTAGGTCAGGCTGTGGCTGGGACCCATTGCAGAGACCCAGTGGGTAAGGGAGAGGCCTGGGACTGGTGACCCCACGCCCAGCCTGAAACTCTGAGGAGGCTGGACACTGAGCTGAGTCTGAGAAAAGGATGCTCTTCTTCACCAATAAGTCACCAGCACTCAGAAGAGCTCACTGGGTTAAATGAGTGAATGAACCAAAAATCTAGTGAATTAAGGGCTATGGGGAGGGCTGGGGCAGTGGCTGTGCTCCCTCCACCTAGAAATGGCCCTGTCTCCACTAGAACTCCACTTCCCTACATTCTGCCCTTTGAGCAGAATCCAAATCCAGAGTGATTATCCTAAAGCCTCACTTTAAGCTGGTGATAAACAGGTCTGGTGGCTGGTTGGACAGGTTAGGGACCACAATCCCGAAAGGACCCCTGAGCACTCTGGCCAGGGCGTGTGCAGGATGGCTGAGGAGGAAAAACAGAACAAACCATCTGTGTTCTTAGTAAACCCCTCAGAGAGCGCCAAGGAAAGGCTTGGGCCTCTGAGAACTAGTTCTTCCCCTCCGTCTCTTTCCTCGTTCTGAAAGTTCTTTCTGTGAAACTTGCTGCTGAGCTGCGCAAGAACCCCGCATATGCTGGGCTGCATGCGAACGCACACTTACGCAGGTGCGTGTGCATGACGGGAGTGGTCTGCTTCCAGGTGTGGCAGGCACCTGGGCATTTGCACATGTGTGGACATGTGTGGGTTACATGGAGCTGCGTCAGAGTGGGTGTGCTGTGCATGCATCAGTGCAGGATCGCACCCATGGGCACGCCCTCGTTCCTTTTTGCCAGGTCTCTGTGGCCCCTCCGTGCTTTCCTGCCATGGTAAACAACAGACCCCAGGCTCTGGACGGAACCACAGAGTGTCCAGGTTGCAGAGAAGGAAAATCGAGGTACAGCAAGAAGGACCAGCTTCCCCCTGTCTAAGGGGCCACCAAGCATGCTGCCTGCAGATGTGAAGTGACAGCAGCTCCCTTCAGGACCTGATCTGAACCCCAGAGGTACCAAGTCTCTTCCATCAGACTGAGACCAGGCTGTTTCAGACAGAGGGCTGAGGGTAATTTTCCTTCTGGCTTCTAGAAGCAGCAAAGAGCTAATAGGCAGTGGCCTTGGGTGCCCAGACGTGAGTGAGACTATTTCTGTCAGCCAGTGGCTCACAGAGACCCTTCTCAGCCCTTGGCTCACATGGACAGGAAAAGCTCCATTCTGCATCTAGGGAAACCAAGGTTCAGGAAGGAGTGAGACCCACCCAATAAAGTGACCTGTACTATACTGTGAGCCCAGCCCAGGGCCAGCGGGGGCGAGGGGTGGGGGGAAGCTGAGACCCAGCAGGCAGTGGGTGCTTGGGGGCAGGGCTTCTGGAGACAGGATTCTAAGGTCAACCTGGCACAAGGTTGGTGAGCAGCATGCAACAAGGACATGTGTGGGGTGTAAACTCTGAAGTGCTTGACTGTTCTATGGGGCTGAGGGGCTCCTGCTGTGACTGAGCACAGGAGGATGGCTGTGGAGGAGTCAGTGCCAACAGGCAGTAGAAAGTCTGAGGACCCCCGGAGGGCTTTGGCCTTGGGCACACACCAACCCCCTCCCAACATCCACCCCCCTGAGCCTACAGGCAGGGCTGAGCTGGAAGAGCCTGAGTTAATCCTCTAAGCCTTCCTCCTCCTCTTGTCTAATTCCTTTTGTTCCTGGGGAGAATTGAGAGCCTACAGTGACCATGAACCCCACAAATCTCCTATGACATTTGGGCAAGCCTAGGATTATGGCAAGAACTGCCTAGCCTTGGCTGATGTGGCTTAGTGAACTGAAAGGTCACCAGTTCGATTCCCAGTCAGGGCACATGCCTAGCCTGGGAAAACACGGCCTGTGAATTGGGGGTTTTCAGGCTCCCCAGGAGTAAGCATGTGCGTGCATATGTGTACATCACATGCTGAGACACAGGCACAGGAAAATATATAATGGTGCAATTCGAAACACGTATGAGTATGTGTACAACCTCTAGGTCAGACCCACGTGGGGCTGACACCTCCCATGTGTATACCTGACATCCTCTTACTTAGCACTTACTTACTTACATCCTCTACCAGCCTGAGGGCCTGAGGTGAGAGATGAGCGACTCCCAGGGTTCCCTCAGGCCTACTCCTTCTCTTCCCGGCATAAGCTGCCCCGGGCCTTCCAGCCTTGTGCCTTCCCATCACTCCCTCCTCCCCGTAAGGACAGAGGAGGGGCCCACCAGCTAGTTGGGAGCAGAGCTGGCTTTGTCTTTTCTGAAGAACTGGTTCTGTGGAATTTCCACTTATTTCCTGCCAAAGGTCAAGGGCTTGCTCTGAGGGCTGCCTTGGGACCTTATAAGTATGAAGAGATTTCCAGATAAGCAAGGTCGTTGAACATCTGGCAACCCTTGCCATCTGGGTAGCACCTAAATTTTGCAAACTGCCTTCTTGCCAGTGTCTTGCTCATCCTTCATGTAGCCCTGAGGTGAAGGTGCCTCATCTTCTCCACTTGACAGGTGAGGAAACCCAGGTCCAGAGAGGGATGGGACCTGTCTGAGGTCACATAGCAACAGGACCCATAGTTGACTCCTGAGCTTGGGCTTGGGGGAAGGAGTTTCAGCTTTCTGGGGCTTAGAGAATAAGCACTGAAAATTGGGGTAGGCTGGGACCTTTACCAGGAGCTGGCTGAGGGCACAGACTGCCCCATGACAGGCCAGCACTCTGCTTTGAGGGTCAGCCCTTAGTCTACCCTTGTGGACATGCCAGAGGCGAGGGCAGGAAGGGGAACAAGGACACCTTTGCCTTGCTGTGTGATCCAGGCAAATCCCTGCCCCTCTCTGGGCCCAAGGCCCTCTCTACAATGGAACGTCGGGGTTGGTTGGAGGATGCGCTCCCTCTCCGAGCCTGCAGAGGGGGCTTCCGCGGGGCCTGAGCAGAGGGCAGGCTCAGGATGCTCCATGGTTGTCCTGAGTCTCATGAGGCCTGTGCCGAAGGAGCCCCTAGCCTTGGCATCTGGCCTGCTGCTGCTGCTGCTGAGATCAACCAAGGCAGGACCTGACACAGAGTGGAGGCTCAGGGCCAGGGGTCTCCTCCAGGCTGGGAGGGACATGGTGTTGTGAAAACAGGATCCAGCAAATCCCCTCGGTGCCTGTCCAGCCTGTCTGAAATTGCAACTCACTGGCTGTCTTCCCCTTTCCTTCCCTTAGGTTTCTCTATAGTTCTTATCGCTATGTGATTTGCTATATATTTACTCATTGACCAAAATAAACTAGTCTCCACTGTTAGAATGTAAGTGCTACAAGGGCAAGGACTTTGTTTTATGTTCTCAAGTGCCTTGAACATCACCTACACAGAGTAGGTGCCCAATAAGCACCTGTAAAAAAGGAGGAAGAAGAGAAAGAGGAGAAGGGGGACTCATCTTGTGGATGGGAGGGGCCATTCAGGCCCCCCATTGGCTGGAGGCAGAGCCACCCTGGCTTCCTTCTCATCAACCAGTGAGCTCAACGAGCTCAACATCAGATTAGAGCTAGGCAAGGGGATGGGAACGGGCTCATATTTTTTTCCCCCAAGTCACCTTCAGTCTGAGGAGCCATCCTCCATTCCTAGGGGGAGGAGGTGGCATCTGGACCCATGGTCAGAGCTACAGTCAACAGAGCTGTTAATTTCAGGGTCTCAGCCTCTCTTAATGGACCTTCCAGACACCGCTAAGAAAACCAGGTTAATTGTTCCCTGTGACAGCAATGAGCAGGACCAGGACTCCCTCCAGACTTGAGAAAGGTCAGGAGAGGGCTGAGGGGTGGGGTGGAGAGAAGGAAGAGAAAAATGGTCCCCCGATGAGTGCCTACACCGTGTCAATCCCTGGATCTTCAATGTAATCTCACTCAATGTTGCCCACAGCCCTCAGGGCTGAGTTGATGGGCACACTCAGGGTGAAGTGACAGCTCCCAGCTAGTTAGGGGCTGAGTCAGCGTTTGTGTTAGGGACTTAACTTTGTGTGTTCTTGGAATTTGGGTCCCAGCCCTGCAGCCTGCCAGCTGTGTGCTGCGGCAAGTCACTTCCCCTCCTCAAATGTCTCGGTTTCCTCATCTGCTGCCTTCTGGGACTTCTGTGGAATATGCACGTGACAGTTTGTGACACAGGAGCTGGCTGGCAGTAGGGGCTGCTCCCGGAGCCAAAGTTTGCTCCAACACTTCACAGACCAACGTGGAGCTCACTAACGCCTGGGTGAGTGTTCTGGGCCAATGCTGTGAGGATGCCTGAGCTCCCACCTCCTCTCAGAGCTCCCTCTACAGTCTGCTTGCAAGCGAGCATGGCTCCTGGCAGACTGGAGCAGGAACAGGAGCAGACTTGGGGGTCCTCCTCCCTTCCTCTGCCTGATTGTGCCTGGAGCCTGCAGGCTATGCAGCTTGGAGGGCGGAGGAGACAGAGATATGGGGACCAGGCTGGGCCGCGGTGAAGGAGTGGAATAGTGGAGGCAGGATTGGGAACCACACCAGCCTGGGTTTGAGTGCTGAATGGCACAGGACCCTTTTTCACTCTGAGCCTCAATTTCTTACTCTGTAATATGGAGTTAACAGTGATCTCCTCCAAGTATTTGAAAACTGTGAAGTGTTGATATGCTAATGAAGGTCCCCGCTGAGGAGTCTGTAGTGGGAGGGGTTATAATGATTAGGTGACCAGATGGGAGTCCACAGAGGAGGTCCTTGGGACGCTCTGGCCTCTGCCATCCCAACTACATTTCAAGAGAGCCAGAGGCTGACCAGTGGGGAAAATGTATCCCTGAGTCAAGGTGTGACTTGCTAAAGGGGAATAGAGCAGGGAAATGAGTGTACCTGGGGAGCTGGGATAAAGTTTTCTGGGGTGTTCCTTGACTTCCACCTCCCACTGACACCTCCACTGGGGCAAAAAGGAGGCTGTACAGCCCATGGAACAGGCGCTGGCCTCTTGAAGACATCTGGGACTCACATCTCTTGTCAGCTCTAGAACAGGTCCTAAGCCAATTCAGGGACAGTCTCTCCACCCCTCGTTATTAACTGAGATGATAAATAAGAAGGCTCTTTGCAAACTGTAAAGTGTTGTGCCTCTGATGGTACATCTGATGAGTGTGAGAGCCCTTGGGTGTGTATATGTGAGTGAGAATGTGCAGCTTGTGAGTGTATGCACACATGTGTGCACACATGTGTGCAATGTGTGTGAGTGTGCTTGTTCCCCTGGCTTCTTGATGGGATGGAGTAACTCCACACTACCCAAGGCTCCCTGTTTGTCTTGGGCTTTTCTCCTCTCAACTTCTTACAATCTTTTTTTGTGTTTCCTCACTGTTTCTTAGCTTACCAGAAAGGGATCGGGCCATGGTCGGGAAAGCTAGCAATTGTCCCTTCTCCCCTCCCTCCCAACCTCGCCTCATCCTGTGGCTGTCCTGGAGGCCAGTTGCCCGGCACTCCAGCACAGCCCGGTCTGCAGGGCTGGCAGCTTGCCTGGCTCCCCTGTGCAGCCCACCTGCCATCCGCTTTTCCCTTCAAGGCTCTGTGCTGGCTGCTCTCACACATTTGTCCCATTGACCCTTCTCAACATCCCAGCACCCCGAGAGGTGCTCTTATTCCCATTTTACAGGCAAGGAAATGAAATTTCAGTGACAGGAAATGGCTTTCTCAGTGTTAGCCAGCTAACTAGTGGCAATGCTGGGGTTTTAACTCCTACCTAACTCCAAAAACTTTATTCTTAACTGTGTGGCCTACCTGGCAGGCATGTACAGGCTGGATGGCTGAGTGATAAATGAATGAAAAACAAACGAATAAATTACTTGGTCAATAATGAGCTGAAAGAGAAGGTAAAGTGATGGTAACAATGGCTATCATTTATTGAGCATCTACTATGCTTCACATAAAAGCAAATGAAGCCAAGAATACTGTTATCTCCATTTTGCAGTTGAGGAGGCTGACGTTCAGAGAACTTAAAACATCTTGTTCAGCATGGGACCTGGGATGTCAATTTGTCCTTCCTGGGGAGGGGGATGGTTAGTCAGCAGAACCTGGTGACAGGTCCCTATTGTGGCAGAAGCCAGTCAAGACTCTCAGGAAGCTGTGTCTACAGGGCCCTCCCCAATGATGCTCCACCCCTACCCCTCCTGTCTCAGGGCCATTTCCCCATCTGTCTCTGAGATAGGTTTCTATTTCAATCTGGGGTAAGGATCTGCTGTCCAGTTCTAACTCTTCTTCCTCTGACTGTTGGCACGTCTAGCAAGAGCAAGTGCCCTGGCCTGGACATGGGGAGGTGTCCTTCTGTTCCCCCTGCCCAAGGGTCAGTCCTGTCATTAACAGCTCCCATGGGAGAGCAAGCCTGTGAAAGATGCAGTTATAGGTCTATGGAGCTGGCTTGGGGACCTAGGGGCAAGTCTATCTGTTTAGAGAACTCATGGGCTGGGTGGACTAAGTCAGTAGGAGTCAGGGAGAAGCTTGTTTTCATGGCCTGGGGCTTGTTTTCACAGGGGTTGTTCTGTGGTCCCAGGAAAGAGCTTACTCGTGGCATCTAGAGGACAGATTCATGCACAGAGTGAAGGATGACATTTTCTCTGTCATGCCAGTGGAATGAGAACCAGCTGTTCAGGTCAGCTTGAAGTTCACCAAGTGCCTTCTATTGGGCGTGGAAGGCACACTCTGCACAGGGAAAAGAGAGCTAGATTTCAATCCAGTTTGTGATCTCAAACAAGTTATTTAACTTCTTGGCATCTCAGTTTTCTGATTCGTAAAATGGGACAATAGAACCTACCTGACCAGCTCATGGAGTGGATAAAATAAGACACATCCCATTACTTGTTGGTTCTTAGGAAGTTTTAGTTCATACCGCCCCTCACTCCCCAGGAGAGCCCTTAATCTGAGGCAGGAGATATTCTTTTAAGCAGCAGCTAGTATAATGGTTGAAGCAAGAGATAAAATTGGTAAGATGTTAGAATAAACCCCGCAAACTCAACAGTTAACATTATGGAGCACAGTTTCATTTCTCGGAGAAATAGAGGCACAGAGAGACTGATGTTCGAGACACCCAATCATGCCTCTGTTGTAAAAACTTGCTGGAATAAAGCAGATAATAGATAAAAATTTAAACAGTCCCCAGCTTCTATCCCCTGACCAAGCTGGAAATCTCCCTGTCAGACTCCCAGATTCCTAAATAAGATTCAGCTATTTTGTGCTAGGCCCACACCACAGTTTTATTATAGATTTAGCTTTACAATAAAAGCCAACAACCATGAAATGTTAACACTGAAACCCATGTTCAATAAGCAGGGAAACCAAGACCCAGAGTGTTACATAACTTGCTCAAGGTTACAGCTAATAGAAACAGAGGGAGGACTCAAACTCATGACTGGTCAGCCCTGAAATCCACGACTTTCTTACTCCATGCGGCACTTGTTCCACAAAAGATGGCAGTTCTCAAATCAGAAATACAGAAAATAAGATGGAGAAATATGAATGACTACCAAAAAAGAGAGAAAACAATTAGGCAAGAGCAAATCAAAATTGTAATATAATACCACTTTACACCCTGAGGATGGCTGTAGTGAAAAAGACAAGTGTTGACGAGGCTGTGGAGAAATTGGAACCCTCTTACATTGCTGGTGGGAATGTAAAATAGTGCAAACGCTTTGAAAAACAGTGTTTCAGTTTCTCAAAAAGTTAAACATAGAGCTACCACATGATCCAGAAGTTCCACTCTTAGGTATATTCCCAAGAAAATTGAAAACATACACCCACAGAAAAACTTACACACGGAAGTTAATAGAGGTGTTATTCATAATAGCTAAAAGGTGAAAACAACCCAAATGTTCATCACAAATACAGAAAGTAGATAAGTAGTTTCTACAGGAGAGAAGGAAAGAGGAATGAGGACTAACTTCTATGGGTACAGGGTTTCTTTGTAGTGATGAAAATGTTCTGAAATTAGGTAATAGAGATAGTAGCACAGTCTGGTGAATATACTAAAACCCACTGAATTGTACTTTAAAGGGTGATTTTTATTGTAGGTGAATTAAATATTAATTTTAAAAAAGAAACAGGAGCAGGAATATACAAGATACACGAAGGCTGAGACTAACTTTGGTCCTAAGGTAGGAGACCATAGACATTTCACTTTGAGCTTCCTACCAGCTAAAGCAAAAAGGGAGATGCAGCTTCCAAGAGGAGGAATAGTGCCAGCTCCTTAGGGAAACCAACTCTTCCAGGGATTAGCTCCAGGGCAAGATTCTCCCAAGCCTGAGTTGGCTGACAATCATAAGGAATTGTCAGAAACACAAATTTCCCATATCTCCCGCCTGAGATTCTGATGCAAGCAATAACAAGAACTATGAGGGGTCTGCAATTTTACCACACTTGCAAGTTAACAAGTTAGCCAGCTGCACTTCCAATGGATGCTGGCGGAATACCTAAGACTCCTGGTCAGAGACAAAGAACTTTGCTTCTGACAGCAATCATAACAGGGAGAACATAAGCATTAGCACTGGTTCCTCAAGCCCCAGTTCCCACAAGGCAATGCAAAGGAGGCAAATAATACCTGCACATGCAATGAGCTGCATTATAAGAAAGAAACCTGGATGCTTGGCAACTCAAATATTTTATAAGAGGGATAAGCCTGCCTGACTTTTGTCCCAGAGGAAGACATCATCTTTGTCAGACTAGACAGTCAACAAGCCTGCCTTTTTCTCCAGAGGGAGAGACTATCACTGTCTTCCAAGGCTATCTGCCATGAAAACATCCTTGAAAAAACGGTCTGGAACAAGAGCAGTCTGTCTCTGCTCACATGCCACACAGAAATCAGAGAGACCCGTGGAGAATTGTCTCATGACGTGTAGATACAATGGTCATGGCTGTTTTTGTTGGTATTTTTTTTTTATTATAGTAAAATATATATACCATAAATTTTACATTTTAATCATTTTGTTGATAAAATGCATGTTTTTGCTCACAGCACTTCTGACACCAAATGTGTAGGGTTTGCTTGTACTCACACCAACCAATTCGGACACCAGCTCTGAGTTAGCCCGCAGCGCACAGGTGAAGGTTCAGTCCCACAAGGCTGCCTCCTAGTTCAGATACGAGTTGCAAGTCCCAGGTCTCCTATACTTCTGATTGACCGCCTACGTATTTGGGAGCTCACACAGCCCTCTCTTCAGGTTCGATAATTTGCTAAAGCAGCTCACAGAACTCAGGAAAGCACTTTATTTACTCTTACTGGATTATTATAAAGGATTCAACTCAGGAATAGTCAAGTGGAAGAGGTGCACAGAGCAAGGCATGGGGGAAAGATGTACGGAGCGGGGCTTCCACGCCCTCCCGGCTCCACCGCCTCCCAGCATTTAAGTGTGTTCACCAGCCCAGAAGCTCTCTGAACCCTGTTGTTTAGGGTTTTATAAGGAGGTTTCATTTTGTGAGCATGAATGATTAGATCATTGATCGTTGGTGATTGAACTCAATCTCTAGCCCCTCTTTCATTCTTGGAGATTAGGGGATGGGGCTGAAAGTTCCAAGATGAAATCAAGGTTTGGTCTTTCTGGCAACCAGCTCCCATCCTGAAGTTATGCAGGGGTCTGCCAAGAGTCAGCTCATTAGAACAATGGATGCTCCTATCACTCAGGAAGTTCCAAGGGATTTAGGAGCTCTGTGTCAGGAACCAGGGGCAAAGGCAAATGATATATTTTTCACGCCACACATAAAATTTACCATTTTAACTCTTTTGATGTATAATTCAGTAGCATTAATTACATTCATATTGTTGTGCAACCTTCACCATCATCCATCTCCAGAACTTCCTCATTCCAAACTGAAACACTGTACTCACTAAACAACAACTCCCCATCTCTCCCTCCCTCAGCCCCAGGTATAGTCGGCAGCCGTCAGTCTCGAGAGACGATGGTGTAGCTTCTTAAGAGTCTATCTGCACCGCCGAGAATGGCTGTGCAGTCCGACTCGGGAGTGACACGGTATCTGTCTCCTCCCGTGTTGAATCGACATCTTGCGATGACGCTGGAGTGTCCTCTCCAGTGAAGCTGAAGCTACAGAGCCTGGGCAGGGTGATATGGAGGGTTTGCTGTTGCCCATGCAGCAGACCCCCCCTCTCTTCGCAGCTGAAGGATCCAAGGGAAAGACGGAGTCAATACAGCTTGGCTTCAGGTGCGCCGCAGGAGTTGCCAGTGTTGACTACAACGTCAAACCGCCTTAGGGACTCCGGCTCCGGATTTTCTGTTGGGGTTTACTCCCTTAGCCTTTCCCCTGAAGAGGTATGCCGCAAGGCAGCGGAGGTTTTTTGGAGTCAGAGTTTTCCTTCTCTGATGTGCCCTGACTGGAAGATCGAACCAGCGACACTCAGCTCGCAGGCCGACGCTCAATCCACTGAGCCAAACCAGCCCCAGGTAACCACTATTGTTTCTATCTCCATGAATTTGATTATATTTTAGGTACCTCCTATAAGTGGAATCATACAGTATTTGTCCTTTTGCATCTTGCTTATTTCACTTCGTGTAATGTTTTCAAGGTTCATCCATGTTGTATCATGTATTGGAATTTCCTTGCTTTTTAAAGCCAAATAATATTTTATTGTATGGATGGATATACCAGTTTGCTTATCCATTCTTCTGTTGATCAACAGATAGGTTATTTCTGCCTTTTAGCTATTGTGAATAATGTTGCCGTGAATATCGGTGTATAAATATCTGCTTGAGCTCTTACTTTCAATTCTTTTCACCTAGAAGTGAAATTGCTAGATCTTATGGTAATTCTATAGTTATTTATTTATTTATCCTTGAGGAACTGCCTAAGTGTTTTTCAGAGCAGCTGCACCACTTTACATCCCCACCAGCAATGAACAGGGTTCCAATTTCTAATATCCTCTCCAATATGTGTTATTTCCTAGTTTTTAAATAATAGCTATCCTAATGAGGTGAAGTGGCATCTCACTGTGGTTTTGATTTACATCTTCTTAATGATTAGTGATTTTGATCATCTTTTCATGTGCTTATTGGCCATTTGGATATTTTTTCTTTTTTTAAAAAAAGATCTTATTTATTTTTACAGAGAGGGGAAGAGAGGGATAAAGAGAGGGAGAAAAACATCAATGTGTGAGAGAGAGAAACATCCATCAGCTGCCTCTCACATGTGCCCCAACTGGGGACCAGCCTGCAGCCCAGACCAGTGCCCTGCCCAGGAGTCTAACCGGGACAATGCCCAACCCACTGAGCCACACCAGTCAGGGCTGCCATTTGGATCATTTCCTTGGAGAAATGTCTATCCAAGTCTTTTGCCAGTATTTGAATTGAGTTATTTTTGTTGTTGTTGAGTTGTAGTATTTCTTGATGTATTCTGAATGTTAATCCCTTATCAGATATATGCTTTCAATTATTTTCTCTCATTCTGTGGGTTTTCTTTCCATTCTGTTGATAATGTCCTTTGATAAGCAAAAGTTTTTTATTTTGATTAATTCTAATTTATCTATTTTTTTCTATTGTTGCCTGTGATTTTGGTGTCATGTTGGTCAGGGATGTTTTTATTGCAAGTGACAAAAGCAACTAGCTTGGGCAAGAAAGTCATTAGTTTATGTAAAGAAAGGATCCAAGGTAGACCTAGATCAGACATAGCTAGACTCAGCAGTTACAGTACCATCAGCACTCTCTCTTTTGGTATCTTTTCTCCTGACTTCCTACTAGCTTCCTACATTCTCATCCAAGTTCCTTCCAGAAGCACCAAGCTTCTAGTGCCCTCAAAGCCAGTAACCCTGGAAGAAAAGAGGAAGAATCT
The DNA here is from genome assembly GCF_987537825.1 of Furipterus horrens. NCBI lineage: Eukaryota > Metazoa > Chordata > Mammalia > Chiroptera > Furipteridae > Furipterus > Furipterus horrens. The sequence goes on from NW_028327172.1 coordinate 45,482,116, forward strand.
TCCATGCTCATTTACCCAAATTCCTGGGACAAACTCTATCTGGGTTCCCCTGAACCAATCACTGATAAGGGGACTGGATACAGGCTCTGATTGATCAGCTCTGGGTCAGGTGCCCACATTGAATGAACAAGATTACCATGAAATGGGGGCGGGGCTATCCATAGCAAGAAATGCTTGACAGACAGACATTCCTCCCCAGGAGGGGACCAGGAATCTGAGGGTCAGCCAGCCCATGATGTTCTACTTAAATGGACATTCCTCACCTCAGACTTCCTATGGGAGGCACTGGAGAAGTAGAGTGAATCCTTTTAGATGGCCCTTGGAGGAGGCAGCATTTATGGGGCCCTGCAACAGGTGGGAGGGGGAGTCCAGGTCAAGCTGGGTCCCAGGAAGTTAGGGAGAGCAATAGGGGCTGAATTTCCCTGCTGCCTGAGAGCCTCCCGACCCCGGCCATAGTGTGTTGTAGGAGCTAAGAACATGGACTCTGGAGCCAGACTATCTGAGTTCATAGCCCAGTAGCCATTCATTCTATCTGTGCCAGCTTGGGCGAATCAGGTAACCTCTCTGTGCCTTGGTGTAAAATGGAGATAATACCAGTTTTATCTCACAGGGATTAAGGGTAATATAGATCTGGCACACAGTAAGGTTCAGTAATTGTATCGTTATTATTATTATTATTAGTTTGGGCCTCTTTCCCAGCCATATTTACTGGCAGCTCCAGCTGTGTTCACCATCCTTCAAGGTACCTCCTCCAGCCTCTGCCTTTGCTGTCCCCCTCTGCCTGCAATGCCTTTGCTCCATGCACACTTGACCATTTCATCATTGCCTCCTCCACTGAGCCTTTCATGCCTGCAGAACCTTCCCTCTTGCCTGGGCCCCTCCTGAGGGCAGGGCCTGGGTCCCCTCTGTTGTTGAATTCACAGTGGGAATCTGCCAGCTGCAGATGTGGGGGCAGGGCAGCCTAGGGACTGAAATAGCACTAACCAGACAGCAAAGGAGAACACAGCTGGTCCCAGGGACTGAAAGTAGCTCAAGGCCCTGCAGGCCACATGCAAGGGTCAGGAGGGGGTGCTGAGAACAGAGAGGTCAGCAGGGCCAGGGGTTACCTTGATCCTCAGGCACTGGGAAGCCACAAAATGCTTAGGCAGGTAAGTGAAGAGGTCAGGTCTTTGCTCAGCAAAGATCTCTCTGGCTACAGAAAAGGAATAGATTGTCCAGGGAGATGGAAGACAGATAGCATGAGGTGGCTGCAGTCTAGGCTGAGGCACAGATGGAGAAAAACAGGGCTTGGTGATTGATTTGAAATGGGGCCTCAGTTTTCCCACCAGGGAGATGGCAATGAGCAGGCCCTGCCCACTGACCTCTCCAGGGAGACTGGAAGATAGCAGGCACCTGGCACTAAGCAATTTAAACAGTAATATATCTTGCATGTAGTCCCAGGTCAGTGTGCAGTTACTTGAGAAAGAGAAAATGCTCCACCCTTGGCCAAAGCTTATTATTTGGAAGGAAGATGAAAAAGAAAAAGAAAAAGAAAAAGAAAATCAGTTCCAAACAGAAAATTCAACTTTTAAAATTTCAAAAGAGATAGACATTATAAAGAACACTGTGGCCAGGAGCTCTTTCTTTTTCTTCAGATTCTTTTGTCCTGATTTCCTTAAACTGAGTGGAAAGGCTGTGGGACTGCTAATAGGAGCTCCTTTATCACCCACGCTGGACCAGTGAGCTGGCACACATGCTCTCTACCAGCCCCGCTCCTCACCCGAAGGGCTTTGGCCTCCCTCCCTTCCCCTCTTGTCCTGCCCTTTTCCAGAGCATGAAAGAGCATTCCCATAGCCTCGCCCCATCCCCAACAGCCAGAACAAGGGCTGACTAGGCCTTTGATTACATGAATGAGAAGACTCCAACTCATTTGTATTAAACCATAAGGAACATTTATTATTTCACTGAACTTCCAAGGCAGAGCTGTCCCAGAATTGTTATTTAGTGGCCCTGTGGAATCAGCAACACCCATGTTCTTTCCACTATTTTGTTCTGCTGTCTTCTGTGTGCTTCCTTTTACACCTCAGACTACCTCCTCTTGTGATTGGAAGATGCCTGCAGGACCTCCAGGCATTGTGTCCAGGCATGATGCTGCCCAGTGAAAGAAAAAGGGCTATTTCTTTCTGTATTTTCTTAATCAGAGAGGGAAACCTTACTCAGATGTCCACCAGCAGTGCTCCCCTTAAGTCCTGTTGATTAAAACTACATCAGGTCTATGCCAAACAGCTCACTGGGGAGAGGAACAAGACTGCGATGTTAGCAAACAGGTGGAGATTTGATTTCTTTTTTTAATTGTTGTCATAATGACTGGAGAGGGCACTGGCACTTACTGGGGGAGGTCTAGAGATGCTAAACCAGCTTGAATATATGAAGCAGTCCCATACAACAAAGAATGTCCCTACCCATATTTGGAGTGGCTTACACAAGTCATGATTCATCTCCTGTGGATAGGCATGTGGCAGAAACCTAATTCTCCTGAAGCATGTCGCCTTCTATAGGAGGGTGACTTTCTTTACACACTGGGTTATCTGTTGTAAAGGAAGAGGGGAAAGAATCCTTCCTGTGAGACTCCACTCTACACAATGGGTGCCTGCAGCCCTAGAAAGAAGTTAGAGGCATGTGCAGAGAGTCACTAGTAGAGTGTGCATCTGGCTCCCCTATATATTGCTCCTTAAACCAGGGAGAAGTGAACACCACCCAAATTCACTCACATCCTCTCAACCTGAATGCAGGCAACCACAACTGTGGTATTGTGATATAGTAAGAAATATGTTTTGGTCTTTGTCCCCAGTTCCTGGCCAAAAATCCTAAAATCTTTGTAATTTCCTTAGTGATATAGGATCTAAGAGTCCCTGGCTGGTTTGGCTCAGTGGATTGAGCGTCGGCCTGCGAGCTAAGTGTCACTGGTTCGATCTTCCAGTCAGGGCACATCAGAGAAGGAAAACTCTGACTCCAAAAAACCTCCGCTGCCTTGCAGCCTACCTCTTCAGGGGAAAGGCTAAGGGAGTAAACCCCGACAGAAAATCCGGAGCCGGAGTCCCTAAGGCGGTTTGACGTTGTAGTCAACACCGGCAACTCCTGCGGTGCACCTGAAGCCAAGCTGTATTGACTCCGTCTTTCCCTTGGACCCTTCAGCTGCAAAGAGAGGGGGGGTCTGCTGCATGGGCAACAGCAGACCCTCCATATCACCCTGCCCAGGCTCTGTAGCTTCAGCTTTACTGGAGAGGACACTCCAGCGTCATCGCAAGATGTCGATTCAACACGGGAGGAGACAGATACCGTGTCACTCCCGAGTCGGACTGCACAGCCATTCTCGGCGGTGCAGATAGACTTTTAAGAAGCTACACCATCGTCTCTCGAGACGGACGGCTGCCGACGATGAGTCCCATATACTCCCTCAGCCTATCCCACCCCTGGGCAGGATCCAGATCAAGCACAAAACCAGACACTGAGGGGACTTGGTCGAGTCTGCAAGCCCCACCAACCCCACCCTGGCTAAACTATGTTCATAGGACATCTGAGACCCTTGGGCATGGTGATGGTTGGGCTACTCCACCGGAGAAGGGACCAGCCCAGACCCACAGTTCCTTGCAGCAGAAAACACACGGTCCTGTTTTGTCCTCATCTATGCCTTGCAGAGACACAGACTAATTTGGAAAGGGAGTGCACCCTGGGAACAGAGCTGAGCACAAGGGCCAGGCCAGGGCCAGAAGCTGGTGCTGTAGGAGCTCCCCCCTCACCAACTGTGTGTCCTCAGGAATCATGAATACAGGGGCCCAGCAGCAGGGCCTGGTCTAGGACCCAAGTATTCTGTCTTCGGCACTTGACACCCATAGGCCAGATGGCTGTGTTTATATCCCAGGAGCCTGATGCTTCTCTTCTCTGAGCTTTGGTTTCCCCAGCTGCAGCTGAGTGTGGAGAAGGAGGGGAGAGAACTCAGGAAGCTCTAAGTGCTCCCTTTCCCAGCTGGATATGGGAGGGCCTGCATGGACCTGGAAGTTGAGCAAGTCATCCTTCCAAACTCCTCTGAGTCCCCATTTACCAAAGCCACATCCCCAGGAGAGGAGTCAGACTGGAGAAACAGCCTTGGGAATGGGGATCCAGGGCAGGAGGTCCCCATGGGTATGCTAAAGGGCTGTAAGGCAACATCTTGCCTATCCTGGACCCTGGATTCCCCACTGTGACCTGAGGACTGGAGTAGGACGTCTCTGAGAATTCATCCTTCTAGCATTCTGGCTGTTAGGGCTGTGCAGGGGTGTGCAGAAGAGGGATGGGAGGCTGCTATGAACCTGGCATTCAAGGCCCTGATTTGGCCCTAACCCCAACCCCTACTGGAGCCTACCTGTCCCAGTGCCAGGGCCCCACTTCAGACCCTATTGTCTCTGACCAGGACACGAACCACATCTAATCTGTCCTCCATACAGCAGCAAATGGGACCCCCTAAATCTCAAACTTACAAACCATTGAGGGCTCCTCAGCTGGCACCCACCACATAGATGCCAACTTTGCAGCCTGGCATTTGAGGCCTGTCAGAACTCAAGCTCAGCTCCTACAAACACAAACATTTGCAGATACACCATGACTTCACATCTTCAGCAGCTCTCCCTCCACTTCCTTGTCCACACTTCACCAAAGAATAATCTCCTCCAGGGAGCCTTCCTTGATACCCCAGGTAGGGTTAGAGGCCACCTCTGTCTCCCCAGAGACCTCTTCATTTGTCTTTCCACCTGCTGGAGCTTCTCAAGGACAGGGACCAGAGTCCAGTGAAGCCTCTGCACACTGTAAGGCTCCCTGCAAATGAATGTCAAATGAATAAGTAAGTAAATAAGTAACCAAAGGGTACAAGTGAGGCCATTTCTCATGCATTTAACTGGCGTGTGATAAAATTATGAGCGATAATAGAATCCCCACTGAGTGAATACCTGCTTTTCCAGACACTAGGCCAGGTATTACTGATCCCTTGCTTCATTTGAGCCCCAACAGCACTGTGAGGTGGGTGTTATTATCTCTTTTTTATAATTAAGGATAATGAGGCTCAGAGAGGTAAAGTCACTGTTAATAAGCTACAGGGCCAGGCTGGAAACAAGGCCTGCCACGTGTCAAGCTCTGGGGTAGGAACAGTGATGAGTGGCTGAGGGGTGCAGATGCCGGGAATGAACCTATCTGGCATGGACCCCTCACAGGGGTGGGCATTGGTTGGGGGGAGTATATGGGACTGCACGGGAGAATTAGAATTACTGCTGGGGCATAAAGAGCTCTGAATTTTCCAGGGAGCCCTGAGGAGAAACCCCATCCAGTGTGTAGCCTCATATTTCGTATGACCAGAGGTGATGCCAGGGCATAGCTTAGGGAGCTTTGTGTCCCCCACCTCCACCTGCTCCACGATTGGCAGCCTCCCCTATTCTAACATGCACACAAGTGATATTTTCTCAAACTGATGTTCTGACCTATGCAAAGCTATCAGTCCCCTCCTCTACCCGCTCCAGATTCCCCAGCCCCCACCTACAACATTCTGGAGGTGCCACTGCACACCCCGAGCTCACCCTACCTTCCCATCAGAGTCCAAGCTCTTTCCTGGAAGCCACAGAGGACGTTTCCCTCCCCTAGCCTTGCACCGGCCTGATGGTGGGGCGGGGGAGGGGGAGAGCAGCAGAAGTCACCTGGCAGTGGTCTGTCTTTTCCCCCAAGGTCTGCCATGTCAAGGTCACTTCTTGATTTTATTTTCGGTCACTTTTTTCTTTCCCAAAAGAGGGGAAGGAAGGGAGAAAGAGAGGGAGAGAAACATGGGTTGGTTGCCTCTCGCACGCCCCCAACTGGGTACATGACTGGCAACCCAGGCCTGTGCCCTGACGAGGAATCAGAATCAAACTGGAGACCTTTCGGTTCACAAACTGAACTGTAGCTCAATGCCCTGAGCCACACCAGCCAGGGCCAAGGTCACTTCTGAGGTTTCCCTGTGATGGAGCTCAGATGGTCACTCTCTCCCATAGTCTCACCTCGACAGACTCACCAAGAAAGACAGGGTGCCCACTCCCCTTCTCTAAGCTGGACCCCAAAGGCCACTGCTCTGCCCTGGGCTCAATTCCTGGGATATGAGAAGTGGGGGCAGGGAGGGAGGAAGTGGAGGCAGAACAGCCAGGTCTCTTCCAGGAGCTTGACTGACTGTGAAGGGAGGAAGTGGCAGGCCAGAGAAGCCTGGGGGTCAGGGAAGAGGTTTGGCCCTGGTGGGGGCGGGGGTGGAGAGCGCTGTGGGCTGAGACGAAGGAGCTGGCAGCTCAGGAGCAGGGCTGCAGAAGGATGAGGAGAGAAGGGAGCAGCCACAGGCTTATTTTGGTGGCAGGAAGTGGAAGGAGGCCCGTCAGGAAGGGCTCTCTTTGCTCTAAAGGAGTTGAGGGCTACTGGGGTTGAGAGTGTAGGGCTGACAGAAAATATGGGGTAAAGGTTTGAAAGAGAGAGGAGGGAGGCCCGTCCCACACAGGCAAAAGGTTGGGAACCCAGCCAAGTGGGGTAGTGACCCAATTGGGGTATGTGGCCTCAGGGCCCTCAGCTGAGTCACATCCTGCAGCCACGCTCAGCTTTGCAGTGCAGGACAAAGCAGTCCTGTGGTGCCAGGAGTGAGCGATAGGAACAGATTGGCTGTGTTCACAGGATTCCTGGGCCCAGGCTGGCAAGGGAAGGGAGAGAGACTGGGAAAATGCTGGCCTGGGTGCTGGATGGCTCCACATCAGTTGCCCAGTGCAGAAGGAGTGATGGTATGCAGGCTGGGAGGCTGGACGGCTCTGAGAGGAAAATTAGATGGAGCAGCACCCGTGTGGGGTGCAGGGAGCTGACCATCTGGGAGGTAATAGTGTCAGGGAAGACCTCAGGCAGTGCAGGAGGCAGAGGCAAGGAGCCCAGGCCCCCCAGCCCATGTCCTGGTCACCCTTCTCAGCTGGGACTGTTCACAGCCTGAATCTTGCACAGAGCCAGATACAGGCAGCCCCACAGTGGCTTTGAGGTCTCTGTCAGTCTTCAGTTCCCGAGAAACACATATTGTAAGTACCAGCTGCAGTTTGTGATACAAACAGCCTCAAGCCAAGCCCCTTTTGCCCCCAATCAGATCTCTGCTCCTAAGTTCTCTCCATTTAGACATTCCCCTAGAAATTCAGTTTTTCATTCAACAAATATTTATTGAGTATCTACTATGTGCCAGGCACTGTCCTAGGCACTGGAGATGCAGTAGTGACTAAAACATGAAACCCTTGTCCTGGTGGAGTTTATATTCTGGTGGGGGGAAACAGACAGTGAGCAGACAAATAAGTAAAATAGTGTGTTAAAACATGACAAATGCTAAGGAGAAAAATACAGCAGAGGAGGGGAGTAGGAAGCACATGTGTGTGGAGCAGGAGGTTGCATTTTAGCTGGGTTGGGGGCACTCATAGAGAAGGGGCCTTTGAGAGAGCACCTTAGGGAGTTGAGGTCTGACCTGTGCTCTTCACACAGTCTGCATGGGCCACAGCATGCTCTTCTTCAGCAGGTGCCACCTGTGTCACTGCTGACCTCACACATTACACCCTGAGCCGGGCAGCTCCCCAACCACCCCTCAGATGCCTATAAAGCCTGTCCCTCCCACACTAGGTTGGCTACAAATGGAGCCCCAGGCCCACATGAACTGCTGTTTGAAGGTGAGGATTTGGAGTTTGGTGGAAGGCAGTCCAGCTGATTGGAAGACCACCAACAGACTGGTGGCCTTAGGAAACTACTAAGCTTTAGGGGGCCTCAATTTCCTCCTCCCAAAGTGGTAAGAGACTATGCTGCTCCCCTTGCCCACCCCCTCTAGGACCCAGGCAGGGAATGAGACAGGACAGAGGCAAAGGGTTTTGTCCTCAGTTTTGGAAGTGGTCATAGTCCCCTGGCCTCAGGCCTGGCTTATGGGCTCCACCACTGGGTTCCCTGGGCATAGACATAAGCACTAGAATTCCCCAGTGGCAATGAAGACCAACTGAGGAGTAGTTTTGGGGCATCTCTGTAGGGTGCCCTGGGGCTTGGGGGCAGCCAAGCTCTGTGGCCCAGAGGCAGGCCAGATTAGGGAAAGTAAACACTGTCTGGGGGCAGAGCTCAGAGGTTGGTGTGAAAAAGTGCATCTCCCTTTGAGCTTTCTCAAGGTGGAATGCAGTGGCCTGGGAGCAAAGGAGTTAGCTCCCTGTCATGGGAAGTATGCAACCAGAGGCCAGACAAGTCCTATCAAAGAGGCTTCAGAGAGCCTCCTCTAGGGGGTTGGGGAGAGCTCTGGGTCAGATGGTCTTAAGGCCTCTCTGGCCGTGGGGGTCCAGAGCTCAGAGCCATGTCATTGACCCCCAGGCTTTGGGGTCCAGATCGATGTCTTATCTCTGCCAGGTGGGCTTGGGTGCTAGAGATGGTCAGAGCAGGACCAAGGCAGGGGGCTGCCTTTCATGGGAGGTAAGGGGTTCTCTGAAGTTTCCTCTACACTCGAATCTTATCTGTGAGAGCCATGGACAAAGCTGCCCGCCTTTGGAGCCGGAGCGTCTGTCTGTGAAACACTCAAGCAGAGCTGGTGGTCTGCCTTTCTTGGGGGTCAGGGGCTGGGGTACCCAGGAAGGCTCAGAGGTGCTACTACTCCATTAACTTTATTTCCCTTAAGTCTTCTCAGTCACCAGCCAAGACAAAGATTCTTAAATGTTTTATTGAGCCAGGCAGCACCAAGGACAGAGCCATATGGCTCATCTTTACAGACTGGGTTCCCTCATTCCACATTTCTGGGTTTTGTATTTTTTTAAAGATTTTATTTATTTATTTCTAGAGAGAGGGGAAGGGAGGGAGAAAGAGGGAGAGAAACATCAATGTGTGGTTGGCTTTTGTGCGCCTCCAACTAGGAACATAGCCTACAGCCCAGGCATGTGCCCTGACTGGGAATCAAACCAGCAACCCTTTGGTTCACAGGCCAACACCCAGTCCACTGAGTCACACCAGCCAGGGCTGGTTCTCTTTTGGTCACTTCAAGTCTTCATCTTCCCCTTCACTCTGAGGTGAGTCTTGAACACATGGCATAAGATAAGCTAGGATTTCAAATGAGGTTTCCTTCATGACTTCACGATGACTGTTCTGCTTTTTATTCCTTTTTCTGTTTCTCTTCTGTTTGGTTTTGCTGAGCCTGTGTCCAGTTTTCTTCAAATCTCCTTCTCCAGATTGCAGGTTCTAACCGATGCTCCTCTCTCTCCCCACTCTCTCTTCCTCTCTTTCCATCTGGGTAAATAATTCTCCTTTAAATCCTTAGTTGTCAGACTTCCATACAGTTTGATTTTTCTGGCAGTTCTGATTGGTTTTTGTTTTGGTGTTAGTTGTGATTCTTCTTATAGTTGTGTGAGGAGGCGAAGTGTGTCTACCTATGCCTCCATCTTGGCCAGAAGGCCTCCCCTTCAACATTTCCCCGTGCTTCTTGGGAGCTGGCACTCATGCTGTTCTCTGGGGCCCCAAAGACAAAGCAGACCTTGTCCTTGATTCCTAACAAAATTAGGGAACAGAAGAAGTGTAGCTGACATTGACCCTTGGACTGGTCTTTTCTTTTTTTTAAAGATTTTATTTATTTATTTTTAGGAAGAGGGGACGGGCAGGAGAAAGAGAGGGAGAGAAACATTGATCGGTTGTATCCCACATGCCCCCACCCAGGGACCTGGCCTGCAACCCAGGCGATCTTTTGGTTTGCAGGATGACGTCCAGTCCACTGAGCCACACCACTCAGGGTGGTCTTCGTTTCTTCCTTATCTTCTGGCCATTTCCTTTTCCTTTCTCAGGCCACTGTGTTCCCGAGAGGCAGGGTGACATGACGCATTTCCTGGGCACTTTGGGCAAGTTCCTAATTTCTCTGGCCTGTTTTCGCATAGGGAATTGTCACCTCTCTTCTTGGGCTTCCTCGTCCTTGCCCACCACTGACTCACTGTGTCACCTTGGGCGGGTCACCAGCCTTCTCTAAGCCCGTTTTCTCATCCCTAAAATTAGGATAATATAACCCACCACACAGGGCTGTTGTAAGAGCAAATGAGATCCTGCAGCAAAAGAACTTAGCTCAGTGGCTGGCAGCTGCTGAGTATCCGCTAAATGGTAGCAGCGAAGTAGCTGAGGAAAATAAGGTTCAGAGTGGTGAAGTGACCTCCCCAGGGACACACAACAAGTAGAAGGTGAGTTAGCACTGGGACCTGGGTTTCCAGCTTTCCAGTTTCCTGCCCAGCACCTATTGAGATGACACAGTGGGAGCTGTTGAGGGGATTAGGCTTGACCTGACAGTCCCTCAGTCCCCACATACCCCTCAGCTGGTGGCTTCCAGGTATATGGTCAGTTCTGGCCTCCTTGACAGGAATGTCAGTGTTCCAGGGCCAAAGCTGTGGAGAGAGGAAAAGGAAGTGTGGGGATGCAGGTCTATAGGCAGGACTTCTGATTTCAAGGGACAGAATCCTAGGTCAAATGGACTGAGACAAAAAGGGACTTGATAAGCTCATACCACCAAAAAGTACAGTGGTTGGTGAAGCTTCAGGCTCAGCTGGAACAAGGCACTCAGTGGTGTTCTCAGGAACCTGTGTGTCTCTACCTGTCAACTCAGCCAACCCATAGCTTTACTGTGGACAGTATCTGCAATGCTTAGGACAGTACCTGGCACATAGTTTACCTGGTTCCAGCAGCTCCAGGTTCACTTCCTACCAGCTCTGAAAACCCAGTGGAAAATCTCTCCCCTTCCCAATGTTCCAGCAAAACCTCCAGAATTGACTCTGAGGCACCCAGTGAAGGTCGTCTGCCCACCTCTGAGCCAGATGTAGGGCCTGAGGAGCCCACTCTTCTCTCCTTGGCAGGCTTATGTCTCAGGCCCACCACTCCCATATCCTCAAGGCTCCAGGAGAGGAAGGAGGGGATCCCCCAAAGGAAAAGCAGGAAGTGGAGCCCTAGTCACCAGAAAGGGTCTAGGAATCGAGTGGGAAGAGACTATAGAGGAGCAAAACAATGACTGCCTGTAGGGCAGGCCAGATGGCTGGACCTGGGCCATCTCTTCCCAGCAGACTGGAGCCTGGTTATCTGAGAGGATGGGTGGGTCCTGAAGACACCAACAGAGGCTGTCAGCCAACTGGGCTGCTTGCAGCCAAACAGCCAGTCCTTTCTCGAAAAGATATCCAAGTGGTACACTCCACAGAGAAGAAACTGAACATCCTGGGGTCCAGGCAAGGAACAAGACCCTCCACACATCAGCTCCCGGGTTTATTGGGAGCCCTGGGTGGGAGGAGCTGCGGCCCCATGGACTTGGAAAGCCAACACCATGGACTGCTGCCTGCCTGGCCCTGTGCTCTCTCCCTCATAGCTCCTCAGCCCCAAAGCCGCCCGTGACTTCTCAGCCCTGCACTCACCATCTCAGTGCCTGACCTCCTCATCTCATTGCCAAGCCTCAGCTTCCTCATCTGTAAAGTGGAGATGGTAATTGTAGAGAGTAAATGAGATGTGGCATGGGAAGCATTTTGGCACAGTGCTTGGTGCGCAGTCAGTGCTCAGTGAAAAACCTCTATCCAGATTGTGGCAGGGATGGCATGAGCTCGGGTTGGGCAGCTGGGGCCTGGCACATGGCAAGTTCCCTCTTTGCTCAGCCTGTAGGGACTGGAGAGAAACCAAAGGAAGCAGCCTCAACCACCAAATTCCCCAGAGCTACAGCTTCCCCTTCCCTGCACTCAAAAGGGTTGTTTCAGTTCCAGCTCTAATTCCTGTTGAAAAGGGGGTGAGAAGGGGAAGTAGAAAAGAGAAGAGAGATCAGGTTTCCTGCCCTCCCCACACCCTCTCCTGCCACATTGGCCTGCTTTTGTGGCCAGCCCAGATAGCATAGCTGATACTGAAGCACCTCCGAAAGGGGTTAGCTCTTCTCCTGTCCACTGTCCTCTGGATGCCAGAGAGGCACTGGCATCAGGAACCTGGCCTCAGGCCTGAGGCTGCCCGGGGCAGGGATGGGTTGGTGACTGCCGCACAGAGGACATATGACCCTGTTGGGTAGGCACCATGACTAGCCTGTTTATCAGGCAGAGACCCAGGCTCACTGAGGGTCAGTAGCTTCTGTCAGGTCACATAGCAAGCTGGTGATGGAGCCCAGCCTGCCTGACTCCTCAAGGGAAGGAAGCTGAGTCTTGACCCCCTGTCATCCTGTGCCCTTGCTGCTAAGCTTGCAGCGCAGGGCCTGGGCAGGGGGGATTCCAGAGCAGTTTCCAGCAGGCAAGCCAAAGCTGGGGGCCTCTTCCCACACCCAGCCTGGTCTGGACTGGTTCCTGGCTGGCTGGCAGACTGTGACTCAGGCTTCCAGCTCCTGCCTCTGGCCATCAGGCCTCCTCATCCCTTCCAGGTATGAGGGCATTGGTGTGAGGACAGGGGATGGGAGAGGCTGCTAAGTCCTCTAAAGGGCATCCTGAAACCGTGGGATCCAAGCAGCTCAAGAATTCCACCCTTGTCAGTTCTCCCTTACATCTAAACTGAATTGTGTCATCTGCAGGCATAAACTGACCTCATGTACTGTTGCCTGAATTATAAAGAAGTTGTCCCCTCTATGGGATGGGGACTCATTCGGTGTTTCTGCTGATGGTGTACATGAAGGGGAAGTGGGTGGTGGATACCTGGTGTCAGGATGACACTCACAGGACCTCCACCTCAGATGGACAGTGCTCAACACTGGCCCAGTCATCCTGCCCATGTCCCAGGGGTGTGAGCTGCAATGACCAGGTGAGGATCTGAGAACAGGGCTTGAGCTTATCTGGGAGTGATAAGTAGGAGAAAGGCTGGGGAGTGGATCAGGAGGAAAGGAGGCTGGGTACCAGTCCTGGCCTTCTTGTTCAGTGCCAGCCCCAGGGGGGAAGCAAGCCCCTGCTGTGTGCAGACCTGCCAGGCAACCCAGGTCTGAAGGTGAGGGTGGCCATCTCAAGCAGTCTGCTGGCGCCATCTCATGGCCAGTGCAGGGAAGATGCTCCCTGGGGAATACCCTGATGTTGAAGGGAACATTGGATAAGGGAGGTATAGAGTCAGAAAGACCCTGTTGAAATGCCACCTAGCTGTGACACCTTGGGAAATTCATTGCCCCTTCCTCAATCTTAGTTTTTTCATCTGTAAAATAAGGAGAAGAATCTCTCCCCACTCCCACCCTCCTAGAACTGCAGATAAAGCATCTGGCACAGGGCAGGCAGTTAAGAAATGACACTTGGTCCTGACCCGTGTGGCTCAGTTGGTTGGGCATCATCCCACAAAACAAAATGTCACCAGTTTGATTCCCGGTCAGGGCACGTGCCTGGGTTTCAGGTTCAGTCCCCAGTCCAGGTGCATACAAGAGGAAACTGATTGATGTTTCTCTCACATGTCAATATTTCTCTCCCTCAGTTTCTTCCTCCCTTCTCCTCTCTCTAAAAATGAATAAATAAAATGTTATAGAAAATGAAAAGAAATGACCCTTGGTGCTGACGGCCCAGAAAGTAATGGAGACTGTGGTGAGCTGAGAGCACCCGACATGTGGGCATTTAGGTTGGGCCTGGAATGGATTCGTTCAGTTAATGGATGTTTATTGAGTACCTGCTGTGTGTCAGGGCACCTTATATACATGGCTTCATTTCACTTAATTCCTAGACCAGCCTATGTGATAGATACCATTCTCACTTCACAGACAAGAAAACTATAGGAACGATAGGCAAGGATTATTCAGAGAAAGTGGGGGAATTCACTTCTCGAATTCATGTGCTCTAGGGCCCAGCAACAGATATGTTTTCTGCAGAAGCCCTTCCAGGTCACTCCAGATATACTGATGACCCCTAATACCTGAGCTCTCCTCGCAGGTGGCGGAACTAAGTCCCAAGTCCTGCCCTGAGGCTGACATTGCAGGAGCCCTTGGAGCTGCTCCCATTCTTGGGAGACACAGTGGCCCCACCTGGTGGGGGTGACCACAAAAGGTCATCCTGGAAACCCAGTAGAAGACTAGCTATTGGACTGAAGAGTTCCAGCATAGCTCAAATCAGACCAAGAGACAGATTCGTGCTTTTCACCAGCACAAGCAACCTCCTAGCAGACCTGAATATGCAGTAGGTGCTCAATTCATGCACAACTGACCAAGTTTTGACCAGTAGTTCAAACCTGAATTTTCTCAGTTTGGCCTAAACTTTTGGCCCTGACTTGTTCCTTAATCTGCTTACCTGTGAAATGGGCTTCGGGGTGGGGTCAGTGTGACACTGTGCAGTGTGAAGAGGGTGCTCCCTCCCTCTGGCAATTCATCCTCACAACCTGCTGGTGGCCAGTATGACCACGTTCTACCAGGAAGGTCAGAGCTGGAAAGGGGCTTGTCTGGAATCATACTGTGGGCAGGGCCCACAGCTCTGCGTCCTGGTGTGGTGGTGAGGTGGCACAGGGGAGGAGAACTTCCCTCAGGTGAGTTCTCAGAGGCATCACCTCCATCCCCACAGCTCACACCTGTCACTCCCGGTAAGATCTGGGCCTGGCACAGGGAAGGGGGCTGTGACTGCTAAAGGGGACAATGTGGAAATATCTGATGGCATATAGTCGGTGCCTAATAAGTGCTTTGGGAGAAAAGGAGGAGAGCTACAAAGGGAGGGAGAGGGTGGCCGAATAAGTGAGTGCATAAGTAGATGGCCGCCCAGAGGGCTGGGCACATCAGGAGGGATATGCATGGAGAAGTGGGCGACTGGGAAGATGGTCTGGGTGTTATCGCTGAAGGAGGAGCCAGAGGCTCTTGAATCACTAACCTGTCCATTTGACAGATGAGAAGACTGAGAAGAGACCGAGGAGAAAGGAAGCTGCTGGGTCTCCGCAGCTGACCTTAGACCAGCAGCCTCTGGTCCCTCCTCTCCCCTCTCTACCCCCTCATCACCCTCTTTCCTCTGCTGGGGTGGGAGACGATTCCGGGAAGGAGACCTTTTCTCCACCTCCCTGCTCCTCTAGGCCCAGTTTCCGCCAGGCCTCGGTGTTAGGGGTGTTAGGGCGGAGGTGGCCCCCGCAGGGGCTATTTCAGTCAGAGACAGCCCTGACAGGAAACAGAGGAAGCTGCTGGCCTGGTCAGAGGTGTCGCAGCCTGGGCTGAGGGCAGGAGGATGGGGAGCCTCACGTCTGGCTTCCCCTCGCCCTGACACATTTGACCACCAAGGCGCTTCAGGGACAGAGGCAGCATGTGAGTGTTGGTGCGTCCCGCGGCCATGGGCCAGTATGGAATGGGGGCTGGGCCTGGACACAAGGGACTATGACTTTGGACAGGCTGGGTTTAGTGCTGACCTAAAGGAGGTCCACAGAGTTGGGGGTGCCCAGAGGAAGGGACTCCACCCCACTGGGGGATCAGATAAAGAAGAAGCAAGATTGGGTCTGCAGCTTGGTGGACACTTGGGGTTGAATGGCACTTTATGTGAAGAGAACAGTAAAAATGGGGAGGCTGGAGCAGAAGTCTGGATTTCTGGCAGTCTTGGTGTCTTGGGAACAGTATGGTAAGAGAGGGAGGGACCTGAGGTGCTTCAGATGAGACTAGAAGGCTTGGCAGGAGGTTGGCTGTCAAGACTGGGGTTTGAGCTTTTCCGCAAAGGACAGAGGGATGCAGGAAAGGAGGGAGTCAGAACCATCTGTTAGAAAGCCCCCACTATGGGCAGTAGCTGGAGCCCAGGAAGAGGCTGGGTCTGAGCTGGAAGGGAGTCAGGTCCCAAGAGTAGATGACAGATGTGAGAGCCGGAGAAAGCCAATGCCACTGCTGCCTGGAGGCAGCGGCCAAGCGAGCTCTCTCTCGGAACCAGCTCCTGCCAGGAACTGGGAGAGCAGCTCACCCCTCCTATGTCCGCAGAAGGCAGACTTGAGAGAACTAGGTGACAGCCAGGCCTGTCTTTCCTCGGCTTACCTGAAGGTTTGCTCTGGATCCTCTCATGCAGCTATGCTTCCTGCCAAGAGGACCCAACTCACAGGTGGTGGGTAGGGGACAGAAAACTAGTCTCCAGTCACCTAAGTTGGGGGCTCTCTCTGGGTTGGTGGTGCCTGAGGGCAACAGGCCTCTCAAAGGAGCGTCAGGGGCACAGCCCGGTTCCTTCCACCGGCTTCCTCCTCCTCACTATGCCCTTCTGCCTCAGCAGGCCACTCTCCTCTCAGGCACTGCCTGCCCCATCTTCCTCCCTACCCAGGGACACCCCAGAAGTGTCCCTCTCCACCCAGAAAAACTCTCCTCAACCATTAGGGTCTTGCTCCATCCTTCATTGTCCTCTGAAAAGTCTCTTCCATCCTATGGCTCACACGGGTATCCCTGCTCAAACTAGCACATGTACAGGGTGGGGCAAAAGTAGTTTTAACAGTTGTTGGTATGGAAAATAATACAATAATAAATAAATAATAATACAAGAATAGGCTCTGTGTTTATTCTTATATTCTAAACCCACTTTTGTCCCACCCTGTATAAATGTAGGTAAATGTGTACGTGTATCTCTGCATCTGTATCCATCTACCTACATCTAACCTATCTACTGTGTCCTCATGCGTCCACCAGGCAGTAAATGCTCATTAAATGTCTAGCATGTAAAACCAAAAAATGAATGCATGAGTGAAAGAATGGCCTGCACAAGTGAATGAAGAGATGAATGAATAGACTTTCTCTTGCCGGTACTAATCGTACCTTTCTGGCTACAGTGGGGGTACCCCCAAGTTCCTCCTTGGCCTCCCCTTGTGCCTAACTGGTCAGTTGGGCCCCCGGCACTTCTAACTCATGGGATGAGTCCCATGCAGAATCTTTGGTACCTACAGGTGATAGGCCATGAGAGATACAGACTAGAGAATCCAAACACCATCATTATGCTGTTGCCCAGAATCTGGGTAAAATATGTTCATCACAATAGAATTTTAAGTTGGAAGAAATTAGTGTGGGGAGTTATGTTTTGCTCTAATATAACTTTTTAAAATCTCATAACTTTTCTATTCACATTAGGAATAGCTAACACTTGCCCTGTGCCAAGCACTGACCTTCACAACAGTCCCGTGAGGCAGATGCTATATTACCCCACTTTATAGATGGGGAAATGCAGGCATGGAGGTTCAGTAATGAGCCTAAGGCCACACAGCTCACATGTGGCAGAGCTGGTATCTGAGCCTGGGCATCTGAATCAGAGCCCATATACTCAGTCTCAGCCTCTGTCACCCTCTGAGTGCATCTGCAGGACTTCATATTTTTTTCTGGGCCTCAGTTTCTCCCATCTGTAAAATAGGGAGGCGGGAGGATTTGACTCACTGTCTCAGTGGCTTTACCTTACAGGTCCATTGGAGTTAAGTGGTGAATTCTCTCTGGACACCAGTAAACGTGGAAATGCCAACTGGGAAGTGAGCATCAAGAAGTCAGACTTATCCCACCAGGGGGCCCCTTAAGGCATTTGTGCTGCTGGCTCCCCCAAACCCCAGCCTGAAAGGAAGAGTGGTGGGATAAAGTGTGGGATAAAACAGTATGGCAGTGCATTTATTAAGCACCTGCTACAGTCAGGCCTATCATACATTTTACTGATGAGGCCCAGAAAAGGGAAGTGACATGGCCTGGGTTCAATAGCATGGAACAAGGGAAGTCAGGGTTTGAACCAGGCCTGCCTGATTCTCTGAAGCTGGGCTGAGAACTTCTCCCTTCCATGTCCATGGGCTACACTAAGCCGCTTCCTCTGAGTCAGGTGTTTGGTGAGGGCTCGGGCTCCGGCTCCGGCTCTGCCTCTGATTCACTGAGCAGCATTAAGCAGCCACTGCCCTTCACTGTGTCTGGATTCCGGGCCCCCGACCCCACTCCCCCAAAGTAAACTGTGGAAGTGGTTGTTCCCTCTGCCAATTGCCTTCAGGGAAGCTGGCTTTTCTCTAGCCACCAGAGGGCGCTGTGGCATCATTGGCCCTGTCAGACCACCCTGTGTAGCCCTAAGTGGAAAAAGGCTTTAGGGAACTCCTGAATCTCCTCCTTTCCTCATTTTACAGATAAGAAAACTGCAGCCAAAAGAAAGACCATGGCTTTGGAAGGTGGAGTCCAGGCCGAGGAGGTAGACGCTGTCCTTGGTCAGCTCACGGTGTGTGGACATTTTGTTCATGTTGATTCATTGAGTTACAATGGACTTCTCTGTGCCTCTGTGCCGTGGACCTGGAGCTGGGCTCCCAGACACAGAAAGGTGCCATACTTGACACTTCTCCCCAGGAGGTTCCTGATCTGTGGAGAGACAGACAGGCAGGCCCACCATGCCCACAATCTCCACACGCCAGGGTTCCCGGGGAAGCCCTGTATAGCATGATTTAGTGCCTCTAACCTCATGACATCCTGAGAGGTAGGTGTACCATGTCCCCTTTTTCAGATGGGAAGCTGAGACTTGGAGAAGTTGTATCAGTAGTTCAAGGTCACATGGCAAGTAACTAAGTTGAGATTCAACCCACAGTCCATCAATCTCCACTTACAGAGTAGAAACATTTGACTAAGGTTTCAAAGGATGAAAAGAAGTTCACCAGGAATTCTGGTGAGAAATGGATATTATAGGAAGAGTGAATTGGATTTCTCCCCAGCTTAAGTTTTATTGTATTCCAGAATTTTCTTCCTTGAAGTGAGGGCTGTGTGGGGTCTCTGTGGGGTGGTACCAGAGATGCTTTAGATGGGGAGATGAAGGCCCAGAGGGGACAGGGTCAGGGAATGTGATTACTGATGAGTTGTGTCTTGCTTCCCCAGCCTCTCCAGAGGTAGACAGTGGCCAGGCAGCCATGGAGTGGCCTAATGGCACCAGCCAACCTCTGGGCTCACCGCCAACCACCTGTGTCTACCAAGAGAACTTTAAGCGACTGCTGCTGCCACCTGTGTACTCAGTGGTGCTGGCAGCTGGCCTGCCACTGAACATCTGTGTCATCGCCCAGATCTGCACATCCCGCCGGGCCCTGACCCGCACGGCTGTGTACACCCTGAACCTGGCCCTGGCCGACCTGCTGTATGCCTGCTCCCTGCCCCTGCTCATCTACAACTATGCCCAAGGTGACCATTGGCCCTTCGGTGACCTCACCTGCCGCCTGGTGCGCTTTGTCTTCTACGCCAACCTACATGGCAGCATCCTCTTCCTCACCTGCATCAGCTTCCAGCGGTACCTGGGCATCTGCCACCCTCTAGCTCCCTGGCACAAGCGTGGGGGTCGCCGGGCTGCCTGGCTAGTGTGTGGCATTGTGTGGCTCGTCGTGACAACCCAGTGCCTGCCTACAGCTTTCTTTGCCGCCACGGGCATCCAACGTAACCGCACTGTCTGTTACGACCTGAGCCCGCCTGCCCTGGCTGCCCAATACTTCCCCTATGGCATGGCCCTCACAGTCATCGGCTTCCTGCTGCCCTTCGCTGCCCTGCTGGCCTGCTACTGCCGTCTGGCCCACCGTCTGTGCCGCCGGGACTGCCCCACAGGGCCTGTGGCCCAGGAGCGGCGTGGCAAGGCGGCTCGCATGGCTGTGGTGGTGGCAGCCGCCTTTGCCATCAGCTTCCTGCCTTTCCACATCACCAAGACAGCCTATCTGGCAGTGCGCTCTACGCCCGGTGTCCCCTGCCCCATTTTAGAGGCCTTCGCAGCCGCCTACAAGGGCACGCGGCCCTTCGCCAGTGCCAACAGCGTGCTGGATCCCATCCTCTTCTACTTCACCCAGAAGAAGTTCCGCCGGCAATCACACGAGCTGCTACAGAAACTCACGGCCAAGTGGCAGCGGCAGGGTCGCTGAGTCCACTGGGGCAGAACACGTGGGGTCTGGAGAGCCATAGTATTTGCCATCATGGCTGGGACACCAGAAGCCTGACCCACCCTAAAATGTGCAGAGAATTAGAGCTTAGCTCAGCTGGGCATGGAGTGAGGTCCCCACAGACCCCCAAATCTCACCAACAACTATTTATTGAGCCCTTTCTCTGGACCAGGCCCTGTGGGCACAGAGACAGACAAGTCTGAGCCTGGCTCTCCAGAAGAGAGTTGAGGAAGCTGCATTAAACTGCTCACAAAAATATAGCGTGACATGTTCTGTAACTGAGGACTTTGCTGTCTGCTTTGAAGTCATGGGAGTGAGGGAAGATGGGAGGGGGACGTGACAGCTTCTGGGAAGAGGCATTTGAGCTGGTTTTTGAGGGATGAATATGAGCTGAGTGTGATGTTCCATTCATTCAGCAAACCTTTACTGACACCTAGTGTTTGGGCCTGGGTTGGTTCCGGGGTCCCAAGAGAACCAGCCCTAGCCCTGCCCCATAGAGGCTCCCAGCTGCTAGAGGTGCTGACACAGTGATGTAAAGGCTGTGACAGAGGGAAGCGTGGCTGCGGGGAAGGAGTGCCCAGAGGATGCCCGTTACCCAGTCCACAGAGTCAGGAAAGATGTTTGCAGGAGGTGGGTGGAGGGAGGGGAGCATCTGGAGCAGATGTTACAGGCTGATGGGGGCTCTGCAAACAGAAGTGGGAAGCATGTTAGAACAGCCTGGGCCATCCCTGTGCTAGGCTCTGTCCTGGAGCAGAGGGGCAGAGAGCTGGGGTGGGGGGCATGTGTCCTCCCATGTGTGAAAGCTAAAAAACCAAAAGCTGTCTCATGGCTACTCTCCAGACAACAGCAGCAGTGGAGGCTCATCGGGAGGAGAATTTGGGGAGTGCTTCTTAGAGGAGGTGGGGCTTGAGGTGGGGAGAAACCCAAAAGGCAGAGAGGAGGAGGCTGCTCCTGGTGAAGGCACTGTGCATATAAAACCCAGAGGCAAAGATTCGCTGAGCCTGGCCATGAAGCAAGTGAGTTTCAGTTAAGCCCAGGGGGTTGAGTATGTGAGGAACAGAGTGTCAAAAAAGAAGCTGGGTGGGACCAGCATTAAATGCCAAGAGCCCCAGACCCTACTTCACCTCCACCTACCTCTTTCAGGCTCAGGGTATCCTCTGTGCCTGGGACACCTGCACCAGGCCCCCAAGTGAGAGGCAATAGCCATTCAACATTGCTTCATTCTAAAAGAAGTCAGCAGCCTGAGAAGACTCAGAGCCACTGTGGGGTCATTAGGAGGCTGGTACATGGAAGTCCTGTGGTCAAGACCTGCAGACCAGTCTCCAGACAGACTGCTCCTGCTGGGTCTCTCTAGCCTGCCCTCTCAGCTCCATCGTTCTGGCCTGTGGGTACCTGGAAGGCTGCCTGGAGGCCATCTCATAGAGAGGCATCGCAAGCACAGACCTGAACCTTAAAAACTCTTGGAAAGTCATCCTCACTGGAGGTCCCGAGGAGGCAGCAAAGGGGAGTTGTACCATGCAAGGCCCTTATGAGTCCTCTTCTGCTCTTCCCCTGTGCACCTCTCCTCTCAGCCACACCTCGGCAGATCCTCATCCTCTCTGCTTTTTTCCCTTGGCTCTTCTCTCTCACCCCCATCCCTACCCTCCTCACTTCTCCTCTAGGCCTTAGTCCTTCCTGTGGAACAATCTGGCCTGCCCTTAGCTGCTGGCATACCACACAGACCCTGCACGTGACAGAGCCAGCATGGCAAAGTCTTCCTTTTAGAAGACAGAGGGAGAAGAGGAAAGGGCAGAGGGGTAGGGCAGGGAGGGGAAGGACTGTATAATTGGTTCAGTATTTTCCTTTTAGCCTTGCCTAATCTCTAAGAATGCTGGGCAACAGGGCTTTCAGAGCAGGACTCTGGAGGTGCTAAACACAGCAACATCAGAGGTGTGCTTGCAGCCAGTGGAGGAGGTGGGAACACCAGGCCCAGCCCACCTGGGGAATCTATTACAAATGCCGTTGCTGGAGAGGCTGACGATTTGGACAGAAGGAACTTTGACTCTTTGGGCCACAGTGAGATAGACGTGTGGGGATGTCAGAAGACAGAGGCTTGTTCTCATTCCCTATAGGATGCTATGCTATGCCTAGCAGTACAGATATCACCCACTTTACATCTTCTTCCAAGTCTTGAGACCATTCTTCAGTCTTCTGTGAAGGGGGTTTGGGGGGGAGGAGGGAGAGCCTCTCCACAGCCCAGGTTGAGCCCCTGTAAACACCCAAATGACTGTCTTTGCAGACTACCAAGAAGAGAGAAACTGTGGGCCACAGGTAAATTCCATTCCCATCTCCCCTGTGCAAGACAGAATAGCTAGAGGGGAAAGACTCCAGAGCCAGACCCCCTGGGTGTGTATCCTGGCTCTTCCATTTACTAGCAGTGTTGTTCTGGGCAAGTTCTTTACCTTCTTTGTACCTTAACTTCTCTAACTGTAAAATAGGAAAATAAACCTAGCTTGTGAAGTTGTGATGATTAAATTGCTTAATATGTGCAAAGCACTTAGAACATAGTAAACATGCAATGAATGTTACTCTTATAATGACTTTGCCTTTTTGCACACAAGTTCCTCCAGGGTCTCTCTCTGCGAACAATCATAGGAGGTTTCTAAACAAGGGACTTCAAGCAGGGAAATGCAGTAATTTCTCTTTTTCCTTTACCTGGGAGGCAGCCAGATTTTTAAGGGGGAAAAAAAACCCCCAAAAACGCAGCTCACTTTTTAAAAACCAAGGGCCATAATCCATGAGCTGTAGCTGTTCCTATAAGATAAAAACATTTATTAGATTCTGGTACCAGGGACTCCAAGCACCATTTGATGGGCTTGAGTTCCTCCTTTTCCTCTCTCTCCTTTTGTCTTTTGCATCCTCTTCATCCCCCTTCTCCCTCCTCACTTTAACCAGACACACTCAGTAATGGGGTAGGAGGCGAGGGCTTACCCTGAGGATGTCTGCTTGCAGAGGTGGGGATAAAGGTAACAGGCAGGGGTGTGGAGGTGGCATATGGTGACGGGCAGGTCGGGGACCATAAAGGTTCAGAGAGGTCCCAGGTGATTTTTCCATGGGTTGGAGAAGACTTCCCAGGGGATGGAGCAGTGCAGGGGAGTCTTGAAGGATGGATGTCATTAGACTGAGGGAGGGTAAGGGTGTTCTTGGTAGAACAAGGAGGCTGTTGGATGAAGCACAGGAAGGGTTGTGGCCTGGGATGAGGCTGGAGAGTTAGAGACTAGGGAAGCACTGGGGAGCTGCAATGACAGTAGTGACCACTAGCTGGGCTCTGCAGGTTCCAGGCACCATGCAATATACTGTACATACCTCTTTTCAATCCTTATAATACCTCCCATTTGGTGGGGAAACTGAGGCCCAGGTGTGGGAACTGATGTGCCAAGGCCACATCCCTTTTTTCTAACCCAGGTACCAGATTCCTCCTGCATTATCCGCACCCCCTTCCCTTCCTACACCTGCCTTCCAAGGGCCCACTGCCCCGCCCAGTCCCAGTAACTGGGGACCCCCTAGGAAACTGTGCCAGAGACAGCTAAGTGCCAACCACAGTAGCAATTCTCTTTTAGCTGGGCACATGGCCTCCTAGAATGGAAACTCCATTTCCCAGTGTCTCTTGTGGCTGGGTATGGCCAAGAAACTTACTCCTGGCCAATGGGACGACGTAAGCAAAGTGCCCTAAGGCAGTTTAATGTGGGAGGAGGGAATGTCTTTTAGAGAGAGGTGCTATCCATTCTCTGCTTCTCCTCCCTTCTTGTTGCTCATGATATGAATATGACAGCTGGAGCACCATCTTGGACCAGGAGGCCAACGGTGCCTTCCTTCTGTGGCTGGTGGAACAGAAAGCTGAAATCAGCTGTTTCAGTTTGGGGCTACCTAAATCTGGATTTTTGCAGGAGAGATAAGACCTATCTTTTTTAAACCCTAGTTTTTTGGGTCTTTGTTACCCACAGCCCCTTTACTCAGGTACCATCCTGAAGTGGTAGACGAAGGTGGAGGCAGGGCAGTGTCCTGTACTGGGGTGGAGACCTCCACCAGGGTAGGAGCTAGGAGTCAACAGGGTCTGGAGACATCCAGGAAGGCTTTTTGGAAAACGTGCAAAGCTGGGGAGTGGTCACCCCACTTTTGGCTGGAATCTGAGGGGGTGGATGGGCTTCTTAAGGAAGAGAGTAAGAAGAGGAGGTGTCCTGGATAGAGTCCTGGCACACCAACATTAGGGGGCTGGGGAGGTGGAGGAGGAGCCAGAGAGGTGAAGGTAAAACCTGGGGTCTCTGAATGATGGCGACATGATGAGGCAGTGGAGTTGGGTGATGGAGGGAGGGGCTGGATGTAGGAGTGAACGTGATGGGAGGAGAAGTAAAGACAGGAAAGCTCTGAGGGAGGCCAGGCCCAGGGAAGGCAGTCAGCAGTTGAGGCATTGGATCTGTCCTAGCAATGTCCTCCCTCCCTCATTCATTTACTTAACAAATATTCTCCGTGCTCCTCAAAGATGATGCTGGGAACATTGCGGCAGCTCAGACGCAGACTCTACCCACAGAAGGAGGCCAGGGGGCTGGGGCTGCAGACAAGGAAACAGACAGTTCATTCAGTAAACATTTATTGAGCACCTACTATACACCAGCCATCACACTGGCAGTGGGTCCCTGTCCTCAGGGAGCTCCTAGTCTAATGGAGAATGACAATAATGAAATAAACACATACACATCTGAATCATTACAGTCATAGAGAAGAGATAAGTGTTCAGAGAAACATACAGAGGGCCAGGGGCAAAGAAGGTCTCATTAGGGAGACAATAAGCTCATGGAGTGGTCAGGAGATGCTGGGGGTCATAGGGGCCCTGACCCAGCTTGAGGGACAGAGAAGGTTTCTTAGCTGAAGCCCAATGGTCTCAGAAGGCACTAGCTCAGTACAGAAGGACTATTACTAACTCCATGACTTAGAACAAACCCCTTCACTTCTCCGAGCCTCTGTTTCCTTACCTGTAAAATAACAATAATACTGTCAGCTCTCCCTAAGCTGACAGGGGTATTGAGTAAGGAAAGGTTAGAGCAGGATTTTCATGAAGTACAATGAAGTGTTATAACCAACAGAAGAACGGACAAGAAGCACAAATAAGCACTTCACAGAAAAGGAAGTACAGATAATCAAAAAACAGAAAAGATATTTGATTCTAGCTTGACAATGCCTACTCCTATTGAGTAGCCAGATGGCCCATTGCCCCGAGCACTTCTGTAGATGTGCACCTGGCCTGTGCACAATGCTCGGAGCAGCAATGTAAACATTCAAATGCCCATGCATTAGAGAGTGGGTGAATACACTGTGTGATATTTACACATTGGTATGCTGCACAAAGCCAGAATGCACTACACTCACATACAATGATATGGATAAATCTTAGCAGTACGATATTAAGTGAAAAGAAATCCCCAAAATTATATACAGCAAGATGTCCTATTTATAAACTTAAAAACAACTAAAATTAAAATATAACTTTAAAGAAATACTTCAAAGAAATATATACTTTAAAGAAACACACAGATGTGTTAAGACTATATAAAAAGGGAGTGCTGGCCACGGGAGATGATGGTTATTGTGGCTGGTGGGGCAGTAGGAGAATGCGTGGTGGGGGGAGCTAAATAATGACATTTTAGGACATTGTAAAGGTCCTAGTTGTTTTGTTTTTTGGTGGGAGTCAATTAAATAAGTGAGAATGTGTCTGCACAAAAGGTTATAAATAATCCAATTCTGTGCAGTTGAGGTTCAATTATGCAGGAAAGGAACAGGACAATCTGAGGTCATTTCTATTGGACTTTGGAATGGAGTCAGGAGCAAGATTTCTTTCCTGGAGCTTGTTGCTTCTGGGAGTCCTCTTACTCCTCATCTTTCTCTCCCTTAAGTACCCGAGGCTGAACATTGGGCATGACTTTGACCGTCATAACCTTCCCATCTTGATATTCTCCAAGGGACTCTACAGCTCTGATCTTGCTGAGTGGACTCATGGGATGGATGGGTTATTGTTTTCATTCCCCTTTCACAGGTGAGGAGCCTGAGATTCAAAGGAAGTGTGACCTGCTAGGGTCACCAGGCACATCTGAAAGGGTGACTACATTGGGCCCGCTCTGGCCTCCCAGCACAGTGTTCTCCTCTCCACCCTTAAGTCCAGTGTTCCCAGCCTCCTCTTAGATGAGTCTTTTGAGGCCTAAAAATGCTCGGGTCCTCTATGCCAAGAAGATTACTTTGTCTCATCTTGAATCAGAAGGGGCTGGAAGTGAGAAGACTCATGAGGTGCCACAAGCAGCCAAGCCACTCTCTGGGTGAGCTCCCCATGGGTAGAGGATGCTTGGAGTCTGTGGCCTGAATCTCCACTCTTCATCAGCTTGCCCATCTGTGAAACAGGAATAAGAACTTCTCTATCCAAGAAGTGATGTGAAGACAGAATATGATAGGGTATGAAAGAGTTTGGAAAAGTACAAATTTCAGATGGTAGGAGACGTCATTATTGGAAGAGAGCAGTGATTCCTGGGATGAAGTTCCGCCCACCATACTACACCTGCCTCAAAGAGTAGAAAGAAAACTCTGAAGGAGACAAGAGTCTGACTTCAAACGGAGTCAGAGAGAGGCATCCTTGGGGAAGCCTAGACCTGCTCCTCACTTTTCAGTGAGGCGGCTGAGGCCCAGGGAAGTACAGACATTTATCCAAGATCACACAGCCAGGCAAGGGCAGAGGCAGGAGGTCTGGCAATGCTCTTTTGCCATCAATTTCCCAGTGAAGACGGAAAAATATGCTTGTTCCTTCACGGCAGAGCTGAGACAAAGTGGAGGTGAGGGACTTATAGAACGGAAGCTGGTCTCAACTCAGAAAGAAAGAGCTTTCTTCCAACAGCAATTCCCACAACCCAAGAGAAGCAGCAAGCAGAGGGCCCTGGCTGAGCCCTCCCTCTCTCACGCGGTCAGGCAATCCCTTTGTCTACCATCCTGCTCTTTGCCCATCCTGCCTCCCTCATCTGGACCAGGGCCTCCTCTTCACAGGGCCTCCCATCTTAGGCCCAGCAAGTGTCTTGGGTAGAGGGGATGAGAACAGTCTATTCCGGGGGAGGGTAGCCCAGGCCCAGAGAGGAGGCTGCTGGCAGCCCACAGGAGAACCCCTTCTTCATCAGGAATCTGGGACTAGAAGGAGCAATAATATCTACCTCCAAGGGCGGTTTCGAGGGAGTTCCTATCGAAGCTCCTTTTATACGTGAGTGCACTTTGTGAAGGGATTCACTTTAAAATGGCGCCTGAAGGGACTAGAGAACGACTGAAAGGAAGTAATGGAAGTGGTCTTTCCAACCCTCCGGGTATTTGGTGGTGGGTGCTGTTTTACCCGTCCACGATTCCGAGGGGGTGGGCAAATGCGGCCGGAAGAGGGCGCAAGAGTCACGTACCCTGGAGCGCAGGGGAAGAAGGGGGACGGGCCGCAGGGCCGGCAGCTGAAAATGTGAGAACGGCCGGGGGCGTGGTCGCAAACAGCGAGGCTCCTGGAGCAGCTAGGATGGGTTGGGGGACCATCAGAACTGCACACGACCAGAGGTTGGAGAGGCGGGGCGTTTGATGGTGCAACGGGGTTGGTCGGGGTCGCAGTTACAGCGGGATTATCCGAGGGCCGACTAAAGGGCGTGGTCTGGGCGGGGTGAAGAGGTGGGGCAGGGCGCGGCAAAAGCCCGAGTCCGCCCGCGGTGCTCCCCCTAGCGGAGAGTCCTGCCCCTTCCCGTCTGGGAGAGTCGTGTACCTGAGTACAGGTGTGGACGAGATTGTGGGTCCGAGGTTGCCATGTTGGTCCCCTAGACAGGAGATGTTTCCGCACGAAAGAGGCTGAACCGCAGTGGGTGTGCCACCCCGGCTGACCGCACTCAGAGCTCGCGTGTGTCGGAGTGAGTTCTTTCGGGGTAGCTCGGACCCTGAGGGCCGCTTCGCTCTGCATGTGCTCACCCAGTCTGGTTTCTACTTCGGCTCCTCCTCAATTCCCTCCCCCCTACTGCTGATTCCCAGTTCAGCGCGCGCGCGCGCGCGCGGGGAGCCCACCCCTCTTTGGGGCTCGAGGCCCCGCCCCCCGCCCCCTTTCCTTTGCCACAAAGTTTATTTGCAACAAAAGGGAGCGAGAATCGAGCAGCCAGGAGGAGGGAACAGGAGCTGGAGCGGGATCGCGAGGGGAGGGAGGCAGGCACCCGGCTGGCGGGCGCAGAGCTGAGGAAGGGATCCGGAGCGGACCAGGCCGGGCTAGGCCAGGCCTCGCGCAATGCTCCGGGTCTCACCGGCCGAGGTGGGGGCCAGGCCTGGGGATCGGCACTGAGGCGGGAGGCGAAGAGCGGGATGGAGCCGAAGCCGCCCGCGGCCGCCGCAGAAACTTGAGCCACAGCAGATAAAGCTCTGCTCTGGTCTCTGCGTCCTCTTCTCGAAAACTCCCGCAACTGCGGCCTTCGAATCCCGGCAGCTGCGCTCCTTCGGAGCAGGGACGCAGGGGGGGTTGGCCGCGGCTCCCGAGGCCAGCCCCCCCGGAGTGAGTGCCACCACCATGGCGGACGGGGCGCCCCGGTCCCCACTGTATCGCAGCGTCTCGTTCAAGCTGCTGGAGCGTTGGAGCGGTGGACCCGGGCCTAGGGAGGGGGCCGCGGACACCCCCGGCCTGCGGCGCCGCGCCTCGTGCCGGCCGGCCGCAGCCGTCCCGGGCCAGCCCTCCCGGCGCGTATCCAAGCTGGCGTCGGGGCCCCCGGCCGCCCCCGCGCAGCCGCGCCCGCTCCGCAGTCTCTCGCCGTCGGTGCGCCAGCTCTCCCGGCGCTTCGACGCGCAGCTGCCGTACGACTCCACTGGGGCCCGGGACGGGGGCGTCTCCCCCGGGGCCGCAGAAGAAAAGACCGAGGGCGGAACGCGCGGGACTTGGCCCAGCGTCACCGAGATGCGCAAGCTCTTCGGTGGCCCTGGCTCCAGGCGGCCCAGTGCCGACTCTGAGGCCTCAGGGACGCCCAGCCCCGACAGTGCCGCATGGGAACCCCCGGCCCGGGAGCCCCGACAGCCACCGACGCCACCTCCTCGGACGTGCTTCCCCCTGGGAGGCCTGCGTTCGGCGCGGCCACTGCCTGGCCCAGGGACGGAGGAGAGGAGGCGGCGGCAGCAGCAGCAGCAGGAGCGGGCGCAGCGTCCGGCGGATGGTTTACATTCTTGGCATAGCTTCTCCCAACCGCAGGCCGGGGCCCGGGCCTCCTGCTCCTCCTCCTCTTCCATTGCCTCCTATCCTGTCAGCCGCAGCCGGGCTGCCAGCTCCAGCGAGGAGGAAGAGGAGGGCCCGGCACCGCTGCCGCCTGGGGCGCAGAGTCCGGCCTACCACGGAGGCCTCTCCTCAGGCAGTGAAGAGGACCAAGATGGTGAGGGCGGCCACTGCTGGAGAGGGAGGCTGGGGCCCAGGCCTGGAAGCTCCCTCTTGGATAAGGACTGCAGGCAAGACAGTTATGGGTTAAATCTGAGCAGCATGGACTCGGCTGGAGGAGCCAGGAGCCCGGAGTCCCCAACATCTGTAAGAGCCTCTAGCGAGGAAGGACCCCGGGAGTGGGGTACTGGCACACCTCCCTGTGTACCAGGTCCCCAGGAGGGACTTCGGTCCTTGTCGGACACTGTGGGGGGAGCCTTTCGAGTGGCCAAGGTGAGCTTTCCCGCGTACCTGGCCAGCCCATCAGGCTCCTGTGGTAGCAGCCGCTATTCCAGCACTGAGACTCTCAAGGATGAGGACCTGTGGGCTAGTCGGGGTTCTGGCAGCTGGGGTGTGTATCGTTCCCCTAGCTTTGGAACTGGAGAAGGGCTCCTCCTGAGGCCCCAGGCTCGAACCCGCTCCAAGGGACCTGTGGGCACCATGAGGGCACTGAGGGATGGAGGATTGGAGTTGGACAAGAGCCGACAGCGGAAGTCCCTCTCAAATCCAGACATTGCCTCAGAGACCCTGACGCTGCTCAGTTTCCTTCGCTCAGACCTTTCAGAGCTGAGAGTCCGAAAGCCTGGTGGGCGCCTAGGGGACCTTGGGAGTGTCCCCTCAGATGGCAGAGATTCACCATCAGCAGGTGGCCTGGTGGGGCAACTTGGGCCCATGCCCCCCTCAGCTCTAGCAGCACCTGGCACCCGCCCCACACTCAAGGACTTGACAGCCACCCTTCGGAGGACAAAGTCATTTACTTGCTCTGAGAAGCCCATGGCCTGCCGCCTACCCCGCACCAGTCCTCTGAAGCCCAGCTCCTCTGAGCTCCTGCTGGCAGGCCCAGGTGCTGAGGAGGAGACACTGCCCCTCGTTGTTCAGGATCAGTATGTGCAAGAGGCCCGTCAGGTTTTTGAAAAGATCCAGCGAATGGGCGCCCAGCAGGATGATGGAAGTGATATTCCCCCTGGAAGCCCTGAGTGGGCAGGGGACACAACCCGAGGGCAGCGGTCCCAGGAGGAGCTTTCCGGCCCTGAGTCTAGTCTGGCAGATGAGGGCATTGGGACGGACCCTGAGCCTCCTGTTTCAGCCTTTTGCAGCCTGGGTACCACAGGGGTGTGGCGACCCCTTAACTCATCCTCAGCCCAGGCCAACCAACTCACTGGGGCTGAGGACAGCCTGGGAGGCTGGTCCCTGGTGTCCCCTGATACCCCTCCCACACCAGGGGCCCTCCGGAGGAGACGCAAAGTCCCACCTTCAGGCCCTGGAGGGACTGAACTGAGCAATGGGGAAGCAGGGGATGCCTACCGGTCCCTAAGTGACCCAATTCCACAGCGCCACCGGGCTGCCACCTCAGAGGAACCTTCTGGATTCTCTGTGGATAGCAACCTCCTGGGCTCACTGAGCCCCAAAACAGGGCTTCCAGTGGCTGCAGCTGTGGATGAGGGCTTGACCAGCGGCCACAGTGACTGGTCTGTGGGCAGTGAAGAGAGCAAGGGATACCAGGAAGTCATTCAGAGCATTGTTCAGGAGCCTGGTGCCTTGGGGTGTGTAGTGGATGACAGGCTTGCTGGCAAAGCTCCCAAGAAGAAATCTCTGAGTGACCCCAGCCGCCGTGGGGAGCTAGCAGGGTCGGCATTTGAGGGCCCTGGAGGTGAGCCCATTCGAGAGGTGGAGCCCATGCTGCCCCCGTCCAGCAGTGAGCCCATCCTTGCAGAGCGACAGGCAGAACCAGAAGAGCCCAGTCCTGCCAGTGGCCGGGCACAGTCTGAGAGGGCCCTACCTGAGGCCTCGCCCGCCTCCCCAAATGCCCACCGTGACTTCCACCTTGACCCTAAACTGGCTGACGTTCTGTCCCCACGGCTCATCCGCCGTGGTTCCAAGAAGCGCCCAGCCCGGAGCAGTCATCAGGAGCTACAGAGAGAAGACGGCAACCAGGACCCTACTGGCAGCCTGTCTCAGGCCCGAGCCTCCTCCAAACATGTTCGCCATGCCAGTGTGCCTGCCACCTTCACTCCTATCGTGGTGCCTGAGCCACCAACTTCTGTTGGCCACCCTGTGGCTATGCCAGAGCCTGTGGGCTTTCCTGCCCGAGCTCACCCTGCATTGCAGGCACCATCCCTTGAGGATGTTACTAAGCAGTACATGCTGACCCTTCACTCTGGCGAGGTGCCTGCCCCAGTGCCAGTGCCAGTGGATATGCCATGCTTGACTCCAGTGGTTGCACCGCCCTCTGCCGAGGCCAAGCCCCCGGAGGCAGCCCGGGCTCCAGATGAGCCTGCCCCAGCCAGCAAGTGCTGCAGCAAGCCACAGGTGGTGAGTCCTTGATGGGGGGCCTTGAGGGTGGGGCTGAGGGAAGGCCATGGGCACTGACTTATGCAGGAGCATTTTGAGAGTGCTCATTGGGCAGGTACCCAGGTCTGAGGGTGCTTCTCTGGTCCTGGAAGTGCCCAAGCAGTTTTAAGCGTGTTAATGACAGACGGCTCCTGTCTGTTCAGGCCCCAGCGGCTTCAGGCTTCTGCTAGTGCTAACGTCAAAGGTTGTTACTGGCTCAGAGGTTCTCTGGGGGATAATTACACAGCGTTTTAATCTTGTCCTTTAGCTGTTTCTCAGGGATTGGCTGCAGAGATTCCTATGTGGTTCTTTGTTTTAAGTTTACAAGGAGATGGGACAGTCATGGAACTTTCTAGAGAGCCTTACTGCCCTATTAGCCAGACCCCCTGTAGGATGGTTGGGCTAGGGGCCCACAGTTGGCATAGGTTTGCCCTTCTTGATGTGGCTTTTCTGTGACAGATAAAAATGTGGGTCTGTCCCTGGGCCTGGAAAATTGGAGAGGTGCAAGGCATTACTTTATGGAATAGCAGAGAGGGCTCCATAAACTACATTGATGGTCCTGGCCTTTCTCTGTGACTTAACCTCCCCGCTGTAAAATCGGGGGGTGGGGGTGGGGTGACAATGTGGTTCCTATGTCTCCAGCTGGTGATGCCAAATTTTGTGGGAGTCTGTGGGTTGGAGTTGGGGCACTCTTGGGGCCTGAGGTCTGCCAGAGCCTCTTCTGATTAAAATGGGGGCCTCTCAGGGAGGAGGGAGGGCAGAGTCAGGGAGTAGATTACCGGAGCTCAGCAGACAGCAGCCTTGAGGGGCTGAGAGTGGTTCTGGCCCCCACAGGCAGGGCTGCATCTGTGAGTCCAGGTGGAGGTTCTGGTCCCTTGTCCTCCTGCTTACATCTCCCCACCCCACCTCTTTTCTGGTGCTCTGAGATGCTTCCTCCTCCCTCTGCCAGACCCCAGGCCCTGGAGACTCTCTCCCTGAGGCCTCCACTTCTGCCTTCTGGCTTCAGGCATCCCTGGAGTTTCAGCTGTGGGTTCAGATGGGTTCCAGGCACTTCATGCCCTGGCATCGGTTGGAAGCTGCATTCAAGGCTCTGAGTTCTGGTCCTGTGACCGGGATGGCCCTGGGTTATTTCAACCAGGACCTGCACTCCCACTGTGTTCCCTGCCTGGGTGAGGAGCCTGGAAACCCTAAACCCTAAACCCTGTACTAATTTGGTCACTCCCATTCCCAGCGCTCTCACGCTCCCTCTGGGTTCTCTCTCTTTGTTTTTCTCTCTTGGTCTTTAGTTTCCCCTGGTCCTGGCCCTGGGTCTCCCACGGAGGCCAGAGTCAGCAGGCGGGGAGTGGGGCCTCTCTTTCCTTCTGAGAGCCTGATAGGGCAGCTCAGGTGCCCCTAACTTCAGTTCCTGTTGTCTTTGGAACATGGGGGTGCAAGAGGGTTAGGGCAGGGCAGCTTCTGCCAGGGTCCCTCCCCAGCTGCCTTTCCTCTATAATTATCTCCTCCGAGAGCCTCGAAGGCTAAATTAGGGGAGAGAGCAGGGATGAACCAGGGGACTCAAGGAGACTATTGGGTGGATGGGGGCAGGGTTGCTCCTATGAAGAGGCATTGAGACCGAGAGAGGAGGTGGGAGTTTTTGCAGAATTGGCTCCTGGTCTGCCTCCTGTCACATTGTCTCCCTGCCTGCCTGACCTCAGGGAGAAGCTTAGGGTCCCCCTGCCCTCCAGGAGGCTGTGTAGTGGGACAGACCTGCCCATAACAGGCCCTCAATAGAAGCTCTCTCTGACCTCCAGGCCTTGGCCTGCTGCAGCCCTCCCACCTTTCCAGGCCCAGCTTGGTGTCCCCTCTTATCCCTTAGGGGAGATAATTGGTGAGTCTGTCATAGAGTAACAGGGTTTGAGCCTTGGCTCCGGGCCCATGTGTGGACGAGGATCAGTCCCATCTCTGTTCTATGCCTTACTTTGCCCTTCTGTAAGAAGTGGGTAACGGTCTCCAACTAACAGGCCTTTGTACAGTGAGTGGCTGGTATGGTCACTCCATCCCGGAGGGGTAGGAGGGTTGGGGCGGAAACAGGTTCCACTGCCTCAGCTGCTTCTAGTGACCAGCCTTGGCCCCTCCTCCCTGCCACCTACTGGTTTCTGAGCACGGGGCCAGGCACTCCAGCCTCAGTATACCCTGGTGGACTTGAATTGGCTCAGAAGAGATTCACCATCCCCTAATCCCCCACCCCATCATAAGGTCTAGAAGTTCTCCCATCTGCTAGCCTGAATCTCTCCTGTTGTCCCCTTCCTTTTAGCTCCAGAAAAATGGGGAGCAGCTGTCTACCCCCTCTTGCTGGCCTCGATGGAGGAGACAATGTTCCCTTGTTTTGGGCCCAGGGCTCCAGTCACACTCCCTGCGCTGTGGGTGGAGACAGTGTGGCATGGGCTCCAGAGTAAGAAGTGAAGAGAGGAGGTTTTCACACTTTGCTGATGGGGCAGAAACCAGCATGAACCGAGCCAGTAGCGGCCCCCAGGGCAGAGGGGGCCCCTGACCTGACCCCGAGCTGCATGGACGTCCCTCAATATCAGGTCTCTCCTCGCCGAATTTCATACTTGCCCTCTGCGTTGTGTTGCCCCCATTGTTAGGAGCAAGAAGCCTGGGTGGCAATCCTTGGCTCAGCCTCTGACGCACTTGAGGACCTGGAAGGTCATCCTGGGTCTTGGTTTGGCCATCTGTGCAGTGGGAGGTTAGACTTCCTGGTCTTTGAGGCTCTCTGGGAAGGACTTGGCCTGCAGGGTGGACGGAGGGAAAGAAAGGAGGAGTTGTGGCTGCAAGGGAGAGAAAGGCAGGCCTATGGAAGAGCTGTAAGAACCTAGGAGCCCAGGAATGAGGGGGGTAACTCATGGCAACTTCATTCTGTGGCTAGCTGCTTGCTCATGTGCTGTGGGGAGGAAGGAGAGCTGTGGCAGCCTTCCTGCCCTGCGCTCCCACGCCCCACTCACTTAGGTGCACAGAGCCTGGGTGATCAGCGACTCTTCCCTCCAGGGCTTCCCCACCCTGGCCTCAAAGCAGTCTGTGGTCCAACCTGCTGCCCTCAGATACTTACACACATTTGGCAGATGGAACAACTGTCTCCCAGAAACAGGAAGTGACTTGTCTCTCTGAATCAGATGAATGGACTCACAGGACTTTAGCATATTGGAATAGTAGTAACAGTGGCTAACATTTATTAGTGCTTTCTATGTGCCAGACACTCTGAATGTTTTATTCTTCAAATGTGAATGCTATGGGAATCTTACAGTGCTGAATTTTTAGAATTGCAGACTTAGTTCCCACTGAATCCTAGAGTGTCAGTGTCTTAGAGGTGAAGGGATCAAAGGGGTCTCTGTTTCTCAGTGGGATTGCCTGCCATCTGAGTAGAGGAACAGGAGGGGAGTAAACGGGGGGGGGGGTCACTAGCATACTCCTAACAGCTTGAACACCTTCATGGTGGATATTTAATTCGCTGGAGCCTTGGGTTGGGGTGGGAAGAACTTCAAGACTCAGAAAGGAGAATGCTGAGTCTAAGTTTGCACAATAAGGCAGGCCCGAGCACCAGAACCCTGTCTTTGCCATCGACCACCTGTCCCAGCAGACACGGCCGTTCCCCAGCTTGCCCAGCCAGCTCCCTGCCCTGCAGAGGAAGGCCTGGGCTGCAACTCTTCATCACCTCTCTTCTCTGTCTCCTCTTGGCAGGGAACCCACAGGGGTGGGAGTTCTCTCCTTTTCCTCCTTGGACCTTTGCTATGATTTTTCCATAGAAACTGGTTCTAGGAGAAGAGGTGATTAGGACATTTGGAATTCTGAGCAGTACCAAATATCTATAATTAAATGTCTTGTCACCCAGCAGGAGGAGTGTGGGAAGGGGGAGTATGGGCAGAAGGCTGTCCTTTTCCTCTCTTTATTCCCTGTCCCCCCCCTTCCTAAAGGCCCTGGGTTAGTGGGGGGAGTGTGACCCAGGAATGGTTCCTGCCCCTCCCATTGGAGTGGAGTTGGGAGATGGACCAGAGTTGAGCCTGATATTTTCCAACCCCACATTTCCGAGACCAGCTGGGTTTGGGAGGCTGGCAGCCTCTGCTAATCCTGACCCAGCCCAGTGTAAGGACTTGCCCCTCCTTCCTTCCCTCCCATCTGTGATCTCTCAGGCTATGCTTGTCTTCCTCACAGTGTTGGGGGTGCACCCCCCAGGCTGCCTGTGGAGCTGAAACACTCAGAGCTTTCAGAATCTAGAAGCAGATGGAAGAGGCTGTAGGATGTTGAGGGACTGGCCCATGCTGGCAGAGGAGGCTTCCTGGAGGAGGCTCTGCCTGAGCTTGGCCTCTAAAACTAAAGAGAGGGAGGGATTCTAGGAGGAGGGCACAGCATGAACAGAGGCTAGGAGATTAGAAAAAACATGGCAGATTGCATACAGTCAGAGACTTAGATGACCCGTGATAGGGCAATGCTTTCATCCGTTTAGCAAATACTTACTGAGCCTTTAGACATGTCAGGTTCTCTTCTAGGCCCTCAGTTGGTATGCATCAGCAAACAAAGGCCTGGACTCATGGAGCTTCCAGACAGCTGAGGAGACCTGTCTGTAAATGGACACGTTATGTCTCAGGGAGAGGTGGGGGTTGAGCAGCAAAAGAAAGCAGAATAAGGGGGTAGAGTGACAGGGAGGGGGTACTATTTTTGCTTGAGAGGTCTGGAGGGCCTCTTTGAGGAGGTGAGATCAGAGCAAGGGCCTGAAAGAAGTGAGAGAGCAAGCCAGGTAATGGTCTGGGGGGAAGGGCATCCTGGGCAGAGAACAGCAAGTGCAAAGGCCCTGAGGTAGAAGTATGGAGAAATTTTCAAGATGACTGTGTAGATAGAGCAAAGTAAGAGATGAGGTCAGGGAGCTAAGGGAGGGTGGAAATGGGTTGGGACCAGACAAGGTAGATCTCATAGGTCTTCGATGTTTATCTGAGGTGAGGTGGGGCAGGCACTGTTGGAAGTTTCTGAATAGAGCATCTGATCTGACTTAGGCCTTTACAGGCCTGCTCTGGCTGCTCTGTGGGGGTAGATTGCAGAGGTCCAGAGCGGAAGCAGTGAGCAAGTCAGAAGGCCACTGGAAAAATTCGGGCCAGAGGTGTTGGTGGCTTGGGCTGGAGCAGAGGGGGTCAGTCAGTTGGTGGGTTTCTGCTACAACCCAGAGGACTCTGAAAGGGCCTGGACTCTAGCATTCAAGGTGAACTTGTAGCTACTGAGGCTTCTGAGGCTGGACAGTATGTGAAGGGTCGCTTAGGGTGGGGAACAGGAGAGTGGCAAAGCCCCCAGGGTAGATTGGGACTATAAGTTTGCACTGGCTGTCCCCTGCAGACCTCTGCTAGCTTGACTCAAAGACTAGGAGGGTGAAGCTGCCACGGCACCCCAGTGAAGACAGTGGCAGTGCTGTATTCCATTGGAGTCTCCTCTGCAGGCACCGTGACACCCATGAGCTCCAGCTTACATGTCTCCTAGGACAGAGACCACAGGCCACCCCAAGGCAGTCCTGTCTCTCCCATCAGGTCCTCCGGCTAAGTGGGCATTGCTATGGCCCAATATACAGATGAAGAACCTGACCCACAGTGGGCAGAGGTTCCCCAAGGCCCTGTAGCTCCCGTATGGGATTTGGCTCCAGGTGTCCTGATGCCCAGGTTGTATATTGGCCCCCAGAGTTCCTACTGAGCAGAGTTGGCTGGGATAGTGGTGGTAGAGTGGGGGAAGGGGAGCCCGTGTTTCCCAGAAAGGCTCGCAGCCCTGGCGTACATATTGGGACGTGTGCCCAGGCAGCCTGGCGCCTTGCTGGCAGGCCCTGAAACAGGGGCCCTGGGTCCCCTGGGAAGAAGGAGTCTCTTGGAGCCGCTGTTCCCCCCAATGGGAGTTGATCCTCCCTCATTTCCCCCACTTCCATCCCCAGGCCTCTGAGGAATTCTAGGGGTGGACAGACAAAGGCTGCCAGGCTGCCAGGTCCTGAGCAGTGGTGAGCTCCAGCCCATGACACTCAGGCTTAAAGCCCCAGCAAGGATATCAGAGCCCCTAGGGGTTGTCCACAGCCCTCCTCCAATAGCTGTGGTGTGACCAGGTATGACCTGGTGTAGCACATGGAGCTCTGCACTAGAGTCAGGAGACCTGGGTTCCTGCCTTAGCTTTTTCATTTTCCTGCTCTTTGTCCTTAAATAAGTCCTTTTCCCTCTCAGAGCCATGGATTCCTCCATGCTCTTGGGCACCAGCATAAAATCTCTCTGAGCTGCTGGGAGAGGCAGCAGCTTCACTGAGTAAAATCCTCACCTGCAGACTAAGGCCCTGGCAGGTGGGGACTTGCAGCCCCAATAGGGCACCGAGGAGAGTGAGTCAGGGTCTCACCCTGGTCTTGCCCCTAGGACCCTTTCCCCTACCACTAGGTGCTGCCCAAGGCTATTCCCACCCCCCAACACATACACATAGGCAGGGCCTCTCCCCACACTGTTCAGGCTGTGGGTCTCACTCTGGGGCCCCAGAAATAGTGATGCTGCTGTGGCCAATATGTGAAAACTTCCTCTGGGGCTTGGAGAAAGCCCCGGGCTCTGAGACTCTCCCTGGGTGGAGACAGTGACCGAGAGGGGAAGTCTTGCAGAGCTACCTGAGGTGGGAGGGACATGAGCGGATTCCAGGGTTTAAGTTGGCAGAGATGGGTGGTATATTAGTTTCCCATTGCTTCTTTAGCAAATTACTACATGTTTAGTGGCTCAAAACAATAGAAATGTTATCTTACAGTTCTGGAGGTCAGAAGAAATGGGTTTCACGGGACTAAAATGAAGGTGTTAACAGGACTGCGTTCCTTCTGGAGGCTTTAGGGGAAAACCCATGTCCTTGCTTTTTCCAGCTTCTGGTGGCTGCTGTCACTTCTCGGCTCACGTCCCCTTCCTCTAGCTTCAAAGCCAGCAGCACAGCACCTTCACTTCCTGCCTCCCTCTTATCAGGACCCTTGTGATTACATAGGGCCCACTTGGATTATCCAGGATAATCTTCCTATCTCAAAATCCTTAATACCATCTGCAAATTCCCTTTTGCCACCTAAGGTAACATATTCACATGTTCTGGGGATTAGGATGTGGACATCTTCAGGGACCGTTATTCTGCCTACCACAGGTGGGCAGAGGGGCCAGGCTGTCGGCTCCGGAGGTCCAGAGCCTCTGATAGGTGTTGGTTATGGGGTTCAAGCCCCTGCATTGATCCTGCAGTCATTTCTTCCCACGTTTATCCGTCGTCCACCGTTCGGGAGCCAATTGTTGAGGCCCTTGGTGGGCAGTGAGTACACACAGAGGAAGCTTGGGCATCAAGCCCTGCTTGCCAGGTGCTTTCAGCAAGGGTCCTAGCCCCCTGAGGTAGTTGGGGTCCAGATGGTGGCTGAGCCGTGGCCTGCGGGAGAGGGACAGGAGGGCCAGTGGGTCCCTTGTGAACAAACAGGCTTGGCTTTTAGGTTGACTAGCCCTGGGTTTGCTAACTAAAACTTGGGATGAAGCAGCTCCCAAGTAGGATAGTCAGCAGGAGAATTTAGAGCCAAGGCAAAGAGGGAAGGTAGGGGTCTAGGGAGGGGGTGGGAGTCACATCTCTGCTGGCTGTCCCAGGTGGACCTCAGGGACATCTGGAGAGAACCCCCTAACTGCCTGCACCAGGAGCCAAGGTATGTGGGTCCCCAGAGGGGCATCCACAACCCCCCTCCGGTAGCCCTAGAGTTACCCACAGTAGAAACTCTGAGGCTGTTGGACCAGGGGACCTGTTAGGTTCCTTCATGCCATGAGAGGCCAAGGTGCTTCCCAGGAGCTGTCACCTGGAGGATGCCGTGCGGATGGTACAGAGCGCTGCCTGGATCCCTTCTTGCCCCGGCTGGCTTCAGGACGCAGGTCCAGTGTGTACATACTCCTGAGTACAAAAAAATGGGTGCATTATCCCTTTACTCCACCAGGGATTATTGTTCAGGTTAAATGAAATAATACCAAGAGGGCTTGGCACATAGTGCTCAAGAAATGTTAGTTCTTCCCTTCGTGACTGAGATGCTGAGGTGATGTTAGGGTTCTAAGATTCTGAGAGACGTCCACTCCAAGATGCTCAGATTCTTGGCATGTCTTTCCAACTCTGGAACGGGAGAAAGCTCTGGGCAGGAGGGTAGGTGGGGTCCTGGCTACACCTGGGTAGGCTAGGTGGCCCAACCTCCTGGGCCTTTGCAGGTGAGCAGTTGGGTGGAAGCGCCCACTGTCCTAGCTTCTCTCTCCAGCTCTGCTCTCCTTTCATTACCACCAGCCCCAACCGGAGAGGCACAGCAGAGCCGGAGCCCTCTCTGGGTCAGAGTCCCAGACCCGCTGCAACCAGCCTGTGCAATGGGGCTCAGTCGCCACCGAGGAAGGGAGTCTCGGTCTGTGTGCCTGATGGACTTCGGGGTCAGGCTGATAGGGGGTTAACATCTCGACCTGACTCTGACTCAGTTGCTAGGTGATACCTAACAAGTCCCTGCACTGCAACTCTGAGCCTGGGTCTCCTGCTCTGCAACATGGGGACACTAAGGCATTATTGTGAGGGCCACAGAGGTAATGCTTGTGGAACCCTCCGCCCATGACCCCAGTTCTAGAAGTTCTCAGAAATGTGACTACTTTAAAGTGTGTGCTTTTGAGATTGCCAGTTCAGAGTGTACAATTTCATGGTCTCAAGATGGGTTCTGAGTTTTTTCTAGGAGTCATGCCTCTTAGCTAGAATTTGTTCGTGCATTTGAGATCATTACCTCCTGGTTCTGAGGTTCTGAGGCCGGGAAGGGTAGGTCAGGTCCTGGGCCAGTGGGAGGGCAGTCAGGGGACTCTGATGGCAGGGACTGTGATTGAGGGGCCAGGCTGAGGGAGCAAGCGCCAGGTTGGTATCTGTTTCCTGTTTATTGGTTCCCAGGGGGTGAGCAGGCCCTGCTCCCAGAGCTGGAGGGAGGGAGGCCCGGGGTCCTGGCTGCCAGCCAGCCCCATAGCCTGGCCTCCTGGGACAGCTGAGACCCCTCCCCCAGCCCCTTGAACAAACATCCAGTCCTTTCCCAGGACGGGGCACTGGAGGTCAAGGAGCAGATGTGGAAGGGAAGGGGCGGAAGCACAGGAAGGGACCCCCTTCCCCCTCAAAATCCTACTGACTTCATCTTGGCCGCCTGTGTCACCGAGGTCTCACTCCTGGTTCCTTGCTGTTCCCCCCCCTCCCCCTAGCTCCCTGGGGTGGGGCTGGTGGTGAGACATCCAACTTCTTGGTAGAAGGAAAAGGGGCAGGGCTGTGAGTGCCAGGATGGTCCCCCTGGAAAGATGCTTAGAAAGCAGCCATGTCTTCTAACCACCCCTCACCCTGCATTGTAGAGAGAGGCAACAGGGGCGCCCCAGCAAGGAGAGGGGTCTTGCCCAAGGCCACACAGTAGTAGACCAGGCTCAGTAGTCTGCTCCGGGCACCTCCCACTGCTGCAGCCCCACATGTGGACTGTGGATCTAAAAAGCCACTGAGAGCTCTTGAGAGGGGAGGTCACTTGGCATTTGGGCTGAGCCAGGCAGGAAAGAAGCCTCAATATATGTCTGAGGCCAAGAGGGCGGGGAGGCTTCTGCCCAGAGCCTACAGGGAGAGGCTGTGTGCAGACCAGGAGTGCAAAGTTACATGGCCTGGCTTTGTCCTGTGGGCAGTGGGGAGCCATGGAAGGTTAGGAGCTGAGGAGGAGCAGTGGCAGGTGGGCACATTGGAAGGCATCCTCTGGTTCTGGGTGGTAATCGGACTGGAGGGAACACGGAGGTGAGAGGCCTGAGCTGAGGGAGCTGTGATATGAGGATAGAGAGAAAAGGACTTACAAGGGTAAAATCTGATGGTTTAAACTTAGGCACTGGGGCCCTATCAGAAACTGGGGTGGGGCGAGTGGGGCCTACCCACCTTATTTGAGTTAGAGAATAAGGCATTGCGACAGGATGCAGGGTCATCGGAGTCAGCCCCCTGCCTCATTGAAGAACTGTCCTCTGCATCTCTGGAAAGGTGAGATGGCGCTGGGCCAGCGCAGGTCCCTGCCTCAGTGCCACATGCTTCTTGTCTAACCTCAGTCCCTCTCCTTCAGTGGAAGCGCCCTGCTTCTCAATGCGGTCCCCGGAGAACGGCAGAGCTCCCAGCTACACCCCCAATCTGGCACTGTGGGGAGCAGCCCACAGCAGGGAGCATGTGGGGAGAAAAGGAGCAGGCCTGTGCTGCCTTGCTGGTGTCAAGCTAAGAAATTTCCAAACCTGTAGAGAATTTGTGTAAGTGAGTGTCATCCCGCAAAGTGAAGGGTCGCGGGTTTGATTCCTGATCAGGGCACATGCCTGCGTTGCAGGTTTCGTCCCTGGTCAGGGCACATGCAAGAGGCAACCAATGGATGTTTCTCTCTCACATCAATGTTTCTCTCCCTCTCCTTCTCCCTTCCCCACTCTCTAAAAATAAATAAATACAATCTTTAAAAAAATAAATAAAATTTAAAAATAATAAAATAGAACAGCCTTTAAAACAAAAGTTTATTTAAGCCAAACTGATGACGTATGTCAGGAAGTAAGATCTCAAATGCTCTGGAAAATGACAGATTTGCAGTTTCTTTTATGCATTTGAAAATAAGGAGGGAACATAAGGAAGATTACATGAATGTGGAAGAAAGCAAGGCCAGATTGGATTACATGTTAAGATTCTATGTCCTGTTAAGAGTGGTTACCCTTTGGGGATAGGGATGGGTGAGTGGTATTACTTCTGGCATTTCAAAGG
Source organism: Furipterus horrens (assembly GCF_987537825.1). Taxonomy (NCBI): domain Eukaryota; kingdom Metazoa; phylum Chordata; class Mammalia; order Chiroptera; family Furipteridae; genus Furipterus; species Furipterus horrens. The sequence continues at coordinate 45,524,474 of NW_028327172.1, forward strand.
TATGTTAACCTAGATTCACAAGAACAATGAACAGGGCTGACTTAAAAACTTTTTGCTAAATGAATTATAGGCCTTGGGTGTGACTCCCCACCATGACTTGCCCAGTTGGGAATTTATGATCAGATCACCCTGTGAAGGTTACTTTCCATAGAACCCCTTTTTCATCCACACTGGCTATGACTCAAGACAAGTTGCTTGGCCTCAGTCTCCCCATCTGTGAAATGGGAATTTCAGATGTGACAGAGCCTGAGAGAGCTCTGGACTAGGGAGGCTCTCAGGAGCTGGGGGTAAAGTGACTGCTAGGTGGACAGGCAGGCAGTCTTGGTAGCAGTGAATGATATAGATGGAGACAAAGTATCCTCATGATATTTGTACCTGATACACTGAGGCAAGTGCTATTCTGTGGCCCTGAAGTCCAGGAGGCCTTCCTGGAGGAGGATAGGGCAGGGATTGTAGGAAGAGGAGTCACTCATATTTGGGGCCTGATCTGAGCTTTAGTTTTCTCATCCATGCCCAAGCTCCCTTCTAGTTCCTTGCTACTCCTGGGCCCTCCTCTCCCCTCCTGCCTGGACCAGAGCTTCCAGGCTTCTCCCCAAGGCCAGCGGGGGCGTAGCCTTGGGAGGGTGAGGAATTTCCGAGGGAACATCTAAATTCAGTTCCCACTAAAAATAGCCCTGGGCCTGGCCCCAAAGCTGGAGGAGGAGGAGGAAGAGGAGCTGGGTGGGCGGAACAAGCTCTTGTCTGCCTGCCCCACCTCTTCACCTGGGCTGTGAGGGCCTGCTTCCTCCTCCTCCACAGTTTCGCATACTGACTCACACCAGACCTTCCCCTCGCTTCTCGCTTTCTTCTCTCTTTCCTTCTCCGTCCTTCCTGCCCTCCTCCCTCAGTCTTGCTCCCTCTGTCTGTCTCTTATCTCCTCTGACCCTCTCTATCTCCCTGCCTCTGACAGCCAGGCAGAGGTCCCTGGCTATGACCAGGCCTTTGGAAGAGGGCCCTGTATTGGGCGCTGTCCCCTTGGCATCCCAGCCCAGGTGTCAGGAACCTTCCTCCCACCAGGACTCACAGCTGTTGTAGCCACACTCTGCTTGGGGGGTGTACAGACCTCAAAGGCTCTGGGGTGTGGCCCCCAGTTCACCCTGTGACCCAATACTTGGTTCTGGTCAGGTGTCTCCCTGCCATGCCAAGCCCTCCTGTTCCTGGCACTCGGTAGGACCTAAAACACATTAAATAAATTATCTGGAGGGGGTGGGGAAGGCAGGAGGAGGAGAGCTGGGCGCTGCTCCTGGGAGTTCTCAGGCTAGTCTTCCCACCACCATGCCCAGTCCTGTGTGGGCTCAGCTCTGGGACCCTAGGCCTGAGCATCCAGGCAGGTGGGACCTGGCAGATGGGCAAAGGGTACCGTCTCAAGCCAGTACCAACTGGGGGTGGAGGTGGGAACTAGACACAGGCCCATAGAGGGGGAGGTGTCTAGCTTGGATCACAGAGCTCAGGAGAGAGGTGGTATTGGAACCTAAGCTGCCTTCAGTCTGAGACTGCAGGAGAGACTTTAAAACAGAGAGAACACAGAGAAAGCTGACGGAAAGTCTTAGAAGGTCTCGTCCACAGTACCTGACTGAATATGGTACAGTCAGGGGGTAGAGGGTCACAGTACTGGTACAGGGCTCCTCCTGTGTGCCAGGCACTGGTCTGATCATTTTCCATGTATTCATTCAGTCCTCACACTGCCCTATGGGGAGGTGCTGATATCTCTGTGACACAGTTCAAGTTCAAACCCAGGTAGTCTGGTTCCAGAATCTTTGCACGCTAGCCAGGCTCCTAGCTTTCAGTACTGCCTCGTGGGGGTGGTGCTGTCCCCGGCAGTGGGGGGCGGGGGTGAATTTCAGTTTGGACATGGGGAGCCTACTGAATTCACAACCCACTGTCCTAGCGCCAGGAACTAGCACGTAGTAGTTGCTTAGTAAATATTGAATGGCTCGGTTGAACATGAGGGGCCCTTGGAGAGTGAGAGGAGGTGATGGCCAGACAGAGGGGATGAGTGCTTCCTTGCGACGTGGGCCCTTTCTCTTGGTGCTGGAGCGCAGCTGAGGTGGTTGCTGGGCTCCCTGCTGGTGCAGAGAGCTGTGCCCCAGAGGGTTGGAGGGGTTCTGAGGTGAGCCACAGGCAGGGGAAGGAGAGGTGTGTAGGGGCAGACCAGGCAGTGCTGGCACAGTCCTGCCTGCCTGTAGTATCTGGAAAGCAGATCTCTTGGGCCATGGCTGGCGTGACTCAAATGAGACAAAAAAAACCTTCCATATTTGGACAAAGAGCCCAGGGAGGCCCAGACCCGCAGCCAGTCCAGGCCGCCTCCCCCACCCCGGCCTCCTGCCCTATCTCCCACTGGGCTGCTAGCCCTGAGCCCTGTCCCAGGAGTTTAGCCTCTCAGGCCTCAAGCAGCACCATGGCCCCCTCCCCTCATCATCAGGCCACCTTCCATGTGGCCAGGCCTGGGCGATGGGTGCTGGGGAAGAAACACCCACTGTTGGGCCCTGAGCTCGGGCTGGAGGTGCAGAGAGGAGCCCTGGCAGATCCCGCAGGATGAATGAGGGTGTGCACTGAAACCAACAACTCCCACGCCACAGGGTAAGTTGACTGTAGACCCTTACCCCGACCCCAACATGGGCAAAGCCCAAGGTACACGACATATAGGCATGTGTACACATACTTATACTCCTTTTGAATCGCATTGCACCAGACTTACACCCAGGAAGACATCTCTGTAGATATCAGAAGTGAGGACCCAGCCTGAGAACCCCTCGTGCCTTCTAGGGAGCAAGCTTTGATCACAGTGAAATTGGGAGAGTTAAGGGCAGCCAGATGTCAACTTAACAAGTAATGTAAATAGGTCTTACCCATCTGGGCAGATGTGAACAGCCATAGTCCGTGCGCTAAAACCCATGAGTTCCTGTCATGGGGCTGGGCTGGGCAGTGGATGCCAGAAACAGGCAAATGGGGAGAGGGCCTCAGCCCACTTTCTGCTGGAGCAGGGACTGGCTCCCAGGGGGGAAGCCCAGGGATTTGACTGAGGAATGGGGTGCCCGTTGTCACTGGTGGAATAGCTGAGCTGACTGCACAGCTGCTCCTATCTTTTTTTTTTTAACGTTCCAAATGGGCCTTTATGCTCTCGTGTGCAGGTATGAGCCCCCTGCCCCTCCCTGGGCCCCAGGCGGGCAGGCGAGAGGCCCACAGCTTTGTGGAGGCGGAAGAGCAGCTCTGTCCTCCATCCAGGAGATCTGTGGTCAGGAGGAGCACGGGAAGGAAGTTCCAGCTCCTCAATCGTAAAACAAGCTCAAGTAGGCCACGCGGTTCCGATGTCTTCTAAAGTCCTTGTCGGTGGGCAGCTCAGCTTTTCTGTGGACATGGAACCTGAGCCCAGTCTGGAGATCCAAATTTCATTGGCCAGGTGACTTTTGGGGGTGGCTTCATCTTTGGGTTGTATATGCCAGGGCCAGGATAATATGGATCCTTTGATGGCGTCTCAAATTGAGGCAACATGACATTAAATGGAACAAAATTTTGTTTGGGCTTTTGCTCCCGAAGTCCTGCTGTCTGGTACGTGCCTGGGTGAGGTGTCATGTCCTTGTTGATTGGCTTAAACCTCACGGTTGTTCTGGCTCCCAAAGTGTATCCTTTTTTGCTGGTCGGGATCTTAGAGAGGTTGTATACCCAGTCATACCTATTTTCTACCCCATAACATCCAGGCCCTCTGTGGGGTGCTCCCCTAGGAGGGAGAAACTTGTTCCCCAAAAAATTGGGGGGATGGAAGTGAGGAAAGATCTTCTTCTGTTGACATGTCCCAAAGGAGTAGTTATGCAGCCTTTCCGCTTTGGTGAAGCACATTGCTCCCATGTTGTTCGGGTTAGTAGTTGTATACTGCGTTGCCAAGGGAACCCTCCTAGCTTTTCTAATTAGCCCTGGGTAATTAACTCTGGAATCACCTGGATAATGGGTTTGAAGAGCCCAGGGTAATATTAAATAAACTCAATTCCACTGCCATACACTGGTGCCTACAGGTACAGGGATAGCCTGTGGGCTGTAGGACTAATGGGAAGGAGTTCCTGCCCCTGGGATCCCTATCTGAGAACTGAGAATCAGAAAGAAGGAGGCCACGGAGGGAGAGGGAAGCCAAGGAGGGATGGGGGGTGTGGCTGGAGCCTTGAAGGACCGGCAGGGCCTTGACAGGCAGCAGTGGGGACAGGCCCTTCAGGCAGAGAACCGGGAAGGAGGAGGCCTGTGATGGAAAAGCTCTGGTGCAGCTGGGGCACCATGAAAGCCCCCCCGATTCTGGAGAAGTCAGTGGGTCCTGGGGAGTCTGGAAGACCAGCCCTGAAAGCCTGGATTTGATCCCGGGCAGCAATTCCCAAGCTTTTAATAACAGTGAAACCCTTTCTTCTAGAGAAATCTTGACACAGAACTATAAAACTTGGGGCCTTGTCGATTTAAGTGAAGGTGGGGATATGTCTGCCCCCTTGACCACATCTCCCCGCCATGTACTTTAATGGAGCTCATTACTACTCAGACAGAGAATCCCTACTGGGGTCAGAGGGGCCCTGCTGGAGAGGTTTAGAGCCAGACAAGCCTCTCCCTTCAGCTTCTCTGCAGGCTCAGGTCAGCCCCGCCAGGCTCTAGGCAGGGAGAAACCCTGTGAGTTGCCGGGTCTCCACAGAGAGCCAGGCTGATGGAGCACCCGCCTCGGGGCTCCTATGAGCAGGCGATGCCCCCACTTGATTAGGAGGATGACCCGTTGGTGTGGTGAGAAGACCCTAATTGCCAACTGCTGCTGCCTGGCAAGGTTCAGGCCCTTTGAGGGAGTAGGAGCTGGCAGTCAGCCATGCTCCCAGAATGGGCACACTGTCTGGTCCAGCTTGGTCATTGAACAGAGACAGGCCCAGGAATCCCCCTGGCTCTTCTAGGTTGAGGTAATTTAGGCTAGAATCAGGAAGACTTCCCCAGAGTTTAGAGTAAGTTAAAGGAGCCATGAACATGTGTTGGCAGAAGAAAGCCTGAGTGCTGAGCCTGGCAGGCTTGAGACCCTTCAGGACCCAGACTTTGCCCACCTCAGGCACTAGCCTACCTGGCCCACCACACAGCCTGGGCTCCCACTTCTTTGGCCACCAAAAACATAGGGGGAGTAGGAAATTGCCGAGGATAAGGACAGGGGAGGGAGCACTTAGCAGGGAGACCCAGGATGTAAGTATAATGGGTTGAGGAACTATAATACTATAGCCAGAGTGTGATATGGGTGGGGACATTTGGTGCTGGCGGGTCAGCAAGGACCAGGTCACTCTGGGTGTCAGGGGTCAGCCTGAATGCTCATACTTGATCCTGCATCCAGATGTGTTGGTGTAATGGTTGGAACAGACTGGAGCCAGATGGCTTCGGGTCAGACTCAGCTCTTTCTCTTTGCTGCATGACCACAAGTAAATACTTAGCCCCTCTGTGGCTCAGTTTATGCACCTGTGAAATGGGCATGATGATGATGGCTCCTAGTTACAGGGTTTTTGTGAGAAATAAATCTGGTGCTTGTGGTTGCTGGACTGGACCATGGACCACTGACCACTAACCACTGGAGGATCAGTGGGAAATCATAAAACAAGTGGGAAGGCGAGGGAGGGTGTTGGCCTGGCCTGGCTGAGGAGGGGGTCCCAGGATGGAGAGAAGTGGTTGGGGTCACCTAAGGTCATCTTTGGTGGGAGTAGGTGTGCTGGTTTCCTAAGGGAGGCTCAAAATTCCGCTCAGGTGGTTGCCCATAGGAAAGGAGCTAAGGGGTTCTGCTAGATTCTCACTGGCAGAAATCCCACCCTGCTATAAAGTTGCCCATTGCCAGCCTCACTTCATAGACTTTATAGATGGTATCTATGGCCCAGAAAGGGGCAGGATTGCCAGGACCTAAGGAGGGCAGGCGTAGCCTGTGATGGGGCTGGAGGGCCAACCCCCTTTCTGATTGCAATGGGGCAGGGAGAGCATCCTGGAGGAGCATCACAGATGAGCCTGGGGTCCCAGAGCAGCCCCCCTTCATTCAGTCTTCGTTCACGGGGAGTCCTCTTGGGACCTGGTCCTGTTCTGTAGGCTGGGCAGCACTCAGACACACACACAGAGAAGGACCTTGGCAGTGACCAGGACCAGGACAGAGATGCCCAGAGGCTGGAGGAGCCCGGGGGTAGGGGAGGGGGGCTCAGGAGGGAGCCTAGGAAAGGGCCTGTCCTGAGGGTGGCTGAAGGTAGTAAGCCCTTGAAGGCTGAGACAACGATGAGGGCTTCAGAGGTTGTTCAAAGCTGAGCCAGGAGCCTGGAGAAGGCAGCAGGCTCTGGTTGCAGGTGACATCAATTCAATCTGTATATTTAAAATGTGAATAGATAAGGGCCCTGGCTGGGTAGCTTATTTGGCTAGAGTGTCGGTGTGACAGGCCAAGGTGGTGGGTTCGATTCCCAGTCAGGGCACATATGATGAATGCATAAATGAGTAGAAAGAACAACAGGTCATTCTCCTCGCTCACTCTCTCTCAAATCAATAAATTAAAAAAATAAACAAAATAAAATGTGAATAGATAATATATTCATGTGGTTTAAAAACATCAGAAAGGATAAAAAGTCTCTTCCCCCAGCTGGTTAGTACCCACCGACCGATCGCCTCCCCCAGTACACCTGGGTATTAGTTCTCATGACTCCTGTATGCAAATACTGGCAAATGCCCTGTCTTTCCCCCACTTTCCTCACAGATGGCAGCACTCTGTCCACACTGCTCTCCACTTAGCAGTGCTTGCAGATCTCGCCTTATCAGCACTTTGAGAGCTTCCGTATTCCTTCTTGTACTGAGAGATGTCTCGTTGCATGGGTCACAAAACTGTTTGGCCACATAAAGGATATTTCAGCTATTTTCCATCTTGTGCTGTTACAAACAGAGCTGTAGTGAACAAACTCATTCATAGGCTGTTTGTGTGGAGGCTGGTGTACGATGAGGGTGCCTACTTAGGAGTGGAGTTGCTGGGACAGAAGGTATATGTGATTCTAATTTTGATGCTGGCCTCAGGGGTCCACCGCCAGAGGGAAACGCCTGGTTCCCACAGCCCCTGGGTATTTTCCCAATCTGATAAGTGGAAAATTGTACCTTAGTGTGTTTTAACTGATATTTATCTTGTAATGATATGACCAAGCATCTTCCCACATGTCCAAGAGGCATTTGGTTTCCCTTTCCTCTGAAGGGTTCAAATCCTTTGCCTATTTTTCTGTTGGGCTGCTGGCCTGTTGACCTTTCATCAATTTCTAGGAACCTTTAAATAAATGTTAGGGAGGTGAGTCCTTTGTTTGGGTTATGAGTTGCAGATATAGTTTTCCTGACTTGTCACTTGACTTTTGACTTTGTTTATGGTGTATTTTTGACATGTAGGAGGTTTTGTTTTTATGTGGTCTAATTTATCAAGCTTTTATTTTATGGCTTCTGGATTTGGAGTCATGGTGAGAAAGGCCTTTTCCAGTCAAGGTTATAAAGCAATTTCCTCATGTTTTCCACTGGAATTTTATGTTTTCTTATTTTGTTTTACATTTAAATCTTTGATCCATTTGGAATTTATCCTGGTGTGTAGTGTGAATTAGGGTTCCAACTCTATTTTTTTCCCAGCTGGCTGGCATTCTAAGCTGAGGAGCGACTTGTTCATGGTGGGAGTATCTTTCCAGGGTGGGCATGAGGGTCAGCTGGAGGAGCCGTGCTGTGGCTGCTGAGGGGCCATTGCAGTGTGGTGAGAGGGGCTTGGGGTGGCACCAGTATAGCAGGATGGGCAGTTGGAGGCGGGGCACAGTCTGGTGACATAGCATTCCCAAATCCTCATTAGTGCTGTGTGACTTTGGATAGCTGCCCTCCCCTCTCTAGGGCTAGAGTATCATAGCCGAAGGGACCGTGGAGATCACCCTGACCCCAGGGCCAACTGTGTGGGAGGAGGCAGTCGACAAGAGGGGACTGTGCTTAAGCTGGGGGCACAGAGGATGGCCACGGGCGTGGCACCCACAGAGGCCTGGTTGAAGAGGAGTCGGGAGGGAGGCTGGCAGCAGAATTCAGTGTGTTCCTGCAGTGGGTCACAGGCAGGAAGGCAGAGAGGGGTGGGCAGGGCAGCCGTTTAAAAATACCCACTGCATCCTGGCAGTGCAGTCAGGGGTGGGGGCAGGCCCTCTGCCAGCCCTCCAGATCCAGGAATGCTGGGGATGCTGGGGAGCAGGCACATTGTCCATTGTCTCAGGAGTGTGGGCCTGGCCCAGCCATAGCCATCCTGGAAGGTCCTTTTCCCTCCTCCATGAAGCAGGCATCCTTGTCTTCTCTCCAGTGGAGAATAGGGATGCCAGGGTGGGCAGACCCCTAACCTCCTCACCCAGGGTCTAGTCCTGGTAATACAATGGGTTTGCTGTGCCACCTGGGGCAAGTCCCTGTCCTCTGGGGTCCCTCTCCATCAAAGGGGGCAACTGGCCTTGCTTTGGTTAAATTAGCACACAGGTTAGATTAGAGCTGGATTAGAGCTGGAAAGAGATCATGAGGTCCATGCCTCTTCCCCCCTTAGATTTGGTGAAACTGAGGCCATGGAGGGGGGACCCTGACCTTTGTCCTGCCTTTGCTCTTTTTAGCTTTTCTGGGCCTCTGGACCTTCCTCCCTGCCCCTAGCGTGGCCTGTATCAACTCCCCACCCCCACTCCTGGGCCCCAGTGGTCAAATTCCAGGGCTGCCATTGCTATGGCAACAGCCAGCTCGCAGGCTACTCCTCTCAGGGCTCTCCACCAGGCTGCTGTCCAGGGAGGAGGCAGAGAGGGCCTCCTGCCCCTGGGGGACTGCAGGGGTTGGAGGTGGAATAGGGAGGAGGTTTGACCCAACTGGTTTCTCGTGTTTTCCAAAGGAGAAAATGGAAAAGGCACAAAATGCTGCCAGCAAATGCTACTCTGCTATCCTAGAGATGGTGGAGGGTCAGAGATGGTCACCTAGCTGGGGACAAGAGGCCCACCTGAGAAAGCTTCTCCCAGCCTCTCACCTGGAGAATCACCCCATAGAAGGGTCTAAGACCAGAGCATTTAGAATGGGAGATGGCAAATCCTAAGGTCACCACCATCCAATGTGAAGGCTGCCCAGGCACTGAAGGGCCCAGCCCAGCACGGGCTTTTCCCCATGCTCACCTGCCCCATGGTGGAAGGAGCTACCATGGTCCCATTGGAGAGGATAAGATCCTTGGCCCGGGGGAATACAAGCAAGGGCTGCCAGGGGGTGCCCACCCCGGCGGGGTGGGGGTAGGGGGTGGCGCTGGCGCAGCCAACCTCTGACGTGACCTGCCTTCAAAGGTTCTGCAATTTTTCCTCACAGTCAATATTTATTGAGAGCTCACGTTCCAGGCACCATACTAAGTAAAGCCTTGGCATTTTCTATTATGTAGCTGAAGAAACTGAGTCACACAGGTGGGTTTCCTGGAGGTCAGAGCAGCCATCAGTACAGGGTGCTCTCTGGCTTTGCCCTCCTTTCTCCATGGACCCAGCCCACTGATAAATTCGGGTGTGTGTTGTTTTGCTTCCAGCCTTTTCTCCTTGCATGTTACATACACATGGTTTTTTCATGATGTTGAGATGGTACAGTATGTGTGTTTCATGCTTCTTTCATTTATTATTACACTGAACATTTCTCCTTGGCATTTTAGCTCCGTAAGTGCAGAATCACTCTGCCCTGTGGTCAGTTCCCACCGTTGTGAAGAAGGCAGGCGGCGTGAGCATCCCCCTTGTGCTGGCGGCCTGGCTGCTGTCTAGGTTCTTCCCTTGGGCTGGCGAGCTCCCCTTCTCCTCCATCGTAGAACAGGTGTAGATATCCTGCCTTGTGGGCCCCCTGAGGCAGGAGTCCGTCTGCTATGACACTCTGAGCCCAGCTCTTCCCTGTACCGATCATCCTCTTCTGTAAAGCAGGAGAATCATTAGGAACCTGCCCCCCACCCCAGGAGGTGGAACTCGGGTGCAAATAAATACCTATAAACAGCACATGGGAGTCCCTCAAGAAAGCTGAACTCCTGTTTGTATGCTGTTGCTCACTCCCTGTCCTCAGGCTCAGGTTAAGTGATTTACCTAAAGTCCCACAGCAGGTCAGTGGCAGAGGGAACTTTGAACCCCAGCCTCACCGCCTCTAGACTTAAGAACCTGAGCCAGTTATTGCTTTCACTAAGCCTTGGTTTCCCCACTGAGTTTTTGTGGGGCTCTGATGAGATTAGACCCTTCAAGCCTTTTGTAAACTGTGAAGTGCTGAGTGGTGCCACTTACTGACAACATTACCACAGTAAGCCTAGAGAGACTCCAAGGTTTCAAGACTGCAACTCCAGAAGCCCAAGATGCTCAGAGGAGGAGGGGCATCGGCAGATCTGAGCTATCAGGACAACTTTCTGGAAGTGGTGGCTCCTGGTCTGGGGCCTCAAGAGAGTGGAGCCTGGACCTGCTCAGGCTGACCTTCAGCTGTGAATTTTGTGCAACATGCACACACACACACAACTTACTGCCCAGGCGCTAAGGCTAGTCACTAGTTGCTGAAAGAGAGCAAAAAGGCTTAGAAGCCCTGGCTGGGTGGCTCAGCTGGTTGGAGCATCATCCTGTACACCAAAAAGGTTGTAGGTTCGATTCCCAGTCAGGGCACATACCTGGGTTGCGGGTTTGATCCTGTCAAGACGTGCACGGGAGGCAACCAGTTGATGTTTCTCTCTCACATAGGTGTTTCTTTCTCCCTTCCTCTCACTCTAAAATCCTAAAATCAATAAAAATGTATCCTTGGGTGAGGGTTTTAAAAAAAAATAAGGCTTAGATTAGAAGCTCAAGCTACCTGTGATCAGCCCAAGGCAGAGAGCACTTCTGCCAGCTTGGCCTAGCCCAGTGACGGCCCCCTGGGAGCTGGGGTGAGGAGATGTGAGCAAGGCATGGGCACTGTCACTGACCATCTCCACCACCCTGGGCTTGTCTGGTGTGACAGGGGGTGCTTCTCTTGGCTCTGCAGTTGGGCCGGGGTCCCCAGACCTCACTCAAGGGCCAGAGGGACTGACTGATGGATGGAACTTGCTCCCCTCCTGGGAGTGTCCTCTGAGTTCTAGAATAAAGTAGGGCAGGGGAGATGGAGACCACAAGGCCTCTCGGCTGGCTGGGCCCCTTTGGACAAGCTGTTGTGAAAGAGCCCTGAAAGCCCGGTTTTAGCCTCAGCAGACTGCCTGCTGCCCTGGACAACCTCTCTGGACCTCAGTGCCCACGTGTGAAATGGGAGGGAATGGTCCCTTCTCTGGCTCCCTTCTTCAAGGGAGGATTGAGCATGGATGCTGTGTATATTCATCACACTGATACTGGCTTTCATTCATCTGCTAATTCACAAATATGTTCTGAGCCAGGCTCTGTTCTAGGCATGGATACTGAAGCATGTGAGCTCCAAGAGGGAGGAAGCACCTCTGCCTGTTACAGCAGCATCCAAGCCTAGAGCAGAGCTCAGGTTACTAAGTTAGTAGGAGCTGGCAACACTTCAAGCTTCTCTGGCCTTTGGTGTCTAAGTAGAATTTCTGGCACTCTGTTAAGTGGGGAAGATGGCTTCTTTTGGCTGTCGCGGGGTGGGAAGGGCTTTTAGAGCCCCCAGGATTATATCTACAGCTCAGACAGACCCTGTTCCCCTCCTCCCTGCCTCTTAGCTCCCTGGGGCTCTGGCCTGAGCCTGGCCTGGCCTTTCCCAGGGTGCCTGGCTTATAGCCCAGTGAGTCATCTTCCGCTCTAGAGGCAGGACACCCCATCCCACCCCAACAACACACACACATAAATGTACCCGCGCGCCCCCCCCCCCCTCCACTGTGCCTGGGTCCGAGGAGGGAGGGAGGGAGCAGGAGGGGCGGGACACAGACACTGGATCAACTTCCGTTCCCACGATCCCTCACCCCAGCCTCCCTGCAGTATGGAGAACTGGGTAGAGGCGAGGGAAGGGAGCCCTCCTTTGCAGAGCACGTTCTGTGCAGTACGTGTTCATCCTCATTTTTCGAGTAAGGAAACTGAGGCAGAAGGCAAGTGATGTTTGTAACAGCTAGAAGGTAGTGAGCGGTCCTGGTTGCAGACCACAAGGACCTGATTCCCTGTGCAATGTTCTCTGATGAGCATTTTAAACATTTTGAATGAAATACATTTTAGTACTGGAAAGGGGAGATTCTGGAAGCTGACCTCATCCACCAGTCCTGAGCCTGGGCTGGGACCACAGGCCAGACCACTGTTGTGGGCAGAGGTGTGCACAGGGGTGGATGGGTGCATTTCCTGGGAGCTAGGGTTGCCAGTTCCTGCCCTCGGGTTTCATCAGATTCCCAGCATTATCCCTCCCTCCTCCAAGGGTGGGACAACTTGTCCCCTTGGACTGAGATGTGGGACCCAAAAGATCTAGGTTTCGGCTTCTCTGTCTACGAAATGGAGGTGATAGTCCCAGCCCCTTGGGCCCTGGAGGTGAAGCTTTTCAGAGCTTACTAGCTCATCAGGAGATGTTTTTCACATCTGTTGGGGTCTGTCCATCCACCTACCCTCTACCCCCCACCTCCTGCTTCCGGCCATTATCATGACGTAAGGAAACTTCTCCTTCCCAGGCTGGAAGATCCAGCTGTATCTTGAAAATAGGGCGAGGGGGCAGGGGACAGGAGGAGGAAGGGGGAAAACCCACGTGTAAAAAATTAAATTCAAACCACAAGCACACATACCCTGCCATGCAGGCCTCTGCTGCCACCTGGGGGGCATATCGTAGAATTGCAGTTTCTGGAGCCCTAACTTCCTCACTAAAGTCAGAAGACTGAATCCTGGCAGGGAAATCAGGGAAGAGGGTCAGGCTGTCCGTTCCCATCTCTGGGCATGACCTCATTGACCCACCCCCCTGGTAGGGAATTTATAGAGTCCACCTGCACCCACCCACCCCTCATTTGTTCACTGAGGGGGAACTGAATCCCAGAATGGGGAGCAACTCAGCTAAAGTCACAGAGCAAGTCGGTCAATCAACAGATACATATTGTGCACCCACTCTATGTCAGGCACACAGCTGTGAACACGGAGAGACCTGGTCTCCGCCTTTGTGGACCTTATAGTGGTGGTGGGGGTGAGAGACCAACACAGAGACTTCGCTCCCATTTCATTTCTCTATTCCCAGTCACCCCGGGAAGAGAATACAGCCCACCACCACCTAATGCAGGGTGCTCTGGGGTTGGCTTGACCCCTCATTTATGTGCTTTGTGACCTTGGTGAAGTCACTCAGAGCTCCAGTGTGCTGATTACCTGGAGTCAAATTCCAGTATTGCCACTTCAGACTTCCTAACCTCCGCAAGTTGCTTCACTTCATGGAGCCTTTGTTTACTCATCTGTAAAATGGCGATAATAGTCATACACGACTCTGTGGATTGGTGTGAGGACTGAAGGAGACAGCACACAAGAAATAGCACCTCACTGAGCATGAGCTGGCAGTAAAATTAAGTCCCCACCACGGGCATGGAAGAGCACATCATTCCTGGTCCAGGAGGTGGTCAGGAGAGCGTTGGGTGGAGATGTCTCCTGTGGCTGAGAGGGAGCCAACATGGTTCATTGGCCAAAGTGGGGCCTGAGCCCCAGCATAAGGAATGAAAACTGCCCCCTCCATCCTCCTTTCAGCCATCAGGGACAGTCTCTGGAAGGGTGGTAAGATTTTACAGTTCTGTTGAGGTTGGTTCCCAACTGGACCCTGAGCCAATAGGGGAAAGCTCAGTCTGTACAGAAATCACCTTGCCTCATGTCTCCCAGCTGGCCTTTAGGGCCCCGGGGTTCTTTTCCCAGCTCTGCCGCTCACGGACTGCATGACCGCGGCTTCACCTCCCTGTGTCCGTCCTCAGCTTGGTACTTCTCACTTGGTACTTCTCATTCGGTCCCACGCAGTTGCAATCAGGTGGTGACCGGCTCCTCGTTTCAGTGCTCCAGGTCTCTGGTGTGCTAATGACTTCGGGTCAAATTCCAGTTTTGCCACATCAGACTTCATAACCTCAGACAAATTGCTTTACTTCTTGGAGCCTGTGTTTACTCATCGGTAAAAGGTGATAATCGTAATACATAACTCGGAGAATTGGTGTTAGGATTTAATGAAGTTCAAGTGGCTAGGCTGAAATCACCCTAAAGGCATCCTCACTCTGGCATTTGGGTGGAACCTCATCTGGGCTGTCAGCTAGAATACTCTACACGTGGCTCTGCATGTGGCCTGGACTTCCTCACTACGTGGCAGCTGGGTTTCAAGAATGGGTGACAATGGGGAGAGCAATGTGGAAATACATGGCATTTGTATAGCCTGGCTTCGGATGTCACATAGTATCCCCTCTGTTGTCCTTTGCTGGCTGAGGCAGTTACAGAGGTCCACCCAGTTTCGAGGAGAGGGGACGTAAACCTCGTCACTCTGTGGGAAGAGTGTCAGTGCCTCACTGTCAGAAGAGCACGTGGGATGGAAAATATTGTGGTAGCTCCTTAGGAAATGCAGTCTGCCGCACCTCCCTGGGGTGATTATAGGGATAAAATAAGAGTAATGTAAAGCACTTAAGCCAGTGCCTGGCACATAGTAAGTGCTCAGTAAACGACAGCTATAGCTGCCATGGGTTATTATTGAAGCGGCCCCTTCACTTTTCCAACTGTGCCACAGAACTACTATGTGGACCGTCACCTGCAGACAGGCTATGCAGTAGACACTGACAGGCGCACACAGACACATGGATGAGTCCACACAGATGGGACACATGCCATATCAAGCGTAGTCCCACCTCCAGGTGAACACAGAGACCCACTTAAGCAGGGCAGTGGCCCTTTGACAGGAAGGACCTGAGACTCCTTGGTCCCTTGATCTCCCCTTTCCATTCCCAAAGCACATTCCCCAGAATTCTGGGGCCAGTCCCGAGGGAGTCCTGTGGCTTGGTCACTGCCCTTGCAGCTGCCTGTGAGGCCTGGGAACTCTTTGGAGCCTTGAGAGGCTTTCTTCCAGAAGGGAGGGTCTGTAGTGAACAGGCCATTATTCATTATCCATCCATTTGTCCATCCATATGTCCTTTTTTTTTTTTTTTTTTTTTATTAAAAGATTTTATTTATTCATTTTAGAGAGAGGGGGAAGGGACTCATTATGGGAAGAAGAGGGAAGGGGTCTCAGGAACAAATGGAGAGACTGAGGTCCCAAGAATGGAAGGGTCTTGCTCCAGGTCACATCACGAGTGCATGGTAGAGCCAGGATTTAAGCCCAAGCTATCTGGCTCAAGTTTGCCCTCTAAATCCTTATACTAAGAAGTCCCTCTTCTGGAACTTTCTTCTCATTGATGAGCCTAAGGACATAAGGAGGGCAGGCCCATCCGTGAAACGGATAGCCCACTAGGTTGGGAATCTCCAGCACTGACTGCATGTCTGTGAACAGACGTGGGTTCAGGAGGGTCAGATGGTACATCTGGGCCTTTAGCCAGGGCTCAACTCCCAGGACAGAGATCTTAGCATTGCCCATGGGCAGCAAGCATTTTGTTTTCCACCAAAACCATCCTGGGTCAGGAAAACCTGTTCCTGTCACTGCCTCAATACACATGAAAGGCATCTCAGGCCACTGGTGCTCCAGGGAGATAGGAGAGGCTGAGCTGAGGGCACCAAGACCAGGGGAGGTGGAGAGGGCTCTCGCAGGAGATGGCGACTTTAAGAGCATGGGGCCTGGAGGCTGCCACTGGGCTCCTCCCTGAACCTCAAATGGAGGAGTAACAATAATCACCTGTCCTTGACATAGGGCTGCTGCCGGGATTAAGGAGCCAGGGCTTGGAAAGCCTGGGGTGCCTGGCACCTGACAACTGTTCAAACAGCATTAGTGATGGTGAGGATCCTAAGGTTATGGAGTTCCCAGTGTTCCAGTTTGGGTGGCTCTGGGCTCCAGACCCTCTCCTGGCAAATATTTATATAGAGCCATACAGATATGAAAGGCTAGAGACCCTTCCCCAGAACCAGCATTTCTCCTTCAGAACCTGCATTGCACTTGTCATTTCTTTTTCAGTTCCTACACAGTTCTCTTTTCTTACCTTTAATCCTCAGCACGGTGCTTGGTCCCTAGTCAGTACTCAGATATATGTTGAACTAATCAACAAATGAATAAAATAAAAACTCAGTGAACTGCTCACCCATTGAAACATATATCTGTGCATCCATTCGTCATCCCAATCATTGTTTTTTTCATCCATCCATTTATTATTTATTCCTCTATCATCATTTCATCCTTTCTTTCATTTGGTCAGCCATTATTAATTATCCATCCATTTGTCCATCCATATTCCCCTTTTTCTTTTTTTATTAAAAGGTTTTATTTATTCATTTTAGAGAGAGGGGAAAGGAAGAAGAAAGAGGGAGAGAAATATAGATCTGTTGTCTCTTGCATGATCCCGACCAGGGACCTGGCCCAAAACCCAAGGCATGTGCCCTGATTGGGAATCGAACCAGCAACCTTTCAGTCCGCAGGCCAGCACTCAGTCCACTGAGCCTCACCAGCCAGGGCCATATGTTCTTTCTCATCGCTGGTCTAGCTCTAGCTGCAGGACCAAGTGGCCTCAAGTGGGCAGTGTCCCAGTGCAGAGTGGGAGTGTGTGTGTTCAGAGGCAGGCAAGCAAGGTGTTGGGCTTCTGTCAGAGATGCAGAAGCTATCAGCAGAATGGGTGGAGGTAGGGAGGGTTAGGTGTTCCCCAGAGCTGGAATATGGTTGGGGGAGAGGATTTATGTGTTGTGGTGGGGTGTGGGGTATGGAACGGAGGGCAGGGTAGGCCTTTACCAAGCACCTCATACACTAATGAAAACTATTCTGATCCAGACTCACCCAAACAACTGCATAGACCCAAAAGGAAAAATCAGTGCCTGAAACAGGAGCTCAGAGGAACAAATGGAACCAGACCTGCATGAGGTGTTCCCAGCCCCCACCACGACTACCCTCACCTTAACAGGTTCCAGGCTGCAGGCTCCAATGTCTATGATGTGGACACCCTGACTCAGCAGCTGTGTGCTCCTGGTTCTTCTCTCAGCTTCCTTTCATTTTCCCACCCCCTCCGTTGTTGCCATAGCAACAAGCTTGGATCTAATTAGCCGTCCTTAATGAAGAGGCTACAACAGCAAGCAGTGCCTTTGGCACCAATCCCCACCCCCTTCAAGCTGGGCACCCACATGCCTTTGGATCTCTTGACCTCAGGACCTTTGTCAAACTGTGCCTCTTTCAGGAAGCCCTCCCTGAATACCTTCTCCTATCAGGCAGAAGGGATTTCCTCTGCTGAGCCTTCTGAGTGTTGTCTGGGAACTCCTAGATGCCAGCCAGAGTGGATTCATCTCTGCAGGTCTGGTCCTGCTGGAGCTGTTGAGGGAATGGATAGACCTTACTAACAAGCTATGCACTGCCTCCCAACCACTCAGGAAATGAGGCCCTGGGTCATATAGCTGGAGAGGGTCAGGTGGGGACGAAGGTGTTCTGAGAGAAAGCCAAATGTGAAGTAGCTACAGTGATCAAACAATGGGCCAAGAGTGGATTCTGCTGACCACCAGCCCTAGTGCTAGTGTAACATTATCTTGATACCTGGCTATCTGGACTAGACCATGGGGTGTGTCCATCCTCCTTGCTCAAAGCATGCTCAGTCAACTGGCCTGACTGTTCCAATTCCTCCCCCCAGATATGCCTAGCCCTCAGAGGAAAGGAGGAGGACCTTTGCTTCAGCCTCCCAGGGGCAGAAGAGGCTTGGCAAGGACCCACTCCTGTGACAGGATGTGGTGACCAGGCAGGCTCTAGGGCTTGAAAACTGCATGCTGCCAGTGCACGGATTGCTGGGCTCCACTCCAGTTTCAGATCAGTAGAGTGGTTGGGGTTGTAGTGGGAGCTGATGATGTGCATTTCTAATACATTTCAAGGAGGCACTGAAGCTCTTGGTCCAGGGACCACATTTGGAGAACCACTGCAGAATGGGACCTGCAGGGCTGTTTGTACAGAGCGCACACTCCTGCCTTCATTCCTTCTTGCATTCAGCAAACCAACAACAGTTACCTGTGGGCCAGGCCCTCGTGGAGCCCGGGAGAGACAGACAGGTTCACCCATTATTTATGTGGCACAAACTTAGCACTTGGCCAGCACCTGTCAGGTGTCAGGCTCTGCCCCCTAGTGCAGCCTCTGGGAGTATCCCCACCTCTGTGTGGTGCCCACTGCTTTGTGGCCGACCTGTGGCCAGATGGAGGGTCACACCAGTTCTCTCTGGGAATTCTCTGTTCCTGTTTTTGTTGTTGGCTATTTGGGGATTGTCTGTCGGGGAGTTAAAATTTTAGTGTTAGATATTTTGGCCTCTGAAATGGCCAGGCCTCCCAGGGCCCATGTGTTGCCTTCTCAGGAGAGGATGAGGAATAAACCTCTTGGATAGGGGTGGGGTGATTCACCTTGTTGAGGGCTGAACAGGGGGACGGGAGACAGTGGGGCAGAGGGTCATAGGAGGTTGCAAGGACCAGCAGGAGAGGTTGATCCTGTGCCATGGGGATGCCAGGCAACATTTGTGAGCGGGGAACTTCAGGCTGATTTGCTGTGTGGGGAGAAGGGAAGAGTATTGGGGGGTTACTAGCATCTATGTGCAGACTGCTGTGGCTTACAAAAGGGACATGGTCCCTGCCCAAAGGCAAGCTACAGTTCCCAGGTAGGAGATGGCTATTGATCTAGAAGCTGCACAAATGTGTAATTACAAACTATGGTATCTGGTTAAGAAACACTGAGAATCTTTGAGAGCACAGAGCAAGAGCAACTGACCTAATCTGTAGATCAGGGAGTGCTTCTCTGAGAAGGTGACATTTGCACTAAGATTATTAGGCTTAAAGGAAAAGGAAAAGCACTCCCGAGGAGAGGGAAGAAACACGGGCCAAGACCCTGAGGCAGGAGAGAAGAGAGCCTGGTGTTTTTCTAACAGTGAAAACAGAAGTGGCTGCATGTGTTAAACAGGGAAAGATGGGGAATGGGTGGATGGGACTGGTTTGGGAGGTAAAGTCAGCAGGTCTCCACTGTGCAGGAAATCCAGGTGAATGCTGGTGTGGAGGAGGGAGTCAGTTGAGGGTTTGGTGAGTATGGGAGCCCTTAGTACACTAGAGGAGCCTGAAGCCGGAAGCCTGCCAGAGCTGAGGCACAGCAGAGGGCCCTCCCTCCCCCCAAGACAGCTGCAAGGTGCATCAGAGTCCCCTAGTGGGAGGTGAGAGGTGGGAGCTCATGCAAAACAAAGTTCACCCTGCCACCCTCCTGATTAAGGCGTCTGGGATAGGTTTGGCATCACCTGGGATTTGAGGGACAGGTGGGGGGGGGTGCTGTAAATCCCTGAGCCAGCCCCTCCCCATGAGGCAGGGTGGGGAGTTGCAGAGGGATAGGATTGGAACTCTATAGGACTGTTTCAAGTACAAGACACTGGTCAGCTGGGTGGAGTGGGAATAGGGATTTCTCAGGGTGGGCCCTCTCCCTGGTAGTACCCTCCATCAGGCCCAGGTGCTCGCCACAGGAAGACAGTGTCAGTTTTCAAGGATGTGTCTCTGTGTGCATTTCTAAATATGTTTCTGTCTGGTTATAGTTGTGTGAACACGTAAACACGTGCAACTGTGCCACACCGAACCTGACTAGGTTCATGCGCGCCAGGGTTTAGTTTGTACAGGACTAGGCTGACGTGTGTGCACTTGGCTCTGACCCACGCGTGCACACAAATCCAGGCCGGAGGGTGGGTTTCCATGTATGTGGGCCTGTTCTGTGTAGATGCCTGCCCCTGTGTGTGCCTCCATGGATACAAGTGTGGACAACAAGTGTGCTCGCCTTTGTCCACGGGTTTGCACCGGCTTGTGTGCCCAGAGGTGATGACTTCTCCGGAGGACACCGCTGTGTTGGGGGAGCATCGGGGGCGACGTTGGGCCGCCTGTGCGTTTCGAGGGAGATGGGCGGGGCCTCTCCCCCCGCCACGCCCCTCACCCCGGCCCCCCTTCCGCCCGCGGCGGCGCTGGAGCCAGGCTCACGGGCGCACTTGCTGAGCCGAGGAGGTAACAGCCCCGCCGCCGAGCAGGCCGTAGCGATCAGATAGGTGCTGGAACTGACGCTGCGACCGCTGAGGCGGCCCGGCTGAGCCCCTGGAGGGGAGTAGCGGTGGGAGAGAGGGGGCCCGCCGACCTCCGGCGCCCCGGCGCCCCGCCCCGGCGGCAGGCCGGCCGTATGCTGCAGATGGTGAAGACCCTGGCCCAGTTCACCATCGCGCTGGAAGACATGCGCGATCTGGGCCCGGCCGCCGCCTCCGGGGAGCCCGCCGGGAGCAGCGGTGCTGACGCCGAGGAGCCTGGGGAGGCCCAGGTATCGGGAGAGGAAGGGGCAGCCAGGAACCTGGGCCAAGGCCTAGAACTCATCTCTCCCAGGAAAGGGGGAAGCATGGGCAGATGCTGGGGTGCAGGACCGGGAGACAGAACCAGTCACACCAGCTCCCTGGCCACGGGGCTGGGGGCTCAGTGATAAGTGATTGGGGCAGGGAGACTTGAAGGTGTGTGGGGTGCCCTGGCAGGGGTGGTGTGGCTGGCAGAGCCCTGAGGTTTGGTGCCGGGATGCAAGCTTAGGATGGCAGAAAGGCTGGCAAGCTCAGCTGGGTGGAAGGCCTGCCCCCTGAGACCCAGCCTTGGCAAGAACCAGTAATACTTAGTACAGTGATGTGGGTCAGCATGTAGTAAGAGGCTGTGGCCGGGCGTATGCTGGGTCCACAGGCTCAAGAAGGGGGTGGGGGTTCAGCCTCCCTCTCAGGCCTGAGGGAGCCCCCTGGTGTGTGTATGTATGTGCTTGGTGGGGTGCCAGGGGGGCAATTTTGCCCCTACCCCTTGCCATCTTCTCCCTGCCACTGTACCCACTGGGCCTTGGGGGTTGTATGCTGTGGTGGCAGCGGTGGCATCTCCATTCCTGGATCCGTGTGCGGTTCCCCAGGGGGATGGGGAGGTTTCCAGGAGCTGTTTCCATGGCTTTGTGTGTCTGGGCTGGATTGTTCTCCTCTCCCACCTCCAGTGGGGGCTGCGATTATCTTCCTCCCTGTGCCGGGCTCCGTGTTTCTCTCTCCACTGCCTCATCTTTGGGCTGAAGGCCCTGGTCCTCAGCTGGGGTGACATGGCTGCATTTTTCTTCTCTTTGCGGGCTGTCTGGCCATAAGACTTCTCTCTGCGTACGTGTGTCTCTGTCTTCACGCCATGTTTATTGGGGTCTCAGGCTTTGGGTCATGATGTCCCAATCATACTAGTAGGAGAACCCTCCCCACTTCCTGCTGTCTCCCTTCAACATCCACCTTCCCTTCCCTCCTCAGTGCCCCACGTAGTAAAGGGCTGGGGCTAGGGCTGCTGAGGGATGAGGGATATGGGGGGAGGCTGGGCCTGCAGGGCTGTCCCGCCCAGAACAGGTGGGCCTGCTGATCTGGTTGACAGCTGCATTGCCCATCTGCTGCTTTCCCTGGGTCCCCCACCACCCCCGCACACACTCACACCCGTGTCTGGACACGTGCGGAAGGCTTCTCGTGCAGTGACAGGGAGCTGGCCTTGTTTCCTGTGCCTCTACCTGACAGCTGAGTGACAGCTTGCTGTGCTTTTAAGTAGGGAGGCGGCCGGGACAGGCGGGCACTGCAGAAGCAGCCTCCCTGGGTGAGCTACCCCAGCCAGCACCAGCCCTGCCTCCCTCAGGAGACCTCCTGCCCGCGACCCTCACTGCTGAGCCTGGCAGGGCCAGTCCAGGGCAGTGGGTGGGGGAGGGGGGCTGTGCCACTCAAGACTGAGTCCTGCCTGGTCCTGCTCTCAGGGGCTCCCTGTCCAGCAGGGTGGTGGACGTAGAGGAGTAGCCTCGTTGAGGTGGAGGAAGAGCGGCGCCTGCAGACCCGGTGTGTATGGAGAGTGGAGCTCCGCTCTCGGCGTCCATGCTTTCATGGTTCTGAGAGGGAGGTATGAGTCCATGTTACAGAGGAGAATGTGGAAACTCAGGTGTTTGGTAACCATCCAAAGTCTCACAGCTGGTAAGGTCCCAGGGAGACCCCACGGTCCACTGCTGGCTGCTCAGTCTGGGCCAGAACTCTGGGTGCTGCGTCCTAAGACCCAGCATGAGGTAGCTGGAGAGACTCTGGGCCTGGCTCTGCAGGACTGCCCTCTGGCTTTGTGACCTTGGGTAAGTCCTATCACCTCTCTGACTTGACTTCCTCACCTGTGACGTGGAGATGATGACACTCATGTCATAGAGCTGTGAGTGTGAGGCCCCGTCTGTGACGTGCTGAGATGTCCCTGGGGGCCAAGGGGAACGTTGGGTACCTGGGCCTTGATGCTCTTCCAAACTCTCCGTCCCAGGATGGGCCTGATTCATGCTACCTCCCACTGGAAGCTGCCCTGAGCTTTTTAATGGCCTCAGAGCACTGAGAATAGATGGTCTGTCTGGAGCTGGGGGCTCTGAGGCAGGGCCTGGTGCCTTCTCTCCCATCAGAGCACAGGGCTGGAGGGGGTGTCGTTCATCCAGCCCACCCTTCAGTTTCTAGCATAGGAGCCCACTTTTCTGAGTGTGCTTCATTATAGGACAGGTTTGGGGACAGGTCTGACCCCTGAGTCCCCGGGTCAGAGGTTGGGGACCTGAGGTGGGCGTACCACAAGCAGAGCGGTGAGCCGTGGCTGGAACGGGCAAGCTGAATAGAGCTGGGACTCGGGTCTACTCAGCAGACAGAGACCCTGGGCACAGCAGTAACCAGGGCACCCCCCCCCCCCGCCCCCGTGAGTCCCTACCCTGAGGGGCTCCTTGGGGTGGGATTGAAGGGATGTTGCAGATGTGGACACCCACCTTGCCATTGCCACATGCACTCAGATCAGTAGGCTGGAACCTGAGATAGGGTCCAGACAGATGCTCTGGTCAAGCTAAGGCCTGGTAGGGAGAGAAGAGAGGGAAGAATAAGCCCCAGAGATCTAGGGCCCAGAGGCATTAGGGGCCTTGCTCAGGACGACTCCAGAGACTTCCAGGAGACCCGGCATGGCATCTCTGCCTGGGAAGAGAAACCTGGGGACTGATGCCATGTGGGAAGCCTTCCTGGAGGAAGAGTGGGCCAGAGGCACAGGGGTGGGTGGTGAAGGACAGTAGTAAGTGAGTCCCAGGGAAATGAACACAGAGAAGGCATCCCCAGGCTGCCTTCCAGCAAAGTCTTTTCACAGAATAGGGGCTGTCCTGTCATGGATCCACGCCCTGTCTTTGTGGGCGTGGACACAGTCTGGGCAACCCCATAGGGACTATAATGCAGATCATCAGATTCTCAGGATGGAGGCATCGGTTCGTGGATCTCCTTTTCCTTGCCTTTAAAATGGGAAGAATAATAACATCTACTTTGTAGGGTAGTCGGAAGGACGAAATAATATATGCTTAGAACAGTGCCTAACACAGCGTAGGGTTCAGTTAACTGTTTTTAAATGAGAGAAGTGGGATCCAGCCTTGCATGAGAGTGTCTGAAATCCTGCCCTGACCCGCCTGCGGGACCACTGGCACCATCCTCATCTCTCTGGGCCACCTTGTCTTCATGTGTAGCAGAGGGTAACAGGCTCCACTCTCAGGGATGGTATGAAGCCCCAACCAGGTGGGGTCTGACCACATAGCCCGGAGTCTGAAGGTGGGGTTTTAAGAATCAGCATCTGGAGTGGGGGGTGGGACTTGAGGCATTCTTTGCAACTGTGAGAGCTTACTGATTTTTTTTTAGTCCTTCTCAAGAAGCCCAGCAAGGCAGCCAAGAAGTAAACAGATCTCTAGATCTGTGACAGCCATGACAGCCACGCGAGTGGTGGCGGAGGAGCGAGGGGCACTCTGGGGAGCCAGGGAGGCACAGGGCGGGCTAGCCCTGCAGTCAGAGCACATGAGTAGAGACCTGACATAACGAGGTCCAGGGCACCTTGGAGGAGCAGCCAACAGCTCTGGGTAGTGGGAGTGCAGACCTTGAGGGCCAGGGAGAGGGTGTGATGTACTCTCTGGACCCATGTGCACTGCTCACCCTTTACCTTCTGTTCCCCTAGGACATGCGGAAGCACGTGACCATGACTCTGCTAGACACGGAGCAGTCCTATGTGGAGTCTCTGCGCACCCTGATGCAGGTGAGGCTCACAGCCGTTCTGAGTCTAGGAGGCTGTCAGGCATGCTGGAACAAACCCATTTCATGGACAGGGAGCCCAGGTCAGAGAGGAGAGAGGAATGACCCTGGGACACGCCACCCCTCCATAGAGAAACCCCCCTGTGACTGCCCCCTGGGAGGAAGCCCCCTCCAGGGCAGGAGAGAATGCAGAGGGGCCTTAATGAGCCCAGAGCTGGTTGCCCCCTGCACTCCACTGTCCTTCCAACTCCCCAAGGCAGCTCTGGGTCTGAGCTGATTGCGAAGCCCCTCTGATGCCCCGCACCGCCCCCGCCCCATTTTACTGATGGACTGAGAAAATATTGGTTGAATGGAATGAGATGTTGAGCACCTGCGTGTGAGGTCCTGTTCCAGGGACAGAAAACACCAGGGAAAATAAGAGAGACAAGGCCCTGCCACAGGAGCTCTGTCCTGTTGGGAATATAGTAGAGTACATGGGCACTCTTGAAGCATCGAAGGGGCACCTGTGAGTCAGGGCACCAGGGAATTTCCCCTGGAGGAGGTGATGGCTTCCTCCTGACCTGTCTTCTGTACGGCAGGAATAGCATGTGCACAGTCCGTAAGAAGAAGCACCACACATGCGGAGGTCCACGCGGCCAGCACAGAGCACAGGGGTTGGTCGTAGGTGATGCTGAGGGAGCCATCTGGGGCCACACGGTAGGGGCCTGAATACCAGGAGGAGGGTTTGGACTCTATCGCGGGCCTTAGGAAGTCAGTGAAGGGCAGAGCCAGGGGTTGTATATAGCCTGACTCAGACTACAAAGTCTGTTGACTGCTGGGAAGATGGGTAGCAGAAGAGGAGGCCATGCCAAGGCCACTGTGGTCAGGCGAGAGGGGAGAGGCTAGGACCAAGGCAGAGGCTGCAGGAAGAGAGAGTTGGGGACAGACATTTAGAAGGTGCATTGGCAGGCCAGACATTGTAACTGTTTGGCCTGGGTGACTGAGGAACTAGAGGAGCCAAACCTGGGAAAGGTAGGGTGAGATGATGAGTTCAGATTCAGAAATGGGGAGTGTGGGTTATGGAAAACCCAGGAGCCGGGATGCACCAGTGGGTCTGGGGTCCAGGATCGAGAGCATGGATCCCAGCTAAAGTGGGGCCAGGCACCCACAGCTGAGGACGAGTTTGTTGAAGCCACCCCGGCAGAGTGAGAGCAAAGTGTAAAAGGTCAAGCCCTGGAAATATCCCAAGTATTCATTAATCCACTCCATAAACCCGCACCAGAGCACCTTCTTCATGCCATTCTCTGGGGAGTTCAGCAGTGAGCATGAGTGATGAGGTCCTGCCTGCTGGAGCTCAGTCTGTGGCAGAGACTGACAGTAACCAGACAGAGAGACCAGACATGAAAACAAATGATGCTAAAGTGCATGGAAAGCCCTCGCTGATAAGGCTCAGTGGATTGAGTGCTGGCCTGCAAACCAAAAGGTTGCTGGTTCAATTCCCTGTCAGGGCACAACATGCCTGGGTTGTGGGCCAGGTCCCCAGTAGGGGGTGTGTAAGAGGCAACCTGTTGATGTTTCTCACACTCTCTTTCTTCCTCCCTTCCCCTCTCTGAAAATAAATAAACAATTAAAAAAAAATTATTTAAAATAAAGTACCTGGAGAGTATATACTTAACATCAGAATATTCTTGTTCAGCCTTAAAAAGGAAGGAAATGCTGACACATGCTACAGTATAGGTGAAACTTGAGGACATTATGCTGAAATAAACCAGTCACAAAAGGACAAAAAATGTATGATTCCGCTTTTATGAGGTATCTGGTAGTGAGAATCCTAGAGACAGAAAGTAGAGTGGTGGTTGCCAGGGGCGAGGTGAGAGGTGTGGAAATGGGAGGTAGTGTTTAATGCGGACAGTTGGGGAAGATGAAAAGATTCTGGAGATGGATGCCACGTGGTGATGTTTGCATAACAATGTGAGTATACTGAACTGTACACTTAAAAATGGTTCAAATGGCAAATTTTATGTTGCATATCTTTTACTGCAAAAAAAATATTACATGCTTTTATACATTTTTAAAAAGTGCACAGAGAGCTGAGAACACAGAATGGAGGCCTGCCTGATGTTGGGGTCCAGGGATGGCTTCTCTGAGGTTGGGACATTGAGCTGAGACCTGAAGGATGGGTGGGTAGGAGTCAGGCAGGGGAGAGGCTGGAGGGAGCCATTCCAGGCGAAGGGTACAGCGGGGACAGGCTTGGAGCCAGAGCGAGCCTAAAGCAGTTAGGAATGGAGAAGGTGGCTGGGGTGGCAAGGGGCTGGCCTTTATTGTAAGCACCAGGGTGTCATTGGGGGGACATCTATTAACCATCTATGAACTGGCATTCTTTCAGGCGTTGCCTGGGCTGTCAGCAGGGGTCAGGGTTGGGGGTGGCGGGTCCTGTATTGTCCCCTTGGTGGGAGTTGAAGGCACAGGTGTCAGACAGTCCCTGGTTTGAGTCACTTGCCTCCCTGCTGAGCAGTGCCAGCCTCATCACCTCACTTCTCTGAGGCTCACTGATGTTGTCTGCCTGCAAAAATGTAACTAACCATACCCGTCTCCCAGTGCAAAGATTAAAAGATGATGAGGTCACCCATGCCTTGGTTGCACACAGGAGGCAGGCAGGGCCTGGGTGCGTCTCTCTACCTTTGAATCTCCTGGCTGTACACATGGAGGCTTGCAGTATCTGTGGGTAGAAAAGCTAAGGGAGGCTTGTGCTGAGGGAGCTAAAGGAAGAGTTTTTTGGCAGAAGGACTGGAGATGGGCAGGAGAGTGTCAGCTGAACCCAAGGACTGTAACTTGAGGCAGCCTTGGTGTATCCAAAGTACTAAGGTCTGGCCCAGGGGTCAGGAGCCAGGACACCAGTGTTCAAACTTGGTTCTACCTCTTAACCAGCTCTGTGACCTGGAGCAAGTTGCACAACCAGTCTTTGCCTTTGTTTCCTTTTTTTTAGAGTGGAAATAATAATAGTATCTGCTTCAAGCACAGATTACTAGAGAGAAGCATGTATAACAGCATTCTGCTTGGCAATTCTGCATGCATGCACAAATGCATGTGTGAGTATGTATACATAGAATCACATTGAATCCTTGTATTAACTTTGTGAGGCAGATATTATACTCCCCTTCTTTAGATGAGGAAATGAAAGCTCAGAGAGGTTAAGAAACTTGCCCAGGGTCATCCATCTGTTTAGTGGTGTCCTAGTTTGCGTGGGGCTGCTGTAACAAAAAACACCATAGACTAGATGGCTTAAAACAAATAGGAGTTTATCTCTCATAGATCTGGAGGCTGGTAAGTCCAAGATCAAGGCACTGGCAGATTCATTGTCTGGTGAGGACCCACTTCCCTAGTTCATAGCTATCTTTCCACATGTCCTCACATGGCAGATGAGCCAAGGGAGCTCTCTAAGGTCTCTTATAAGGGCACTAACTTCACTCACAAGGGCTCCACCCTTAGGACCTACTTACTTCCCAAAGCCTCAGCTCCAAATAACACTATATTGAGGATTACGTTTCAACATATGAATTGGGGGGGGGGGCACAAACGGTCTGTAGCAAGTGGTAATGCTAAAAACTGAGTACTTAATATATGCACTTTACATACATTAATTCATAATAAACCTCACTAAAACTATCCCATTTTACAGATGATGAAACTGAGAACAGAGAAATAAAGCAACTTGTTCATGGTCACAGAACTAGGAGGTACCATAGCCTGGGCTGAATCCCTGCCAGCCTGACTAGTGTGCTCCCTATCACCTGCTAGTCAACGCTGCCTGAGACATAGGTGGTATTCAAACTGAGACCAGCCTCCACAGCCCTGGTGTTCCCTCCAAGTGACCACTGCCACTCATTGATTGGTATTGTTCCTGCAGGCCAGGCGCTTAAAATGAAGTTAAATATCAACGTTAACAGCCAGAAGGAGTGGGATTTGAACCCAGGTCCTAAGACCACACCCTTTCCTCAGTATCACTCACCCAAATGCTTAGCTAACCTTCTAGCACTTTCCGGTTGCTGTCTGCTTCCCACAGCACTTATTATCTGTCTTCTAACATGCTGGGTAATAGTTTTGTTACTCATTTGCCTATTTTCTCCCACCACCCTAAAACATCAACTCCACAAGCACAGGGACTTCTGTCCGCCGACGCAGCCTTGTGCTTAGAAGGCCAGACACACAGTAGTTGCTCAGCAAGTATGTGGTGCGTGAACACAGGTGTTGGCTTCTAGCTGGTTCTGTGTCAGGGTCTCAGTTGTTTATTCTTTCCTCCCACTGTGTTCCTGCTTCTGTGTGGGGTGTTGGGACCTGGAGGTGAGCTGTTTAGCTCCTGTGCCTTGTGGGGCAACAGACCCTAGCACCACGGGTAAGACCCTGGCTCAGACTGGCCTGTGCTGGGAGAGGAAGGCTGCCTGCCTGTCTCCTCACCATCACCCCCTGGCCTTTTCAGAAGCCCCAACCAGGTGAGAGGAGGGTTCTGTTGAGCTTCACTTTCTTCAACTTGTCTTACAAAACAAGCCAGATTTTTTAAATGTGTAATATACATTTTATTACAATGTTGGCATCTACCTTTTCAGACATCGGGTTTGTTTTGTTTTTCGGCCTGCAGTTACAGTTTTGGCCCGTAGAGGGCAGCCTCTCCATGAGCGCACCAGCCGCTGAGCAAGGGCCATTTATCCTCAGGAAACACCCTTGAATGCAGATTTCAAATGAAATATAGGGAGGTTTAGTCACAGACAGACCAGTAGATCTGAAAACTGTTAAAATATTGTTCATATAGTGTCACTAAAAGCCTCCAGTAACTTCCCATATGCCCTCCCATGCACCTCTCTGCTTTAGCTTCCCCACAGCAATTACAGTCTTTTGACTTATTATGTGATTTCCACAGATAATTAATTCTAAGACATGTTCTTCACATTTTAACATCTCTGAAATCAAGGCTCACTTTATAATCTAATGACTATCATTATTTATTAGGCAGCAAATTTTTTTCTTAAAGGTGCACCTTAGATTTGCTGAAATGTGGTTTGTGTTTATTTATTATTTTATTTGTATATTTTATCTTACTAGATTATAAGCTCTTTCAGGGCAGGATTTTGGCCTTCCTCGTTCACTGCTGTCACCCAGTTCTTGAATGGTACCTGGCACATAGTAAGTGCTGACTTAGTGTGCATGGGTCCTACAGTGAGCCCAGTCTTCTTGCTTTCCTCACCCCAAGATCTGCTTGTTCATGCATCCAGCAAACCTCCCCTGAGCCTCCTCATGCCTATCTGTGCCAGATGCTGGGCTGCACAGTGCAGGGCATGGGAATAGGTCTTCCTGTCTCCCTCCTAGAGCTACAAGTGTAAGGAGGGAGATCCAGGAGGCAGGGCCACTAAGCTGCAGGCCTGGATGACTTTGGGGTGCCCTGTCTTTGAGGGGACCTGTACTGACCTCATGGGTCTCCCAGGGCTACATGCAGCCACTGAAGCAGGCAGAGAACTCCTTGCTGTGTGACCCGTCACTGGTGGATGAGATCTTTGACCAGATCCCAGAGCTCCTGGAGCACCACGAGCAATTCCTGGAGCAGGTGCGGCACTGTGTGCAGACGTGGCACGCTGAGCAGAAGGTGGGACAGCTGCTCATCCAGTCGGTGAGTGACCCTGTTGCCTGCAGCCGCAGCCCCCACAACCTCGGCCCCCCTGGACAGGGCTGGCTGCTGCTGTGGACCCCTCACCTGCTTCACCTAGACACTGATTCTGATCCCAGATGTAATCCCAGGACTGGACCAGACACTGGTACTGATCCCAGACCCTGAATTGACCTGAACCTGGACATTGCCCACCCCTGGGGCTTGGCTGGACTCCGGTCTGGACCTTAATCCCAACCAGACCCTGACCTGATCCTGGACCCAATGCAGGTTGCTGGCACTGACCTACCCTAGTCCTGACCCTGAACTGGTGCTGATGCTGCCCCAGACATCAACAGGATGCTAGTACTGACCTCAATCCCTACCTTGACTAGCTCTTTTTTCCATCAGATATTTTAATAATAATAGCTAATTATTTGGCACTTGACATGTGCTAGGCATTAGTCTAAATACATTATACAGGGTTGGGCAAAAGTAGGTTTACAGTTGTGAGTACACAAAACACAGGGTTTATTCTTGTATTAGTGTTTATTAATTAATTTGTTATTTCCCATGCAAACAACTATAAACCTACTTTTGCCCCAACCTGTATATATCAACAACTCTGGGGAAAAGGTGCTATTATTACCCTGAATTTAAAGTTGATGATTGGCAGAGAGATAAAATAACCTGATCAAAGTCATAGTCAGCAAGAGGTACAGGATTCAACCCCCAGAAACCCTGTTCTGGAGCTCATGCTCTGTTCCACCCTCTGATCCCTTTCACCCTCCATCTGTGAGCGTTCCAAGATCCTACAGGAGCATTTGAGATCCTGCTTTCTGGCATATTTCATCAGTAAGGCTCATATAGAGATTTTTTTTTTTAATCCTACAATAGTGACTGGGACCTTTGGAAAGGAACTGGCTTCAAAGCTCAAAAAAAAACTGCAAAAGCAAAACTGATAGACATTTAACAAAATGTATGCAAAACATAACGTGCCATTTTCTTTAATTGTTAAATTTAGACTTTTTAAAATAGGAATTTGTAAGAATTTGATTACACTTGAAAATTTTAAGTTACTTTTTGTTATTTTGCCAGAATTCCCAAGAATGCATGATGATGATGAATGACTTATAGCCAAAAGCACACTAAATGGTTATCAGAGCCAAATAATTTCAAAAAGCAAAATTGTAAAATTCCTTCCCAAATTTTTACTAGCCAAGAAATATATATTTTTATGGGATGTGGGTGTGTTTTCATGTGTTTGAGATGATGTGGGTGGGCTGTAGCCTAAGAAGGTCGTGGAAGGTCCCGTTAGCCTGAAAACTGGCCTAATGGGAACCCCGTTCTGGTGGTGAGGGGAGCCAGCCTGAGAGCCCGCCACCGCCCTCAGTGCCACTCAGGCCTTGATGCTGACCGCGGACTGCAGAAGAAGCCCGGGCCCCTTGGGAGGGGTCAGCTTAGGATGCTCTGTCCCAGGAGAGGGGGCAGTTGGTGGGGACTGTCTTCCTTCCTGAGCTGCTTCAGCCTCTGCCCTGAGGCACACCTGGGGATTTGGGGTGGGGGCGGACAAGGCACAGGGGCTTGGAGGCTCAGAAGGGAACCAGAAACACCACCACAGGTCACCTAGTCCATCCACGGTGCAGCTGAAACAGGAACCAAGTGTCCCAACTTCCAACCAGGGCTTCTGACCAAGAACCCCCACATGTGGCCCAGCTGTCAGCCAGCCAACAAGTATTAGCCACCAGCTGTGTGCCCTTCCCTGAGCGGGGCTTGACTGGTGGGGTGGGGGCACCTGTCTCCTTGCAGAGGGAAAACATCCTGAGACAGGTGTCGTTCCAGGCAGAGCCCTAGTGAGAACAGACAGCGCTTCCTGGAGGAGGCAGAACTGGAGCTCAGCCTTGAGGATGGGTGGGATTTGGGTGGGGGAAGGGCATGCCTGGTGGAGGGAATTACCTGAGCAAAGGCCAAGCTACTAGAACAAGTCTGTGTTGCTCAGGGGAGAGCCAGGAGGGAGACCTGCCTGGTTGGAAGTGAGAGAACCTGGTCTGAGCTCATAGGACACATCCAGGCACACATATAGACATGCATATGCACACACACAGATAAGATGCACATCCATAAATCTGTGCACATGCACATACCTAATCACCCAGTTGCACATATAGCACATACACACAACACTCAAGAGCACATGCCTTATCTGTCTCAGGCACTGGGTCATTTTTAATTGGAGGGAAAGGATGTTGGTTCTTGAATCAGTGGAAACCAGGACAGGGTGAGGTGGGGTAAGGAACACCTTGAGGGTCCCCAGCCTGAGTCTTTACCCACAGTTCTCCAAGGATGTCCTGGTCAACATCTACTCTGCCTATATTGATAATTTTCTCAACGCAAAGGACGCCGTGCGTGTGGCTAAAGAGGCGAGGCCTGCCTTTCTCAAGTTCCTAGAGGTACTGGGGGCCTGAGCTGGGGAGATGGAAGTTACCCTCACCTTGGGCCAGTGTTGGGGGCCCCACGAGCTCCCAGCCTGGGCACCACACCCTTAGCCAGTGGGGTCAACCTCTGCCCTCAGGCTGAGGGGCTTCCGGGGGGCGGTCCCTGGACAGTCCCTTCTTTGCATGTCATTCCCCACGCGGATGCCTATCTGCTCTGTTTTGGATTTCAGCAAAGCATGCGTGAGAACAAGGAGAAGCAGGCACTGTCTGACCTCATGATCAAGCCCGTGCAGCGAATCCCACGCTATGAGCTTCTGGTGAAGGTGGGCAAGGCCTGGAGGCAGGTGGGGATGGAAGGGGCTCTGATGCGTGGTGTCACTTAGGAAAGGAAGTCCTCAATGACATCTACCCATAGTCTCCCTGCTCCAGAGCCAGTGTGGGGCCCCAGGTCCCGGCAGGGCAGCTAAGCAGGCAGACCTGGTCCCCATTCTCACCCCAGGACCTCCTGAAGCACACACCTGAGGATCACCCAGACCACCCACTCCTGCTGGATGCACAGCGGAACATCAAGCAGGTGGCCGAGCGCATCAACAAGGGTGTGCGGAGCGCTGAGGAGGCGGAGCGGCACGCCCGCGTCCTGCAGGAGATCGAGGCGCACATCGAGGGCATGGAGGACGTGCGTGCAGCCCCTCCCCGCCCCGCCCATGCCTGTGTCCCCACCTGTGGTAACCTGGAATTGTGACCACGTCCCCGTCCACAGTGTGTTTGCATCATGTCTACCAGCATCTCCACCCTTCCTCTTCCACATCTGTGTCCAGCCATGTGTCCTGTGGCCTAATGGCATCAGGAGGGTGGATGGGATGTTGCTTCCAGTGGCCTGGCCCATGGAATGGGGCCAAGGGATCACCAGGGTCTGGGGAGGGGATGAAGATTAATAATTAACCAGCAGAACCTGTTGTACCTCCTGCTCCACAGCTCCAGGCCCCTATGCGGCGGTTCCTGAGGCAGGAGATGGTCATTGAAGTGGTAAGAAGTGTCCTGTTGCCTATTTCCTTGTCCCCACCCCACCTTGTTCACGCTTCTGCTTATACCTGCTGCCCATGGCTCTCCCTGCTCTTCCACCTCAACAGGAGCCCTGGGTCGAGTCCCAACTCCGCCTCTGCCTCTGGGCAGCTGTGGGAGAGTCCTCACCCCTCCCTGGGCCTGGCTGTCCCCTTGGGCACTGTGGGCAGGAGGGTGGGCCTCTGGGCCTGAATCCTCCCTCGGGCCCCACAGAAGGCAGTCGGAGGCAAGAAGGACCGGTCCCTCTTCCTGTTCACGGACCTCATCGTCTGCACCACCCTGAAGCGGAAGTCGGGTTCCCTGCGGCGCAGCTCCATGAGTCTGTGAGTGGCTGGGGCGGGGTGGGGACTCGGGAAGCGGGGAGCAGTTGTCCCCCACCTGGGCCCCAATCCCCTGCCCTGGCCAGAGCACCCCTTGGCTCCCCACAGGTACACGGCAGCCAGCGTCATTGACACGGCCAGCAAATACAAGCTGCTGTGGAAGCTGCCTCTGGAAGATGCGGACATCATCAAAGGTGGGGCTGCCTCAGGCCTGCCCAGGTTTCTGGGTGTTGGGGTCTTCCTCTAAGAAGCCCTTCTCGCGGGTTTGAACTGTGGCCAGGCTGGCTGCCTATCCATCTGCTTTTCTGCTTTGGGTCCTCACTTTCCTGCCAGGATGAGGGGGCCGGCACATGGGATCCGATTGGCACCCACAGAGCCAGACCAGGACCTGTCTATGAGGAACCCCTTCTGACTGGCAGGGACCTAACCTAGGCTGGCAGGTGGGCTGAGCCAGGGTGGTACAGGGAACACAGACAGACGGTCATTAGCTATTGATTCTGCACAAACACATTGAAGCGTCTCCTGTTAGATGGTGGGGCACTCTCCTGGTCTAGCAGTTCTGTGCCCACGGAACACAGACTCACTCAAGGGAGTCCTCAAGTCAGGCCAAACAAAAGGCCGATTGGGGAGATCCGTGCTGTTTGGGGCTGAGGCTGTCAGGAGCTGAGGTGGCTCGAAGGACCTGCTCCTCCTGCTGCGTGTGTGTTTCTGTCAGCCTGTTCTCACTGCTCTTCGTTTTCTCCCCTTCCCCATAACTCCTATGATCCTTCATGCCCTTTTCTATATTAGCCTTTCTCCCTCCCTCTGGGCCCTGGCTGCTCACCCAACTGAGTGGGTGTTTGGTGTAGAATGCTGATGTGGGCACCTTTGGGCCGGCATGCAGTTCAGTCCCAGATCTGTCCCTAAGCTCACCGGGGGTGGTCCCCAAGGTGAGGGAGCAGCTCGTAGGCCCCTAGGTAGGAATCCAAGCTGATTATTAGCCCATTCATCTCTTCTTACTCGAGAACAAGCCAGCTGACAAAATGGGTGTCTTTAGGTCAGGTGTCCAGAACTGGTCCAGTCAGCAATGGCCAGGTGTGGGACAGCGTCATATGGAAGAAAACATGCCTGGCCAGGCAGTGAGAGCTGTGGGGAACGGTTTCCCTCAGAAGGAGCAGATCTGCCCAGCCCTGGCTTGTCTCGTACACCCTACTGCTACCTATGCTGCCCGTTTCTGTGCACCCCCAGCCAGGCAGCGTGGGGCATGGGGCATTCTTGGCAGTGGTCAGGTACCATATAGGACCAGGGAAATCGAAGACATCAGCTCATTGCTCCCTTTGTGGAGGAATTAAGCCCTGGAGTCAGCAAATTTGACTGCCTGAGGCTGAGGCTGCAGGATGCAACAGGCCAGCCTGTCAGCTGGTGCCTGCATAATCTGCATGATGTCTGCTGCTTGTTCTCTGTGCTCTCCCAGGGAGCTCTCCAGGGACCCAACACCCTGTGCTACATAGCTCTGAATGAGGCCCAGCCCCCTGCTTTCAGGCCTGGGGTTTCTCTTCAGGCTGCCTGCTGACTTTATTTCTGGGCACTTGGGGTTTCCAAGCTCTGTTTGTCAGGCTGTTCCCCGCACCCAGCGGTAGGCTGTGCAGTGTGTCCAAGCTTGACCTTGTCTGTCTCTGGATCTGTCCATGGCCTTCCTCTATCCCCACCAGGGGCGTCCCAAGCCACTAATCGGGAGAACATCCAGAAGGCCATCAGCCGCCTAGATGAGGACTTGACCACCCTTGGCCAGATGAGCAAGCTCTCTGAGAGCCTTGGTTTTCCCCATCAGGTCTGCATCCTCTGCCTGAGGAGTGGGGGTGGGGAAACACAGGGCCCATCCTGTCTGTGAGGGGAATCCAGACTTCCTCTTGGTCTAAGAGGGGAGACAGAGCCCCATTTTCTGTGCGAGGGGAGAGGCAGGTCTTCCCCGCCCCCCTCATCCCCAGGGTAGGAGCAGGCTGTGGGGAGATGTCATTGCCTGAGACCTGACCTTCCACCCCACAGAGCCTGGACGATGCGCTTCGGGACCTCTCAGCTGCCATGCACCGGGACCTGTCAGAGAAGCAGGCTCTGTGCTATGCTCTTTCCTTCCCCCCTACCAAGCTGGAGCTGTGTACCACGAGGCCAGAGGGCACTGACTCCTTCATCTTTGAGTTCCCCCACCCTGATGCCCGCCTTGGCTTTGAGCAGGCCTTTGATGAGGCCAAGAGGAAGCTGGGTAAGCCAGGACCCATGCCATCACCCTCCCCCCAAAACCTCTGGGCATTGGCCAGCACCTCGCGACTGACATTAGGAGCCAGAAATTCCAGGATGGCCATGTTCTGTGCTCCATCTCTGCTGGTGGGTGGGTGGATTAGACTTCTGCAGTAAAACATAGGATGTCCCCAGGGCCTCCCTAGCAGAGAGGGGATTCCATGGATAGGGTCAGCTTAAGTTAGGGGCCCCCTTGTGGGAGTGGATGACTAGGAATCCGTCATCTACACACACACACTTGGAGGAAGCCTGGATCAGGGAAAGCTGTTGATCAAGGTATGGCTTAGAAGATTCTTACAGACCTCTGGGTCTACCTCCCACATTGTACAGTTGGGAACTTGAGGCTAGGGACAAGCAGGGCATAATTCACAGCCACCTCATTGTCCCCTGAGAGACCCTAAGGGGCAAGGGAGGAAGGAAAATGGGCAAGGTGAGGAACCAGGATGAGGTGGATGCTAAGCAGTGTCTGTCTGTCTGTCCATCCATCACTATAGCATCCAGCAAAAGCTGTCTAGACCCTGAGTTCCTGAAGGCCATCCCCATCATGAAAACACGCAGTGGCATGCAGGTGTGTGTATGTACCAGGGCCATGTGGGTGTACATATTCAAAGTCAGCCCATGTTCATGTGTTTCTGTTCTATGTATAATGTTACATACATGTCTTGAATATTGCAACTTCTCCCTATATCTGAGTGTACAGCTCTCTCTGCACATGCACATGGACACTGCATATGTCACATGCTTATGGGTATGTTCATGCATGTCTATCTGTGTATGTGAACAAAGGCTATACAGTTGGAAGGAGTCTGGTTTATGTGCTTGTATGAGTGCATACATATGTACAAATGTTATTTTCACATGTTACGTGCATATATGTTTCGGGGTTTATATGTGTGAATGATACCTATATCGCAGGCATGTGTGCATTTGATGTGTAAAGAATGTCATGTGTGCTGTATGTGTACAGTTGTCAGAGGAATGTTTTGGGAATCCATACACACCCACGTGGGCTGCCTCCTGTCCTGCTGGTAGGGAGCCAGCAGCGATTCCTCCATTAGCTTTCCCTGTCCAATGGTACCTCTTACAGTTCTCATGCGCAGCCCCAACCCTGAGCAGCTGCCCAGAGCCCACGCCAGAGGTATGGGTGTGCAACAGTGATGGCTACGTGGGCCAGGTGTGCCTGCTGAGTCTGCGCGCCGAGCCCGACGTGGAGGCCTGCATCGCCGTCTGCTCCGCGCGCATCCTCTGCATCGGTGCGGTGCCAGGCCTGCAGCCCCGCTGCCAACGGTGAGGGCCACTGCACTGAGCCCCTGCATTCAGCACACACCCAGGTTACCCCTCGTGGGGGTGATTGTGGGCGCGGGTGGTGGATGTAGGTGGGGCCTTGAGGACGTGTCCATGGGCAGGGCCTGGCGGGCTTGCCAGGGAGTGGGGATGAGCCTGGGCAGCTGGGGGATCTCATCCCTACGCTTTTGTCTCCCAGAGAGCGGCCTTCATCTCTGAGAGCCCCCCAGGAGTCAGCACCCGAGTCTGCTGGGCCAGAGCTGGAGGTCGAGGCTGCAGACGAGGAAGCAGGGCCGCTGGTGGAGTCTGGGCCCCAGCCCTGCCTGCACATCTCCATTGCGGGATCGGGTCTTGAGATGGCGCCAGGCCCCGCCAAGGGTGACCCCCGCCCAGAACTGGTGCCCTTTGACAGTGACTCAGATGACGAGTCTTCACCCAGCCCTTCCGGGACCCTGCAGAGCCAGGCCAGCCGGTCCACCATCTCCTCTAGCTTTGGCAGTGAGTGCCCGGCTTAGAGCTGTCAGGCAGGGTGGACTGCCCAGAGGAGGGGGCAACCCAGTGGGCACTGATGGGTGAGGAGGGACCCGTGTAAGCAAAGGCATGGGATCAAATCTTGGGACGTCGGCACAGAGAGTAGTGGGAGGCCAGCAAGGTGGGCAGGGCTGTGACACCTAGTACCCAGAGAGTAGTGGGACACTTGGGCCAGATCCTGAAATGACTGACGAGCTACAGAAGATGGAGTAGGGAGTGGAGTGGTTGGTCCCTTTGTCCGTGGTATCGCGGCAGATTGGAGGGGGACAGGCCAGGACCAGGAGCCTGCAGGACTGAGCTGTCACTGAGCGGGGTAATAGGCCTGAGCTGATGCAAGGCCTCGGGGTTGAGGAACACAGCTGTGGGAGGCCCTCGGGAGGAGGGTTCAGGCCTGGCCGAGGGGAATGAGATAGAGACCCTTGTCTCCCTCAGATGAGGAGACCCCAAGCTCTAAGGAGGCCACGGCAGAGACGACTAGTTCAGAGGAGGAGCAGGAGCCCGGCTTCCTGCCGCTGTCTGGCTCCTTCGGGCCTGGGGGTCCCTGTGGCACCAGCCCAATGGATGGGAGAGCCCTTCGCCGCTCCAGCCGAGGCTCCTTCACCCGGGGCAGCCTCGAGGACCTGCTGAGTGTTGACCCTGAAGCTCATCAGAGCTCTGTGTGGCTGGGCACTGAGGATGGCTGGTAGGAGCATGAAAGGGGCTGGGGTCACAATGAATGCCAGAACCCTGAGCTTTGGGAGTCAAGGTTTTCTGAAGCAGAAGCAGGAGGGCTTTGGATCAGACCCCAGGGGGACTGCCAGCCGGGCTTCCAGTGGGTCTGAAATCCACGGGGAGTCTGTGGGAGCTCAGAACCCTGGGCCGGCACCTGGCATTGGAGGAGATGGTGGTGGAGACAGGTGGAGGGATGACTCCAGGGACAGGTGTGCCCAAGCACGTCACAGGTGCATATCCCTGATCCACAGTGTCCACGTGTACCAGTCCTCCGACAGCATCCGTGATCGCAGGAACAGCATGAAGCTCCAGCACGCAGCCTCTGTGACCTGCATCCTGTAAGGCCCCCAGATGGCCCAGTCCAGACCCTTCTGTCCACCTGGGTCCTCCTGCTCTATAGGCCCCTCCTATCTTTGGAGGCTTGGAGACCAGAGGCCTGGCCCTAGGCTGGCTGTTCCTCTCTCACACTGTGTGACCTTGGGCGAGTCAATACCGCTTCGTAGACTCGGGCTGTCTCACCTGGAGAGGTGGTCTCTCAGGAACCACGGCAATTTTGTCTGATTTCCTTGGCCCCCAGTGACCTGCTTTGGTCTCCCGAAGCCCTGACTCCTCTTTTCCTCTGCTTAGGTATCTGAATAACCAGGTGTTTGTGTCTCTGGCTAATGGAGAACTTGTGGTCTACCAAAGAGAAGCAGGTGAGTGCCCAGCCCTCCCCCAACTCCTACAGCCCCTTGCTGGTGTTGGAGCTCCCTCCTGAGAGACGCTGGGGCCTTAGGGCCACGAGTCAGGAGATGTGGCATTGGGCAGCTCCCAGGCCCTCTCTGGGCCTTGGTGTCCTCATTTTTAAATGGGGCGTTAGCCTCTCATTTCAGGAGAATGCAAGGCTCAAATGCAACACTGAACTGAATTTTCTGTTTTCTTTACCCCACTCCCACTCCAGGTCGTTTCTGGGACCCCCAGAACTTCAAATGTGTGACCTTGGGTGCTCAGGGGAGCCCCATCACCAAGATGGTTTCTGTGGGTGGGCGGCTATGGTGTGGCTGCCAAAATCGAGTCCTGGTCCTCAACCCGGGCACGCTGCAGCTGGAGGTAGCAGTTGGGGTGAATGGGTGGCCGGGATGGAGTTAGGGTGAGCCAGGCCTACAAGAGAGGGCGATGAGACTTGAGGGTGGAGGGCATAAGCAAGTATCCAGCTGTCCTGGGAGAGGCTAATGATTGCTCTTAAAACCCTTCAAGCTTTGACATTCTCTGGTCATTAAATCACTCAAATTTCACGGGGAAAAGGCACCTCCATTTTAATTCCTGAGGATTAAGTGGGAGGCTCCAGTGAGAGCTTGGACAGTTCATCATTCAGATGGATCTGGGTGCGAGTGGGCTTCCCGGGGAGGTTCGGGTTGGGTTACAAGGACGGAGGGTAGTTGGTGAAGCACGAGGCAGGGTGGGCCCGGGAAGGCAAACCTGCCCGTCACCTGTCTGTTCTCCACACCCCCACCAGCACACGTTCTGCGTGGGGCAGGACTCCAGCCGCAGCGTGGCTTGCATGGTGGACTCCAGCCTGGGCGTGTGGGTGACTTTGAAAGGTAGTGCCCATGTGTGTCTCTACCATCCGGACACTTTTGAGCAGCTGTCAGAGGTAGACGTCACACCTCCCGTGCACAGGATGCTGGCAGGTAGTGACCTCGGTTTGTGACCGCCCCTTCCCTCAGAGCCTTTTTGCCCCATATGGAGGTGGAGCTGGGGCCAGCATTTGGCCTCAGCTCTGGTCTGTGTCCCACCCCAGGCTCAGACGCCATCATCCGGCAGCACAAGGCTGCCTGCCTGAGGATCACAGCACTGCTGGTGTGCGAGGAGCTGCTGTGGGTGGGCACCAGCGCCGGCGTGGTGCTCACCATGCCCACCTCGCCCAGTACCGTCAACTGCCCGCGAGCGCCCCTCAGCCCCGCCGGCCTAGGCCAGGGGCACACGGGCCACGTCCGTTTCCTGGCTGCAGTCCAGCTGCCAGACGGCTTTAACCTGCTCTGTCCAACCCCGCCACCTCCCCCAGACACAGGTAGGTCTGTGTATCCCACCCCACCCCAGGGATCCTGGACTTTTGGTTT
This sequence comes from Furipterus horrens, assembly GCF_987537825.1. Lineage (NCBI taxonomy): Eukaryota > Metazoa > Chordata > Mammalia > Chiroptera > Furipteridae > Furipterus > Furipterus horrens. The sequence goes on from NW_028327172.1 coordinate 45,564,949, forward strand.
ACAGCTCCACTCTGTCCTGCCAGAAGAGGTTTAAGAGGGACGAAAACTAATACAGAGTGGCACATATTACAGGAAGGAGGCTATGGAAACCCCAAAGTAAAATCCAGGGTGTGTGTGTGTGTGTGTGTGTGTGTGTGTGTGTGAAATGCCATGGGAGAGAGGGAGTGAACCCCATGCTGAGTTAGAACATGGCACAGGAGGCAAGGATACACACCACAGGAAACAGCAGGAAGTGGTGTGAAGAACAGGAAATCCGAATGTAGGCAAGTAGGACAGGAAATGAACTGTGAAACTTAGAAAGTGAAACAGATTAGGAAATGTACATCAAGGAGGCCACAAGTAGCGAAGCCTTGCTTCGGCAGCACAGGAAACCATGTTCCCAAGAGGAAGGGGCTGTGGGAACCAGGAGCAGGGCAGCCTTGGTCAGGGGTTGCCTGGGTGCAGAGAAGACCTAAGCTGCCTGACTGGGAAAGGGCCACTGGAAGCAGGAAATGAGTATAAGGACAGTGTATGTGCAGAGAGAGAAGGTGGCGTGGCCCTGAGAGTGATGTCACTCCTGCCTGGAAAGTGCAGACATGAGGTAAGAAGGTATCTTAACTGCCTGGAAGTGGGCATGTCTTTCCCAACAGGAAGTTCTTGGCTAATAGAAAGTGGGATCTCCCACAGGAAGTGTATATGTCTTCCTATCTTCTGGGATGCTGGAGCTTATGTCTGACAGGGACAGTGCAGCCACCAGTTGCCCCAGGCTAATGGATCCTGCCCCTCCGCCCCCAGGCCCTGAGAAGCTGCCCTCGCTGGAGCACCGGGACTCCCCTCGGCACCGAGGACCTGCCTCAGCCAGGCCTAAAATGCTGGTGATCAGTGGAGGTGACGGCTATGAGGACTTCCGCCTCAGCAGTGGAGGGGGTGGCATCAGCGAGACCGTGGGCCGCGATGACAGCACAAACCACCTCCTCCTATGGAGGGTGTGACCCTGCCCAGTATGGCTCAGGACTTGGCCACCCACCTACCCTCAGCCTGCTTGCCTCTTCCTAACCCACACGCAGACTCTGCCCAGGAGTGTCCAGCCAGGGGCACGCCTGTGCCAGCCTGGGCTCCTCCCATGTTCGTGGAAGCATTCCCGATGGAACACCTGCTGGCTGGTGGGCCAAAGCCTTTCCTGACCCTCTGGCTGCGCCTGTGCTCCCAGTCGTGATGGAGGCTGGGTGGGGGGCATGAGGGCTACCCAGGACCTCTGTCCCTGGAGCTTCTACCAAAGACACGGCCGGGCCTGGACCCCACGGGGCTGGGGAGGGCCATGTGCAATATTTGGAGGGTTTTCTGGGGGGCAGTGGGAGGGCTGGGGGATGGAATCCTTTCCCATGTACAGTATTTATGTTTCTTTTTAGATGTGTACCTTCCCAAGCACTTATTTATGCAATGACCTAGGGCAGGGAGTGATTGGAGGAAATGACAGGAGGGAAGAAACCCTATTCCTGCCGTGGGCGGGGGGTCACCCAGGACCCTAGCCAAGCCTCTCTGGAGGGACCAATTCCCTCTCATCACACACATGCACGTGCGCTCACACAAGCACACACACACACACACTGCATGTTCAGGGCACTAAAACACTCCCTCTTGACACGCTTTCCACAGCCTCGACCTCATCTTGATCAGGCCGCCCCCTAGTCTCAGAGCCAAGGGCCAAGCCTGTCAGTAATCCAGAACCAGATGATTAGCAGGGCAGTGGCCCCCAGCTGGGGGGCCTCCCCAGGCCTTGGCATGTCCCAGTTTAATGGCAGTGCCTTTAATGGTTTCCAAATTCGGGAACATTAAGGGGGCCTTGGACAGGGCTCTTTCCTGTCCTGAGCAGGAAAAGGGCCCTTGCTCTCCTCGCAGTTGCCCCCCAGCCCCTGTGTCTCATGCACTGGCACATACGGTCACCTTGGGAGGGTGGACCTAGGAGCCCCCTCACTCTGACCACTGAATCCCTCTCTTTACACCCCTCCTGCCAGTGGTAGCCCCTCCAGGAAGGATGCCCAAAGCCAAGGGGCTGGACATGACCTCTTCCACTGGGAATCTCTTGAGGGCAGCCTCTCCCCTGCCCCTGGACTACAGGAGCCAGTCCGAGCCCCAGCCCCCTCGCTGCTTCAGCTATCGCTCCAAAGTCTGGTTTCAGTTGGGGTTTGTTTGGTTCTGTTTCTGTTTGGGGTGGGTGGGTCATTGTGGTCTTAGATTATGTTTCTCTTGCTACCAAACAGTCATGTATTAACTTTCCTTGGATGATGAATTTTAAAGAGTCAATAAATAGAAACACCAAATAACTGCTTCCCATCAGTGGCCCAGGTGGCCTCCTGCCAGCGGCCCAAGGGCTCCCCAGCTGCATAGGCCTCCCAACACCCACCCACTTGCACAGAAGGGAGGCCTCGGAGACCCAGCAGAGTGCTGGGGTGGCAGGGCTGCCACTGATTTGCATTTATCCCATAGGTCACTGCCTGTTGATGCTGCAGTTTCCTCATCAGGAAAACAAAGGGTTGTGCTAATCCAATGCTTTGTAACCAGGGCTATGTTTGAGAATCCTTTACAGATTCCTGTGTAAATCTAAAGCATGACACAAATTATGTGTCCGTGCAAATACATATTCCCAGGGTCCCCTCTGGTCCTGAGTTGGTGGGTCTGGGACAGGGCTTTAGTGTGAAGCTGAAACACACTGCAAGTTAAAAAACTAGGCTAGTAACCAGTGAGCCTGTCCACAGCTCCTCCAGGAAACCATCTCCCAGCAAAGCCTCCTATGAGGCTGGGGACTGACAGAGACCAAGGTGAGTTCAGGCTTTGGAGCTGGGGTAGAATCCAAGCTCGTCTGATTTCTGGTCCAAAGAAATGTATCATTAAACAAAGTCATTAAATCAGACACAAAAATGCAAAGGCCAACGGCACGGGGCCAGTTCATGTCGGGGCAGAGCCCTTACCGCAGGGTCTCCCTGCTGAACCCAAGGTGGTGACCACTAGGAAAGGTCCTCTGCTCTGCTGAATACACACTTGAACGTTTTGCAACAAAAATCAGTTGGTAGAGGGGAAGTACAGGCTCATGCTTTGCAAAATGGTGTACACGTCAGTCACTCGTGAGGTATCTGGCTCCTGTTCCTCAGATCAGCCCTGGGCAGGGTGTCCTGACCTCAGAGGACAAGAGAGTCAGGACCAGAAGCCATCCCTTCTCCAAAGGGTTTCTCTAGGTGTCCCTTGAGCTGGGGACAGAGGGCACAGTTTAGGTTGACATCTACCTTGTGGGGAAGGTGAGGCACAGAGATTTACCTGAGGTCACACAGCAAGGCAGCATTGAGGCTGGGAGTGGGTGTAGAGGAATATTTCCTGTGGTCAGGAGAGTCAGAGAAAGGCCCTTAGAACTCAGGAAGCACAGGGCTAGATTAGCTGGCCTCCAGGGGCCCTGTTCACACACCTTGAATCGGGGTTAGCACTATGTAGGTCCAGTGGGCTTGGTGAAGGAAGAAGCTTAGACCTTCTGGGTGAAACCTGGGGAGGGCATGGGGACCAAGGAGGCTTAACTGAAGCCTCAGCCCTAGCCTCCCATCCCTGTGTGACCCTAGGCAAGTGTCTGCCCTCTCTGGACACAGGTGACCTCTGAGAGCCCTTCACATCTTTTGCTTGCCTGCCAAACACTAAGTCTTCTGTCCTCACAGACCTTAAGCCACAGGGCAGGTTGCAGGAAGCTGCAAGGGGAAGTGCTATTTTGGGCCCATTATGGCCAATGAGGAGCTGTGTCTGGCAAAGGCAAGTGAACGGACAGCCCAAGCTGGCTCAGAGGTAGATAGCAAGGCTGAACTGGGGCAGGGAGACAGCAAGCAGGAATAAATGGGGGCGGAGCCCAGATGCCGGGTTGTGGCAAGGACACGGCAAACACTGAGAGTCGAGGAGGAGAGGAAACAGATTGGTGTTTGAGCCAGTGGCTTCAAAGAAGCAGATGCCCTCCCCATGGGGTCTCAATAGAGCCTCACAACATCCTGAGTGGGCAAGCTTACACACTCAGGTGAAACCACTTCCTTATAGCCACACAGCCTGGCAGTGGCAGAACTAGGACTTGATTTCTAACTGTGTCACACCAAAGCCCAACCCAGTAGGATTCCAGGCCCAAGCCATGATCTGGACCTACATGCAAACTGAACCTAACACTCAAGCCCAGTCAGCCCAGTTCAGCTTCTGCCCTGCTCCAGGTTGAACCCCACACTGGCCTCCTAGACCCAGTTCCTCCTAAAACCAAGTCCACTCTCCGCCCCTGGTGCTAAGGCACAAACACAGGAGAGCAGCCCACCTTCCAAGGGGTAGCCCCAGCCAGGCACAGAGGACTGAAATCTAGGTCTGAGCCCCACTCCCATGCCCCTTGCTTTAGACTCCCACGTTGGAATTCCAGTGCAGCCAGCAGAGGGCGCCACTGTTTCTGGTCCACAACCCCAGAGTCTGTCTTGATTAGATCCAAGCAAACAACCACATCTCCTTCCTCTGATCCTGGGGCTCAGGATCCACACCCCAGGCAGAGCCCCATGGACCCCATGCCCCTGCCTCTGATCACCATCACAGCTCACCCGAGCTTACTGAGGCCTTGTGCTGTGCTACCTGGGTGAGGGGCAGGTTTTCTGTGGGCTCACTGCACTATGAGAGGTTCAAGGAGATGCTCTCTGAGGTCCCTAAGATTCTGTGGGTCCACCTCAGATGCCAGAAGTTTTAAAAACCTGTGATTCTGAGAAAACTTTGTTCTCCAACCTGCATAAAAAGCCAATCTCCAGCTCTCCTGTGGCCTCCACAGCTCCTTCCCCATCTCCTCACTGTAGTGGCTAGATGCTCCCAGACTCTTGGGTGGGGTCCCATCTGCAGCTTGCTGTGATTCGGGAGTCAGAGCTGGCAGTAAATAATAATTAGGTTCCCTTATAACCTAAAGGTGCGGGGCTGGGATGTGTGAAGGCTGTGGCTCCTAGGGACCTGACCCTGTGGAGCTGCATGCAGCCTGAGAGCCCCAGAGTTGCCAACCAGAGTCCCCAGAACCACAGGAGGGTCTGCCTCAGTCTCTTCATCCCTGATCTTTCCTGGCTCAGGTAACTGCTGCCCTCCCTTACCACTCAGCCAGGTCGGGCAACTGCATCCTTCCACAGAGAACCAGAATGATATTCAGGCAACAAATTTGCCACCCTTATTTTCAGATGGGGAAACTGAGTAGGGGGAGGGGACCCACAGAGAACTGGTAGTACAGACCGGCCTAGACCCTCTGTAGAATATTCCATTAACAGCCAATGCTGCTTGACCAAAAAGCATATCCCCATTTGACCTGTCAAGTGGCACATGAAATGCTACTATGCGAACTACAGAACTTGGAACTAGGGTACGTTTACAAAGAAAATATTTGCAGGAATGGAGAGTTTCCTGGGATGCTCTGGCCTCCTCACCAGATCCCCAGCATGAATCCTTTCTGGGATCCCTCTGTGGACTTGAATGCAGAATATGTGACCCTGGGATCACCCCCACCTTGGGGGTCTCCAATGACATACGAGGGGTCTGGGGACATGACCCTGTCAGTGACCTGGAGCTCTTTCTGCCCTCTCCCCACAACCTGGGCAAGGCCCAGAGAAGTGAAAACTTCCCCACCCCCTCGTCCTTCTGCTGGTGTCCAGTTTTCCTGGAATCTCCTGGACCCGGGGAGCTGGGGGTGGGGGTGGGGGGACCCGACCTTCTCAGCCGCCTCATCTCACACCTTGGATCCTATGACTCAGTTTGTTTTGGATTCTTCAGCGCCCCCCCCCCCCCCCAACAATCTATCCCCAACAGACTTATTAACGATCCTCCACTTCTGCCTTGGGCTGTGATTATTCTGATCCCAGTCAGGCCTCTGTCTCCAGCAGGAGGCCCTCCCTGCTGCCTGCATCCCTTCCCAGCCTTTCGGTCCTGCCAGAGCTACCTGGGATCTTCTGAGTGGCACTAAGTGGGGGGAACTCTGGATGCTGAGCTGCTGCCTGCAGTCCTGGCTCACCATGTCACACAGCTTCCAGGGGCATGATTCACAGGGCTTGGAATACAATGTGGATAGTACCCTGGAGTCTCTATAGTCACTGCATGCTAAGGGCTGGCAATGGGAATTGGCAGGGTGGGACAGCTTGTGTAAAGTAAGGGAGAGCAGTGTGTCACCTGATCTGCTGAAAGGAAGAGAGTGAAGACAGAAAAGGGGTCCTGGAGGAAGGAGATTTGGACTGTGCCCTGAGGAATGTGCAGGAATCCAAATCTATAATAGTGGGCCTCCATTATAGATTCACTTTCACCAGGCCTTTTGTCATGTTCTAGGTGGAGGTTTCTAGGGGCAGGCCTGTACTTCATCGACAAGGCAAAGTGAGGTCATTCCCCCTGGCTGCCAATTTCCAGTAGATAACGAGACCCAGGAGGGGACAGCGGTGGCCCCGTTGGCACTGGCAATAGTGACCGAACCCGGAGCAGCATCCGACTCCAGTCTATCTTGCATCGCTTAACCCCTTCTTCCCGCGCTGTCCCCTGCAGTTCCGGGGGATGCGAGAGATGGCGACACAGAGCAGAGCGGCCAGGCGGGAGACCAAGAGCCCCGCCGCGGCCCCGTGGGGGCCGGAGACAGGAGCCGCTGTCTGACGTCGGGGGCGGGGGCGGCGGCTGTGACGCGTGGGGGTGGGGCTGTGTCCCGTACCCGGCCGGCCGGCGATTCATTCAAAAGGCGCGCAGCTTGCGCGGCTGCCCGTGCGCTCGCCGAGGCGGGCCCGGCGGCGCGTGGAGCTACGCTGCGGGAGCTGCGGCTGGCTGCCAGGTAAGGCGGGCGCACGGAGCCCCAGCCCGAGGTTCGCTGCCCCGCGCCCTGGCCAGAGGGATGCGGACCCGAGTGGCGCCCACTGCCTCCCCGCATCTGAGGAAGTTGGGCGGCGCGGCGGATGCCGCAGCCCCACGCCCTCCCCACCCCGTCGCCCTCGCGTCCTGTCCCAGAGTCTTCCGCACCCCGGCTCCCACCCGGCTCCGAGCCCCCTGCCACGGGACCTGGGCGTCTTCCGGCCGCGACTCCAAGCACGGCCGCGCGTGGCGTTGAAGCAGCAGCGGGACTTGCTGTTTGAGGAGACGGCGGGCCCCGGAGACGCCCCTGGCCCGGCAAACTTGGACCAAGACCAGGACCGGGTGCGGGACAGGTCGGCGGTGCCCCGGTGCGGCTGCGGCGCGAGGCGGCCGAACAGGGGGAGTCTGAACGGTGTCAGCCCGTGACTGTGAGTGACACGGCACATGAGGCGGCCCAGCCCGGGCGAACGTGTGGTCGGGCCACTGGGCGGTGACGCGGGGCCAAGCGGGAGACACAGAGGGGCTCTGTGTTTGTGACAGGCAGTGTGTGTGTGTGTGTGTGTGTGTGATCCCAGCCCTATGTGAGACCCCGGGTCACTGGGGTCACCGAGTGCGTGTGTGGCATAGGGTGTGACCAGAGCAGGCCCAGGGCCGCTCGTTAATATGAGTGTGACATAGAGGGAGAGGAACCCCAGGCGACTGAGACAGAGCCGCAGTCACTGGATCCCAAGTGTGCTTGTGGGGTCAAGGTGGGGGTAGGGTGGTTGTGTGTGTGTGTGTGTGTGTGTGTGTGTGTTACGTCTACGCCTCCTGGTAATGAGTAAGTGGTGGAAGGAGGAGGGACCTTAAAACCCTGCTAGCAGTTCGGGGGAGGGGGCTGAGGAAAGAGCAGGGAGCCAGGGGACAAGGGTCTCTTCAGGACTTTCCTGAAGAGGGCGCTCCTCGGGAGCTCAATTTAGTGAGGTGGGTGGGACCTCAGTGATTCGTCCTGGCCGAGTGAGAGGGCCAAGACTGGGCCTCATCTGGTGGGGTGACACCTCTGGCAGCTGTTGAGGGGCCTTGAGGTAACCTCAGGCTCCACCTCCCAACACACACAGGTCCTGAGGCCTGACAAAGCTCTGCTCCCCTGGTAACCTATATTCTCACTGGGCCCAAGCACCATCTTGCTCTCAGATTCTGCTCCTCCACCCCCCAGGCCCCCGCCTCAGTCTCCCCATCTTAGCAGTAAGGTGTTGAGCTGTGAATGGACTGTGAATCATCACTTTGGGATCCTCTATTGTTTTGGGGTCAACCTCCTCTGTTCTTAGGCAAAAGGCTGGGGTGGGGGTGGGGGTAGGCTATCTGCTGGGGACACAGTGGCCCAGAGGCTACACCCAGGTAGGTGCTGATGACAGAATTGGAAGCACAGCTCAGAATCTCAGGGGCCAGGCCTGAAATTCTGATCCATAGACTGAATTCTCCGGCCCATGTCTCCTTTCTCCATCTCCCTGCATGGAAGGAGTGGGGGCATGGACTTGTTCCCCCTGAGTGGTGTATGATTTGGAGACCAGAGCAGGGCCCCTTCACCATCTGGACAAGACCTGTGTGAGCCCCCACCCCCACTGTGAGGTTCATGCAGGATGGGATGGAAATTTGGCTCCCCAGGCCAGGAGGGGTGAGGGAGCACCTGCCGAAGGATCTGAAAGTTCTGTCCTGGGCTGATATCCTCTGAAAGTGTTGATTGCATTCTGCTGGGGGACAGTGTGGGAGAATAGGTGTTGTGTGCAACACTTTAGGGAGTGCTCTTGTTGAATCCTCACACTGGTTCTAAGGTGTGGTGACTTTTTCCAAAAAGGAAACAGGTTCAAAGAGGCAAGTGACTTGCCCAAGGTCATGTAGAGCCAGGACAGTGGCAGAACTGGAATTCAGGACTTATGCCCCTGAAGCCCTGTGAGATGCTTGGACAGGGCCACCCACCTTCCTAACATAGGTAAACCTTGGAGATATTGTGGGTTTGGTTCCAGGCCACCGTAATCAAGCCAGTAGCGCAATAAAGCGAGTCCTAATGCTTTTGCAGGTGAAGGGTGTTGCCTTCCACTTATAAAAAACACAACACCTGTAAAAATTCAATAAAGGGAGGCGCAATAAAGCGAGGTATGCCTGTATCTATTCGTGGCTTAGCTGGGTTTCCTTCTCTAAAACCCAGGCTGGCAAGCATGGCCTTGCAGGGTGTGCCATTGTGAGTTCTGAGTGTGGTATGTGTTTACACACATCTGAAACTTTGGGGGTGTTTGGGTTATGTGGCCTTCCTGCTCTTCCTTCTCCTAATCCCTCCCCCCAACTCTCACCTCTAACCAGAGGTCACCAGGAAGGCCTGTCTCCTGCCTTCTAGAGCCTGCAATTGGTTTGGGGAGCAGTCCACATAGCTCTGAAGAGTGTCAGGAGTCAGCAACGCACCCCAGGCTACAAGGGTAGCAAGAATAATTGAGAATCCCCATTGACCTTCACCATACCCAAGTGGCTCTAGAGTTGCTCTAGGGTCACTTTCCCAAATTCACACGCACGCTGTGGTGGGAGCAGGCTGGGAGTGACATTGAGCTTGTGCCCCACCCTCTCTGGACCTCAGCCTCCCCATTTTTCCCTGAGGCTCATGCTAGCTTTGACCATTGCCGCTGCATGGCCAAGAGCTGGAGCTGGGGATCAGGGTGTCCCTCCGTCCTCTCGAATGGCTGGACTTGTGCTTCTTGGGGCTGATCAGAATAGCTGTCTTGGTCTCCTGGGGCTGAGCCTGAGTTATTTCCATCCCCAGCAAAGAGGTGGAAATAGCTCAGGGCCCAGGAGGAGGGGAGATGAGAAGGATTAACCAAGGGTTAATCTCCTTTTCTGGTCTCAGCCTCGATGGAGGCCCCCAGCCCATTCCCACCATGAGCCCTGCCCAGGCCAAACCTTTCTGGGAACCTGGGTCTCATGGGATGGTAGGAATGACAGTGAGGCCAGGCGGGTTTCCACATGTGGCCCCAGCTGGTACTAGTGTGGTAGTTACTGGAGGAAGGTGTATGTCTGGCCAAGGACTTTGAGGGGCAATCAGCACCCTGCCACTGCTCATAGGCCCAGCCCCACTTTACAGAGGGAGGGACTGGGGTTCAGAGAAGTGCAGGGACTTCACCAAGAACCCCAGAACCCTGGTATTCTGGCTCGCCCTCCAGACAGGGCACCTGTGTTGCATTCTGCTACATGTTCCCAGGCTGTCTGGACGTGGTCCAGGACAGGAAGCAGGCCCAGAACACACCTCCATAAAATCAGGGCTCCCTCTTATGTTCCAGCCCTGGCATGCTGCCCTCGCCTAGACTCTTGTACTAGCCTCTCTACCTCCATTTCCAGTTCCTCCACACACTGTGGTAACTCTTTCTCTTTGCCTATAAAATACAGTCCAGATGCCATACCTGAGCATCAAGTCTTTTCCCTCCAACACTCTTTTGAACTTGACCTCTTCACCCTCATCTCTCCCTACCAGATGCCTGGTTCTACTCTGCCTTTGCTTTTGCTCTCTCCTCTTGCTAGAACCCTCCTGGCCATTCAGGGTACAGCCCCCCTCACCTCTGGGAAGAGGCACAGGTGTGGGGCTCCTCGGGGAACTGCCTGGCTGCTCCTGCTGCCCTGCCTGTGCTGGTCAGGCCTCTGTGTCCTGTGTGCTGGGATGCACAAGGAGGTTTGCAGGGTCTCTGTGCTGGGGTCGGGGTGAAGACTCAAGGCCACCTCTGTGGGCAGCGGCGAGTGTGGTGCTTGCCCTGGGTCTTCCCCAGGCATGGCCCTTATTCTGGCCAGAAGAGGAAACTCCCTGCGAAGGCCCTACTGTGTGCCAGGCCCTGGGTGCAGGTATCCTCACAGCAGCACTGACAGGGAACTCCTCACCCCTTTCCAAGCTGCTTAATGAGAGGTACGACTCAGAGCAGAGGGGACCAGCCCTAGATTGCATCACATGGCCCCTGGTGCTGGAGTCTGGCACTCAAGCTCTAGCCCAGAGCCCAGATGAGGGTTGTCTGCTCATTCAGGCATCAGTTTCCAAGAAGCAGCAGCTGGCTACCTGCAGCGGGGGAGGAAGTGAGGGTGGGCTGTTTAGCGCCTGGCCTAGCTGGGTGAGGCCAGAGTCCCTCTGCTCTGGGGCCAGACCTCCCAGTTTTGCCTGAGACCAGCCAGTGGGACCCATCCAGCCCCACTCCCACTCAGGATTGGGGGTGTTGGGTCATAGTCTCTGCCAGAACTTGGCACCTTCTCTGTGCTGAGCCCTTGGGTGCCTGGGCCTAGGCTTAGTGCCATGTCCCCACTGTGTGTCCAGCCCTGGGATGAGGACCCCGAGGTTCTCACATCCTCGGCCTCTCGCCTAGAGGGTCAGCAATCCCCTCCAGGTACAGGCAGGAAAATATGTCCCAGGGAGGAGAACGGCCTTGCAAGAACCTAGCGCCCCTGGGATCCTAACCCAGGCCTGTCTGCCTGGGAGGCCAGAGCTCTTTCCTGGGCCACCCTGGGAAAGATGAGAGCTCTATAAATAAACTGCCCATGTGGTTGTGTGTGCCCTGGCTACTTGGCACAGACAGAAAGTGACGGAGGGGACTCTGGGAGCCAATTAGAGACAGGGTCTGCATGTGTGGGTGGAGAGAGAAGGAAGGAGGGCACCCAGGAGGTGGGACGTAAAGCTCAGGCCTGATACCCTCACTGTGAGAAGGAGCGGGGAGCTCAAGGAGGGACCTGGCCATCCGCAGCTCCTGGCCCTGCTGTGTCCCCAGCCTCCTGCATGTACTTGCCTGCCTCCCTTCCTCAGGGAGACCACAAACAGTGATGGCTGAAGGGGCCAGGCAGGGGAGGTGCCTGCAGGAGGTGGTTCCTGAGCTGAGGCCTAATTGTAAAAAGAGCCACTGTTCCCCTGTGAGCTCTGGATCCTCTGGCCACACCAGAAGGAGCAGGCACAATTGCCCAGAATTATAGAGGAGGAAACTGAGGCTCAGAGACGTGGGTCCCGACTGCTCAGCACCCCTCTACCTCCTACTGCGGCTCAGCTGGTATGGAGCAGGTGGCCACAGGCCCATATAGGGGTTGGGAAATGGGCACCCCAGGATCTTCCTGGGGAAGTCAGGGCTCCTCCATCCATCCCACTTGGACTGATGTTGGGTCCTCTAAAGCACTCTTGTCAGCTCCTAAACCACTGGGTGACCTTGGCTGGACACTGATCCATTCTGAGCTTGGCTCCTCGTGGGCTGTGTGAGACCTGGTACTCAGGAGAGGCCTGGCCAGCCCCCGGCCAGCACTGTTTACAGTGGCTCCACTTATCCCCTCAGCATCCCTAGAGGCAGGGACAAGCACCCCTGCTTGCAGGGGAGGACCCTGAAGCTCAAGAAGGGTAAATAACTTGCTTGGGGTCACGGAACTGCTAAGTGATGAGCTGGAGCTGGAACCCAGGTGTGACTGCTCCAGCGCCCAGCACCATCCCCTCCTTCCATCATGCTGACCCCAGTCCTCCAGCTTTGTTGGTTAGAGCCCGACCTGGGCTTGCTCAGGGGTCGGGGAAGGTCTCTGTCCCCAGAACCCTAAATCTGGAGGAGACGGAGAACAGGGGAGGCTGGGGCTGCCGTCTCCCTCAGCCTCTCACTAATCCTCAGCCGGGTCAGCCGGTCGGGGCGATGGAACAAGGTCTGTGCTGAGTGACTGGGCTGTGGGCAAGCAGGGCGTGCAGGAGCTGTGGGGGTGCCAGGCCTAGCGGTGGGGTGTCTGCTGCCCATTCCCTGCTCCAGATGGGTAAACCTCGTCTCCTGTGGTGGCAGGTTGTTACAGGGCCTCTCTGCGCCTCTGTTTCCTCATTTGTGAAGCCTGGAGCCCTGGCTTTGAGGGGTTCAGTGAAACCCGGCCTGGAAAGGGAAGGAGGTATGCAGTAAGCGCTTAGTGGAGGCTGCTGGGGAGTCCCAGCTCTGCTTGAGACTGCTCTCCCCTAGCCCCTGACGCAGCCCAGAGAAGAGGCAGGGATCCCTTCTGTATGGCACCCAGACTGGGAGAAGCTGGGTAGGCCCCGTCTTGCCGCCTCAGCCCTTTCCTTAGCCTCAGGAACCAATTAGCCCCCTCAGCCTCACCCACCCACCTCACCCCTCTGATCCTCCCAGGCCCAGGCCTAGTGGCAGATCTAAGGGGAGAACCATGCCCAGCCCCTGGGGGTGGGCCAGGGAGCAGGAGTAGGGGCTGGCGTGCATGGAGTCCTCGCCCCAGGGCTGTGAGCTGGGACATCTAGCTGCCCGGGGCTGGGAGGGGTGGCGATTAGGTGCCCTTCTCACTGCGTAGCCCTGAGGCAGCCTCCTCAGGGAGCTGGGGCTTCACCCTAGGCCCTCCCTGGGCTCCCTCCTCACAGCTCCTTCCCCTGGAGCTGGCACAGACATGGGCGGGGTGTGGACGAGCACAGAAGCAGGGCAACCTCAGATGCCCAGAGCCCCCTGGGTGGGGCAGCACCTTTCTCCCGGGGGCCTGCCTGGTCGCTGTACCCACGAGCTGCCTGGCCTCTGCCATCAGGGAGGCAGGTGCCCCGAGAGCATGTGCTGCATGTGAGGCCTGGGGCCAGGCCCCAGGGAACAGGAGAAACAGAGTCAGACAGGCCTAGGCTCCACCCTGCTTCCCCGCGTGCTGCCTGTGTGACCCATGTAAGAGACCTCCCATAGCCTCAGTTTACCTAGGTGTGAAAAGGGATGTTCGCTTCTCCTGTGAGGAGTGGAGGCAACGCAGGATGAGGGCCTGGCCCAGGGGAATGGGGGTCACTTCCCTTCCTTGTGAGGGTGGAGGATGGGAGGAGGAGACGCCCAGCTGCCCTCACCGCCGCCCACTGCGGGCACTGCCCTACTTCAGCCCCAGTTGCCAGGGAACCACTGGGCTCTTTGCTAACCTGGATTTCTCTATTGATGGGCAGCCTTTGTCTTCTTGCCTCGGGTGCAGCCACCGCTGAGGGGACCGAGGGGACCTAGTCCAGCTGTTTCTTGGCAACCCTAGCCTCTGGAGGCGGCAGGGTGGTCCTTGGGCCCTCGAGCTGCTGGCTGGGAAACAGAGCTACCTGCCTCCCCTCCCTGCCCCAGGTGGGCAGCTGCCTCCCACCTCCAGCTCCCCAACCCAGCTTCGCTTGGCAGGGAGCCCTCTGAGACACAGTTATTCCATTCCTGCCCCTCCCTGCTCACCCTTCTAGGCTCCTGTAGGCCCTGGGGGAGGTGCGAGCTTCTCAGCTTGCAGCCGGGCTTGGTGTGACCTGGGCGTTGCCCACCCACCTTCCCAGACCCCCCTCCCTTCCTACACCCTCGCACCTCCCAGATTCTCACCATGGGTAACCAGGCACCTCCTGTGTACCGGAATTCGGGCCAAGCAGTATACATAAACAGAAGAGAATTTCATTTATACCTGCCTGTCGGTGTATGCCATTCCCCCTCCACGGTTTACACGTGGGGAAACAGGCACAGCGAGTGCTTATTGAGAGCTTATTTTGTGCCAGGTCTTACGCTGAGTATTTCATGTGAATTCCCTCATCTGCCCTTTGCATGCTGGGGGAGGGTCAACAGACACAGCACCAGAGAAGAGCAGAGCAGGTCCGGCTGATCCTCTCCTAGTTATTAGCCCAGGGGTGCAGACCCAGGTCCAACCCCCCCACCTCACCCCAACCTCTGAGCTCCTTAACCACCAACCTGTTCTCTGGCCCTCACAACCTTGGCAGAAGCTGGACCCTCTCCTGAGAGTGCCTTTTCTGACCGCAGCCCCCCCCCCCCCCCGCCTCCTAAGTTCAGTATATAGCTCCCCGCATAGCAGGGCCAGGCCCTGGGCTGGGCGCTGGGCACGGCGGTCAGTGGTCGGTGGGGAAGGGGCAGGGTAAGCAGCGCGGTCACACACAGGGTGGTTACCACAGAAGATAACGCAGAAGGGGCGGTGGTCGTGGGGCTTCCAGGAGGAAGTGCCTTTGAGCTGAGGGCTGCGAAGGAAGAGGAGGTGTTGGCCTGGTGATAGGAGGGGTTTCTGCAGAAGAAACAGCGGAGAGCAGCCAGGGTGCTGGAGTGAGGGAGGCACGTGTGTGGCCTGGAAGCTCAGAGTAGCTGAAGTGGGGTGGGGGTGGGGGGCGGATCTCGGGACAGGACAACCAGGCTGCAGGTGAGCCGAACTGGAGGCCATGGGGGGCGTGGGGCCGGGAGACCATGGAGACTTGGGGGCGCTGACAAGGAGGCTGCCGAGAGGCTGGGCTGCAGCTCTGGGAAAGGGGAAGCGGCAAGGCCGGCAGGGGTACCGCTTCCTCTTTCTCTGCTGCCTCCTGGGCGGCACCTCCCTTGCGCTCCCCGCCTCTGGCTTGGGGCCCTGGTCAGGGCTTTGTCAGTTGGCTTTCTTCCAGGGAATTTCTGGTTCTAATTGTTTGGGTATTTTTTTGGAGGGGAGGGGTGGGCTGAGTGTGAGGAAGCCCCTGCTCCTGGGAGCCTGCTTGGTAGAGGCCTCCTGCCCCAGACGTGGGCTGGGGAGGGCTTTGTGGTGAATGAGACAGCGTCCCTGCCCCTGGTACTGTCTGGTTGGTGGGGGGGTCAAGCAGCAAACAAGCAAGCAAACAAATACTTAATTACCTGCTTGGGCAGGAGGTGCAGCAGGAAAGAAGGGGCCTGGGGAGGACTCCCACCACCTACTTCAGGCTTGTTACTTCATTTAGACCTCGCCCTGGGAGATGATATCCCCACGTTGCAGATGAGGAAGCCGAGACCCAGCGAAGTGAAGGAGGCGCTCAGGTCCCACAGGGAGGTGGTGGGCCCCAGCCTGGGAGGCTTTGTTTAGGGAGCAGTGGCTTCTAAGCTAACTTCTTTCTCTGCCCCTTGGGTCCCACAGGCTTCTCTTTTGCCAGGAGCACCAAGCAGGGGAGGAGGCTCCTGACTCTGGGCACTGCCCTTCCCAGGGCCTTGGTCTGCCCACCTACCCCCTCTAGGAAGCTTTGGGATATCACTGACTGCTTGGCTGCCAGGACGAGGCAGAGGGGTGGGGATGGAGCCTTCCCAGACCCCCACCCAGCCAAGGGGCTTCCATCTGAACTTGCTTTTTGGTGGAGGTTCTAGTGCTCAGGGCTTAGACGCTGGATTCCTGGTGGGGAAGGGGGTGCAGAGGGTGCGGCCAGAGCAGCAGGTGTGTCTGTGTGTGCGCAGGGTTCTGGGGGGCTGGCTGGCGGCAGCCTGACGGGGCAGGCCCACTGGGGGCTCAGTCTGGGCTGGATGTGGGGGCCGGGGAGCCGCTGTAAGCAGAGACTTGGGGGCTAGACTGGAGTTAAGTGCGGGTTTAGGGTAATTAGTAGGTGCATGATTAGAAGGCGGCAAGGCTCCAGGCAGCAAGTGTCTGTGAATGTGCCTAAGTGGGTCCTCACCGGCTTTGAGTCTGGGCCTCTGAACCTCATTTTGCTCCTGGAAGCCTCAAGATCACAGCTCCCTGTGGGCTCCGGTCACCCAGCAGGTGCCAGGGGTGGGACAGGGGCCTTTTCTGTGACTGTTGTGCCTTTTACATTTCACTCCTGCCCCAGCCTTCTAGGGCCACCCTGGTGACATGGAGGGATGCTGGGTCTGGGGCCTGGGCAGGGCTTTGGGACTAGCCTGGGGACTTGGGGCTTGTGGGCAGGCCTATGTGTTAGAGCCTATGAAGAATGGGGCCATGGGGAGGTGCGCTTGGGTGGGAGCTGCCCGCGCGGGGTGAAGGTTCCCTTTGGGGCAAAACTGGAAAAGAAGACTTGTGGCCTAGTTTTAGAACAGGCAGGTCGGGGAGGGGTCAGGGGATGTCACCTGTCGTGTGCTGACTGCCAGGTGCAGCCTTCACGCTACTCTGGCCTGACATTCTGTCCCAGGTTTTCCCCTTAGCTGGCCTTGGGCTGAGAGCCACTGCCAGTGACCTGGAGAGTCCCGTGGTGTGACCACTGCCCCTCCCCCCTCCTCGTGGTGTGTAACTCAAGCGCCTGGCCTGCCGAGGTCTGTGCTGGGCCAGGCCGTCCAGCGAGGGCAGATCATTTTCCTCTGGCTCCTTTTCCAGGTGGGAAGCCCACGCCACCCATAGGCTGAGGGGCCCTTGTGTGACCTGGGCTTTACTGCCAGCAGCACCTGTCCCAAGGGGCTTGGCCTCAGACAGCCTGGGGCTCCAGGCAGGGTCCCCTCCACCTGCCTGGAGCCTAGGCTAGTGGCTTGGCTCTCCAGTGCCGTGCCTCCCCCCTGCCCCCAGCCTGAAGCCAGGCCTCCAGGAAATACCTCATTGGGAACTCCCTGGTTTTGCCACAATTCCTTTTCTTGTCTAATCCAGTCCTTCTTTCTGCCATTCCAACCCTGTCCACTGGCAAGGGACTTGTCTCCAGAGGCCACTGCACTCTGAGGCTGGGGGCTCAGCCTCAGGCCAGTGCCCCTTGTAGGGGACACTTAACTCTTGGCCATCAGTCTACCTTGTGGTGTGAGCTCCCTGAAGACAGGGCCACTGTCCGTCTTCATGTTCCTATTGCTTCCTGCGCCTGGCACACAGTAGGTGCCCAAGAGGATGGTATGTTGCATGCTGGCCACCATGGCCACCCCTAGGTCTGCCCCTGTCCTTTGTGGAGAAGGCAGCTAGGTGTGGACAGTGGGACATGGCGGGGCCAGGACCAGGATGGAGTCAGGGTGGTACAGCCAGGAGCTTTGGGGGCCAAACCCAGCTTTGGGGAAAGGTGATCTAGAGAAGCTTCTGGGGAGAGAGGCCTTGTATTGAACTTGAAGGGTGAGAGGAAGGACCTTCCTTGGAGCAGGAACAGCAAGGGCGAAGGCAGAGCACAAAAGAGGTGGGCAGGCTCGCAGCCTGCAGGGAGTTCTGAGGGGTAGGTGCCAGAGAGCCTGGGGTGGGGGTGAGGGGTGGCAAGCTCTCTTTTCCCCCATCCCCAGGGATGTGGTCACAGACTTCCTTCCTCCCAGGCCCCCCTGCCCAAGCCCCAGGCACCTGGCTGTTTACGGAAGGGGAAGGAAGCCTGTCCTCCTCCAGGAAGTCTAAGCCTGGGAGATCCTTCTGCCCCCTGCAGTCTGTGCTGCCCTGGGAGGCCAGCCCCAGGCAAAGCACCCCCACCTCTATTTAGCCTTGGAGGGGAGGGGTTGGCAGTGAGTGCAGGCCAAACCTGGCTGGCGCCTTGCGGATTCCCCATCCAGTGCTGTGCTGGAAGCCCGGGCCTGGTTTCGCCTTGTGCTGAGCCTCTCCTCTGTCTGCCCTAGGCTGGGGACCGCAGGGCCTGAGGATGAAGCTGAGGATGAAGCTGAGCTCTCTGCCACACTGGCCTCTGTCCTGCTTCCTTGTGGTGAGTTAGGGATGGGAATGGTGGTGGGACTGGTGGCGACTCCAGAAGAGCCAAGTCCTGAGCCCCGCGCCTTGCACCCCGGCCCTCCACGGAGGGGGAGTGTCAAGGCTGCTGATTCTCAGCTCTTCCTGTGACAGTTCTGACCATAGGAAGTGCCTCTTGGCCGCACTGATCTTGGTGCTGGGAGCCAGGTCTGGGGCCAGAGGCATTCCCCAGAGTCTCCTGTGTGACATTCCCTCTGCCCTTCAGGGCAGCTGGCTGTACTCTGTGCCTGCCACCCCCAAAGTAAAATCAGAGGACCAGGGGTCTCCCTAGAGCAGGTGGCTTCAGGGCAGAAACTTCATATGTAGAAAGGGAAGCAGAGGGAGCTCCCTGTGGAATGGACTATGGACACAGATTAAGAAGAACCTTCCCTTGGGACGCTTCCGGCCCTGCGTGGTGCAGGGTGTGAACAGGCTGGCCTTTTGTCATGGGGAGCTCCCGGAGGAGGATGTGGTCCTGGAGACTCAGCCGGGGCCCAGAATAGGAAGCAGCAGCTGCAGATCTGGCCCCAGGGATCAGGAACAGAGGCTGGCTGATGACAGGCCCAGCTGTGGTGGTGGCTGGGGTGGAGGGTGGGGGGCGTGGCGGCAGCAGGAAGATAGGAATTCAGAAGCATTTCCCCCTCATCCTGGAGGATGGAACTGACTCAGAGACCCAAGAGCTTGCAATCCTGATCAGGGCCTGTCTGGGGCTTTCCAGCTCTTTCCAGAAGCAGATGTGATTCCCTCCCTGCCTAGGCAATGGCCATCCATGCAGCAGGTCTGGGACAAGCGGGTATGACCTGCAGCTGAGGGACTGGGGTTAGAGATTGTCCCTGAAGCCTGGGGGAAGAGGTCTTGTGCCAGCTTTAGTCCTCAGTCCTGGGGCTTCAGGACGTGGGTGGTGGGTAGACAGCCCCAGGGGTGCCGTGGACCAGCGCTTTCTGCTCAATGTGCCCTGCCCGCTGTTCTTCCAGCTGCTGCCCTGGCCTCTGGCTACGCCAACATCGACGACCTCTGGGCAGTGCCCGCCCGGGGAGGAGCCCAGCCTGGTGAGCTTGCCCTGCCCACCTGCCTATCCTGGGAAGAGTCTTGAGGGTCAGGGTGGGCTTCCCAGGGACCTCAGGCCTGGCTCCTGGCTTTGCTCTCACCCTTTCCCTCCCACAGGACCCAGGGCAGGGCACATTATGCAGGTCCTGCCCCCCGGGCACCTTCTCGGCCTCGTGGGGCTCTAGCCCATGCCAGTCCCACTCCCGCTGCAGCCTGCGAGGGAGGCTAGAGGCCCAGGCGGGCACAGTGACTCGAGACACACTATGTGGACACTGCCAGCCTGGGTGAGCCACAGGGTGGGGTGTGGGGGCTCATGCCGGGTGACCAGAACTCTGGATCCTGGGGTTCCAGTCTCACCCAGCCCCTGAGCAGGCCTCAGTCATCCCATCTGTGAAAATGGGATGGGTAAGGACCAGTGAGCATGTCCAGCAGGAAGGAGTCAGCCTCTTTTGAGGAAGGTTCTGGGTCTCAGTGATTTCTCCCCCCACCCCCACCCCCATAGGTGGTTTTCCCCTTCAGAAGTTCCCGGTGTTCCCTGCCAGCCATGCTCTGGGACACCTCTGGGTCCACGTGGCTGTTATGGTGAGTGGCATCTGGGGCTTATGACTGGTGAGGGTAGGTGTGGGAGGGGGTCTTGTGAGCTTGAGCCCTGGGACCCCCACAGTGTCCATCCAAGGCAGTGGGGTCCTCATTCCTTCAGCTCACAGGAGTGCACACACCCAGAGGGTGTCCAGCAGAGTGTGGTCATTGTCCCACTGGCTGTGTGTCAGCCACTTCACTTCCGAGTGCCAGAGACCATCCAGCAGGTGGCAGCCATGCTGGAGGGCTCACATTCTGACCTGTCTGTCCTCTAGTCTCATCCCCTTAAAAACAGCCGTGCAGATGAGTGTCAGCACGTGCTTGTACACATACCCACACACACACCCCCTCACCTGTTGAGTCAGTCACCTTCTGAGGCAACTAACTCATGGGCCAGGCATGGAGAGGCAGGATCCGGTGTCCCTGTGCCCTGGCATGTGTACAGGTGCCGCCTGTACACTCCTGTGCCCCAGCATGGGGAGCGGGCAGGAGATGAGGTTCTGACCATCCTGAGGCCTGAGGGCGCCTTACTCCGGCTGACTGATTATATGGGCACACAGGAGGGGCTGAGGGAGAGCTGGCCTTTGCTTTCCCAACATGGGCGGCTCTGGACACATCAGCACTCTGCGCAAGCCACGCATACACACACCACGACCACCTGGCCCCCTGCACATGCCACATACACACACACCAGCACCATGCGCATCACTCTCACACACACACACACAATGACCACCACGACCACCCCGCTCCCCCAGCGCAGGCTCTGGGCCCGTGTGTGTGTGTTTCTCTCTACCTCGGTCCTGCCTCCATGCCTCTCTCCTCTGTGGCACTCAGAGCGGAGATGGCGGGCCCGACGTGGCGTGGAGGTGGCAGCAGGGCCCAGCGGCACTGAGGAAACACGGCAACCTGGTAACAGCACGCGGGCAGGAGGCCCCGAGGAGACAGCTGCCCAGTATGCGGTCATTGCCATCGTGCCCATTTTCTGCCTCATGGGGCTGCTGGGCATCCTGGTGTGTAACTTGCTCAAGCGGAAGGGCTACCACTGCACTGCTCACAAGGAAGTCGGGCCTGGCCCTGGAGCTGGAGGCAATGGTAAGGCCCAGCCTGTGGTCCTAGTGGGGAGGCCAGAGGGCATGGGTCAGCCCAGTGCAGCTCAGCTCGGGGGCCACCTGAGGAGAACTGCTTGGCCTGTAGGGTCTGACTGGGAGAGGCCTGCAGTGGGTGAATCAGGAGGGCTTCCTGGAAGCGCTGCATTTGGGCCACAGAGGGGGACACTGCAAACTGACAAGATGGAAGGATGAGGTTGCCCGAGGTGGCAACAGGGAAGAGCAGAGGCATGTTAAGTGGCTTTAGTGGGGCCTGGACTCTTCAGGGCTACGGTTGTATGTGTGGAACAAGGGTCAGACTGCCTACTTGGTACTCAAAGTGACCTTTGACCTCTGGCCTGAAGGGTTGGCAGGCCAGCTGTCCTGGGCAGGCACCAGGAAAGGTTCAGTTTTCTAGGCTGCGGTTTGAGTTACGAGTCCCGGAACCAGAGGGAGAGATGTGTTCCTCCCACTCCCACCCGAGGCCCGGGCCCCCTTTTCTCCCCACCCCCTACCCTGAAGGCCACTATGTCAGGGGCCCCACATGCACATTTATTGCTCACAGAAGCCTTGTTGCCAAGCAAGATTGAAATGGCGCCTCCCATGCCAATGCCCCAGGCCGCCCAGGACTGGCCAGAGCCCTTCCCATCTCCTGACATGAGTCTGGCAGGGGCGGGAAGATGGTAACTCAGGCCATCTTGCCTGGGACTGCCCTTGTTTTCCTAGCCTAGGACTAACTTGAACTGCTGGCTGCTGCCTGGGCACCAGCCCTAGGAGCTCTGTTTGCTGCTGGCCCAGGATTGACCACGTGGCCCATTTTCATGCCTTTGAAGTTTGGGCCCTAAGCTAAGAGCTCTTCGTTGGTTATACAGACAAGGACAGTGTGCAGGGATGTAACAGGCCTGGAACTGGCAGAGTTTGCAGAAGTTGTTGGCTGAGGAGGGGAGGGCAGCCCAGAAGAGGCTGCCCCCACCCCACACACTCTCTGCAGGAACTGGGGAGTGCAGGTGGCCCCGACTCTGCTAAGGAGCCACAAGGAAGTAGGGCTTTTGGGTGCAGGAGCAGTGATGCAGAGTATCTCAGAGCTGCGCCTGGAACAGGCTTCTGAACACCCAGCTTGTAGCCCAACTCTTAGGAAGGCTTGGTGCGCCCTCTGCTGCCACATCCTGGTGTAGCCCGAGAGTCTGGAGCTCACCCTTCTCACTTCCCCAGGATCATGGTCCTTCTCTTCTGATCTCAGGGAACAACCCCGCCTACCGGGCTGAGGACGCCAACGAGGACACCATCGGCGTCCTGGTGCGCCTGATCACAGAGAAGAAAGGTGAGGGAAGGTGTGACCCATCCCTGTGCCCAGGAAGGAATCTTCTCTCACAGCCTGTGGGGCAGCCTCAGGGGTCAGATCCCACCCTTCTCCAGCCAGGCCCCCTGACCAGTGTGGCTGATGGTGCTACCCCTTTTCCTCCTGTTCTTACCTGACTGGGGATGTGCTGGATGGAGGAAAAGGCACCTGGCCCAGGCAGGGAGGGGGTGGTGGGTAGGTAGGGGGGTTGGGGCAGGGGTCTCAGGGGAGGGCCCCCCATGGCCCAGAGCCAGTTCTGACTTCAGCTGTCTACAGAGAATGCAGCGGCCCTGGAGGAGCTGCTGAAGGAATATCACAGCAAACAGCTAGTACAAACCAGTCACGGGCCTGCACCCAGGTGAGTGGGCAGGTGGGTGAGGAGGACCCATACCCAGCTAATCAGGCTGCTTCCTGGCACTCACCACTTGGGCATGCTCTCTCTCCTGTCACCCCAACTCCCCTCCACTACCTCCTGTGGTCTCCTGGTCTTGACCTTGGCCTACTGACCACTGCCACCTGTGCTCTTTGTAGGCTGCCGCCCGGAACCCCCACCATGTCGTACATCTGTCCGCATCGCCACCACCTCCACACCGTGCAGGGCCTGGCTTCACTCTCTGGCCCTTGCTGCTCCCGTTGTAGCCAGAAGTGGCCCGAGGTGCTGCTGTCCCCTGAAGCTGCAGCTGCCACCACTCCCACTCCCAGATTCCTGCCCAACCCGGCCAGGGCTCCCAAGGCGGGGGCCAAGGCAGGACACCAGGGCGAGATCACCATCTTGTCTGTGGGCAGGTGAGGTGGGCACAGACACGGACATGAGAGTGGGGGCGAGGAGGCAGGGCCCTAGGCTGAGCCCTGAATACTCTGCCTGGTGACAGCCCCACCCTTCCTGGCCTCAGTGTGCCTCTCTGGGCAGTGAGGGTGACCAGGGAGTAGTCAGGTCTGCTCAGCCGTGCTGTCCCACATGGAGCACCCAGGGCAGAGTCCTGGCCTGTTACCACACTGACTGCCCCTCAGGCCAAAGGCCTGTCTACCTGCAACCTAGGGTTGGGGGCATTAGGGGCTCATCTGTGGGTAAAAGGCTGTGGGAAGGGCTCAGGCTCTGACCCATGAACTTGCTGTGTGACCCTGGCAGGTACTGCCGTCTCTGCTTCCAGGTTCTTCCTCTCACAGGGGGATGATTGCACTACCTCTCCTCACAGGTTCCGTGTGGCCCGGATTCCTGAGCAGCGAACAAGTTCACTGGCCTCTGAGGTGAAGACCATCACGGAGGCTGGGCCCTCAGGGTATCATTTCACTGACTCCCCACAACCTGGCCTCCCCGCTGAGCAGCGGGCACTGCTGGGAAGTAGTGGAAGCCATAATAAGTGGCCAAAGCCTCCAGCAGAGAAAGCCGAGGTGAGGGCCAGTGAGGGAAGGTGTCTGCCCTGACTGCAGAGGGGGCAGGGGTGGAGGTGCAGGGGACCCGGGCAGTTGCCACTTTCCTGGAGCCCAGAAGCCCCTTGACTCAGCTCTGACCCCTCATTCCTGTCCCCCAGGAGAACCGCTATGTGGTCCGGCTAAGCGAGAGCAATCTGGTCATCTGAGGGGCTGTCTTGTCTGAGGACACTGCAGGCCTGCCCTGGGAGTTTCTGAAGGCTTCCTGAAGGAGGAAGAGCTGCAGCTGGGCCTGCAAGGATCAAGGAGCAATGGCCCAGCAGACAAAACAGGGAAGGCCAAGGCCTGGAGGTGGGCGTGTCTGCCCCAGTGAGGAAGCAGGCCGGCAGGCACCATGTCTGGGACCAAGCTGAAAGCCCCACCCATCCCTGCAGGATGCCCCTGGCCCTGTGCCCTGCTCAGATCCTAGGAGCCCACAGGATCCTCTGTACCACCAGGAGGCTAGGCCTTGATGGTGGAGGGGGGCCCTCTGCTCGGCACCCCTGGCCCCACACCTTGGTTATTAGCCACATCCTGCCTCAGTACAGGGCCCTTGAGCAGATGTACCTCCCCCTCCTCTAGGAGCAACTCAATGCTGTAGGCTGGGAGTCTTGTGAGTTCCTGGGTTCTAATCGTGGGCAAGTCCCTGGCCATCACTGGGCCCAAATTTTTCTGACTGTGAAGTTTCAGTGCCCAGGGTCTCTCCAGCTCCCTGCAAGCTCTGGGCTGGGTCGTGTGGGGGGAGAGCTTGCCTCCTTGCCACCCCTCCCACTAGCAGCTTTATCTGGCTCCATTTTTGCTGCTTCCAGGGCCTCTACCTTCAAGGCCCCCATGGGGCTGCCCATCCATGGCTCTGCCTTCAAAAGGGGCTTAATGCATGTGCCTGCCTCCCCCTGCTCTTTTTATTGAAAGTTAAAAAAAAAAAAAAAGACTTGACCTGGGTGGAGCTGTGGTAGAGCCCCAGCCACCCCCAAGGTATCAGTAGCTTCTGGGGAGAGGTGTGTGACAGACTGGAGAGGCACCTCTGACCTACGTGGTTTGTGTCCCCATGGTGTTGGTGCGTCCCCCTCGCCTGGGCAGTGCGGGTAACAGCCCAGCCTGTCTCTACCTTTGCTCAGCAACCTGGTTATTTATGTGGGGCTGTGCAGGCACAGGCCCCACCGTCATTCCCATTTCTTATTTATTGAAACTTGGCTGTTGTCCTGTCCTTGCGTCTCCATCCCCATCCATTTGTTGAATAAAAGGTGGATAGTGGTGTCACGAGGAGTTTTTCCCTGTGCCTCTTCCCAGGTCATCCATCTGTTTACTGAATAGCTGTTAGGTGCTGCGTGTGGGACAGGCCATCCCTTCCCTTGAGGTGCCTTCTCTTTGGCAGCAGGTAAAATGGGGCCAGAGGAGACCCCTGCCCCCATCTGGTTCTCCCTGGAGCCCTTAGAGGCAGTGCTATCCAATGGAAAATAGTGTGCCAAATATGTAATTTAAATTGTCTTAACAGCCACATTTTAAAAACAGGTGAAGTTAATTTTAACAATATCAATAATGTATTGTTTAACCCAGGAAATATTTAAAATATTTTCAATATACACAATCAGTATAAAAATTATGAGCCATTAATATTTTTGCATATAAACCACATCTTATTATGAGCCAGTGTATTTCAAGGGCTTGATAGCCACAGGTGGCTAGTGGCTCCTGTACCAGACAGCACAGCTCCAGAGGAAGCGGAGCCTGGAAGATGGAGAGAGTAAGACATACTGGGGGCTGGAGAATGCAAAGGGGAAACTTCCCACAGAAAGGTAACAGCATACGCACAGGCCAGCCAGCAACAGAAATATGAGGAGCTGGAGAGGCTGGAAGTATAACCCTCCCAACAGGTGTGTACACTGGGGCAAGTGGGGGCATTAGAAGGCAGCCATCTGGGCTCTCGGAAGCAGTCAGCCTCGTCCCAGGGCCGCCAAGGAGCTTCTAAAGCATGCAGGACAGGGAAAGCACAATAGCTTGATCTCGGGGGTGGGGGTGGGGGAGGGGGAGAGTGCAGAGTGGGAGCGGCTGCAGACATTCAGGCAAGAGATGGTGGAGGCTGGGCTGCATGGGTGTGATGGAAACAGGTCCATCAGCAGATGCCTAGGACACTTCTTGGGCTTAGTCATGGGACATAGGTCAAGGGGTTAGGGACAGCTGGGACAGTTGGATGGGTAGAGAGTAGTAGTCCTGGGGCACCTGGGATACAGCCCCATGGGATGTCCTGAGGCATCTGGCTGTGCAGACCTGGCACTCTCAAGAGACAGGTCTGGGCTACGGGACGATCTGGAAGCGCTCGTGGGCCTTTCCGCCTGTACTGGGCTCAAGGCAGACTGCTGGCTGCTCCAGGGCACCGGCAAGGAGGTGGGAAGGAACGCAGGTGCAGTATTCTGGACGCCTGGGAAGGAAATGTGAGCAGCAGCGGGGCTCACAGGTCAGGGGCTGCTGCTGCTGCTGCTGCTGCTGCTGCTGCTGCTGCTGCAGGGTCAGGAAGACCGCAGCGTCCCATGGTTAGGGGACACAGATGTGGCAGGTGTCATCTCAAGGGAGTGGCAAGAGCAGGGCCCGTCTGAGTGGCCTGAGCCCTCGGCAGAAGCCTGACTGCCAAGCCATAGCTGCTGGCACTTTAGACCCCAGGGAGGGGGGTTTTCAGTTCAATTCTAGGTTCTTTTGGTGTTCGGTAGGTTTTTTTCTTTTTGAACATGGAAAGGGGGACACATTTAAAACTAATGGGAAAGAAGCCCAAGGAGAGGCAGAAGCACCATAAAGGGATGCTTGATGGAAGCTGGAGGTGTGGGGAGGCTTCCTGAGGGGGGCCCAGGCCCCCTGCGGCTGTTGTGCTGGGCCCGCAGGAGGCCTCTCCCAAAGGGGGGCTGGGCACACAAACCTTGAGACTCCAGCTCTCCCCACCTCTCCTTTCTATGCCACAGACCTCTCTGGGGCTTCTCAGGTGGGCAGGA
Source organism: Furipterus horrens (assembly GCF_987537825.1). Taxonomy (NCBI): domain Eukaryota; kingdom Metazoa; phylum Chordata; class Mammalia; order Chiroptera; family Furipteridae; genus Furipterus; species Furipterus horrens. Next base: position 45,591,543 of record NW_028327172.1, read on the forward strand.
GAGGGAGGGCGCCTCTCAGGACCCAGGAAACAAAGCTTCACCTGCTCTAGAAGGAAGGAGAGAGGCTGCGTATCAGGACTTCCCTGGAACACTAAAGGTTGTTGATGTCTACAGCGGTTTCCGCAGTCGGAGACTGGCGAGCATCACCAGGGCACCCAAAGAAATGTTCCCTGGGGCTGCCAGGGTGCACTGTGTCCTTATTTGCCAGCTGTTCAGCTGCATCTCAGGGTTTGGCTTCTCATGTCTCCTCAGTCAACCAACTCCATTTCACCTAGGATTGAGGTGACATTGGGGTGAGGACAGCACCTCCTAAATGCCCTCACCTGGGGTGAGGCACGTACAGGTACCAGCTAGGGTGGAAACTGGGAATGGGCTTCCCAGGCCAGGTAAGGGACACCCCCACCTTGGTGCTGAGCCCAGGGGTAATAAGCACTACTCCCCTCCAGACAGCACGCCGCCCCCCCCTTCTGCTTGCCAGAAGGTATGGTTCTCCGAGTCTTCACCTGCCCCTTGGGGACACTGAGGCCAGCTCCCAAGAGTGGGATGAGGAACTGAGTGATCAGTTCTTGATGTCCTGGCCCTCAGGACCCCTACCCTCCCCTGGGAGCTTTCCTGGCTTGTCCCTTCCCAGACTTGCCCCCTCTAAATCCTGGCAGCCTTGTCAGCTCTTGAGCTCAAGGTTTGCTCGGGCACCTGGCAGAGGTGGGAGTTGGAGGGGCGCAGCCTGGGCTGATCACTCCTTACCGCACGCACACCCTTTGCTCCAGGGCTCAGAACGGTGCATGCCGGGGCCAGCTCTTGGCCTCTCTGCCAGCTCCTGGCCCTCAGCCCTGCCACTGTGGCCTGCAGCCAGGTTCCTGGTAAAAATCCCCTTCCTGCCCTGGAGAACTGTTCTGACTCAGGCTGGCACTGTCTGTGGGCAGGTACCCTCCCCTCCCACACCTGAGCTTTTTGCACAAGGGAGGGAGAGTTTCATGTCAGGATGGCAGGTGAGGACAGGAGGGTGCCCGGGAGGCACAGAGTGTGGTGCAGTGGGAAGGGTTGGAGGGTTAGGAATCCATGTAAGAACTCCAGCTTTAGTGGGAGCCACGCCACTTGGCCTTTGGCCTGCTTTCTCTCCCCTCGAGGAGCTGGAAGACTTGGAGGCTGGGTGAGTACAGACTGTAGGGGCCAGGCCTTGGAAGGAAACGGTGCCCACGAAGGCGGGCAGAGCAGCCCTGACCTGCACTAGGGCAGTGGCTTTGTCTAGAGGAGGAAACAAGAGATGCTGAGGATGTATATCTGTCAACACTTGGTGAACATTTGGATGGAGACCACTTAACTTCCCTTGTTTCCCACCTGACAGGTTTACCCTTTGCAAGCTCAGGCATCGCCTCCTTTGGGGTGGGCAGAAGAACATGCAGCTTAGTGCCTTGGCTTCGGAGCTAGACCAAGTGTGAGTTCTAGGTCTTCCCCTCACCAGCTCTGTAAACCTGGACAAGGTACTTACCTTCCTTAGCTGTCCCCTCTTGAGGACAGGCCTGACAACAGGGCTCACTCCCCATCGGGCTGTGAGGATTCTGAGTTACCACGCATAACATGCAGCACCAGCCACGTGTGGTGGGCACTACAGACATCAGCCTTGATTGTGCGTGGCCCCTGGATCACACACCTTAGTCCAGGAGCTGATGGCCACTTCCCAGGCCCCTCACCTGCGAGTCCCAGGGCAGCCCATATGCCTGCAGGGAGACGCAGCATAGGTGTCACCTGACTGGTGAAAACAAGTTTAGAATCAACCTGGGGAGAAACCCAGGGGAATCACTGGCCCAGAAGGTGGTCTGTGTCCCCCTGCCCCAAGAACCACCAGTCTGGTCACCCCAGACTTCTTTTTTTTGGAAACTTTTTTTTTAATAGTTATTGAATGTTCTACAGCTTACAGTAAATATCATAGTTACAAATTCTTGGCTTCAATCTTTCAGAGTGATCACTATCTGATCTTCAAAACAAAACGAAACAAAAACCCAAAAGAATCCAAAACAATAAAACAAAACCAAATTTACACGTCACATACACAAGTGAGGCCATGGGGCTTTCCAATCTTTGCACTCCAGGCTGTGTTTTGAAAACACTTATAAGTTCTTTGATCAAACTACTTGGAAGACACTGGTCAAAGGTTTATTATTATTTTAAATGTTTTTCCTTTTAAAATGTAAATTCCAATAAAATTTAAAAATTAGATTCCAACCTGTAGATTAAAATGAATTAAAAAATACAAAATCATATACAACACTCACAGGGATGTTACATGCCATGAGAACAGGTTTCTGTCATGTGATATGAAACAGGGATGCAGATGCCTTTTAAGTCAGGAGACGGGAACAGGCCTCTGGGCCTTTAAAGGTCATTACAGACAACTTCAAGTTGCTAGAGGCCTGGTCTTACCTCCCCTGGGTAAGGAGAAGCTTGAGTCCCACCACAGATCCAGATAACCTGGATGACTTGAGCAGGTGGTCTCTGGGCAGTCCCTCTCCTCCCGATTCTCAGGCTTGAGGAGGAAGGCTGGAGCCTGGAGATGCTGGTCTCGCTGGGGTCAGGCTCAAAGATGATGTCACCCATTTGACTCCCATGGGCTGGTATCGTACTTATCTGCAAAGCTGTTATATCTGTTCTCTTCGGGAAGTAAAACAGCCCTCCACCAGGAGCTGGAATGGGTACAGGGTCTCTCTGCCACAGCAAGGAAGGAGCCTGGGGACTAGGGATGTAGCCACAGGAAAGTGGGAGCTCTAGCTTCCTTTCAGGCTTTGTGACAACCAGTCCTAACTCCTGTGCTTCTCACTTGGCCACTAGGCTGAACTCAACAGCATGTAAGATAGAAAATAGCCATTGAAGAAACTGAGTGGGACCAAGTCCGGCTCAGGCAAGGTTGGCTATGGAATGTTGAAGCTGGCCTGGCAGGACTTTTGAAGGCTGGGCCCTGGAACCATGTAACACCTAATTTCAGAAGTAAGTTCTCTAGGAGAGGGGAAGAGATGGACAGGTAAAGGACAAATCCTGCAGCCAGCGGGATACGCCCCTTGGGAGCCTGAGCTCTCCGAGGCCCGGTGTGGATTCTGATGTTAGTCTGGCTGACTATCCTCTACTGTGATCCTGCTTTCAGGGCTGGGTTGGGCCTGGATCCCCCAAGGGTTACACAGCAGCCTGGAGCCTGCTTCCTGCCTGCCCACTCCACAGTCTGACCTAACCCCTCTCCAGGTTCCCAAGCCTGGCAAGCAGCTGGGCACCCTATAGTGATGTGGTAGAATGCAGAATGGAAAAACAGCCCCCATGTACTTTCAACTGCAATTGGGGAGAAATGCCATAGTGGCATCTAAGTGACTATTCTAGTCAGAGCGCCGTGACCAAGACCACACCAAGACAAAGACGCATGCCCTCCCTCTCTGGCCATGGAGCAGAGCTGAGGAATCTGATGTGCAGGGCTCCTGGCCTGGCTAAGCCAGTGCCTCACTGAGACTCTGGCCGAGTCCTGTCTGCACAATGATACACAACTTGCTGACCAAGAGGCCTGCTCTACTTTACGCCCCATAATTCATTTCTCAAGGTCACTCAGAACAAAGCAAGCCCCTGCAAAGAAGCACCCCCCAGACGTCTGGGAGACGTCAAACTTACAAGAGTTTGAGTGGCCAGAGGTGAGAGCTGGGATAAGGAGTAAGGACTGGGCACCGCCTCTAGGGCCTGGCCCTCACCCATGGGGTAGAGAGCCAGCCCCTCCCTCAGGCCTTCCACTCGGACCCAGCAGGTGCCAGCAGAAAGCAGAGGATCTGAAGAGTTCAAATGCTGGCTCTTTCTTTTATGAGCTCTGTGACCTTTGGCAAGTCTCTTAAGCCTCTGAGACTTATTTTTTTTCCCTCTATAAAATGGGTATTTTGGCAATCAATGTCAAAGTACTTTGTACATGAAAAACACTCTGGACAGGTGTGTGTCCTTGTTCAATATTTAGGGATGGGAATAGAATACCACTTTAGGGTCATTGCTAGGAGACGCAGAGAGAAAGAGAGGGAGAAGCAGCAGCAACTATCCTGTCTCATGGGGAAGAAATTTTCAACTTTTTTTCCCAAAATATGGCAGACTATTTCAGGCTCTCACCATTTGGGGTGCTACAGCTTCCTAGGCCCCAGATTGAGGAGTCAAATCGAAATGGGGGTGGGGGGGGGAGTGAAGAGGGTTGCTGTGCCTAGAACCACCTATATGCCCCTAACCTTGGCCACCAAGCTGGGTTCTGGGGAGAGGCAGTGGGGTTGGGTGGCGAGGGTTGGCATGCGGTACCAGCACTGCAGCTGTCATGTTGGCACACCCTGTCTCTGGCTTGCTGGCCTTCCTACAATGACAGGGCCCTTTCAGCTCTGACCTTCTGTCCAGCCTCACCAGTGGGCCACCCAGTATCTGTGGATGATGCCCATGGTACCTTCTGACAGATATCTGTGAACCTACCAGATGTGCTCGTCCTATCAAAAGCATAGCGCTGTCCCTGCTTCCCTGGCTTAGTCCCTTTGCAATGACTCCCCAAGTCTGGCCAGGCTTGTGGATCTCCGTCAAAGCAACAGGGTGAGGCCAGCTGAGCTGGGGCTCTAACACGCATACTGAAGAAGGGGTGCTGGGCCTGGGCTCTTCCAGACCACAGCCTTGTTTATGCCCTGAGGCCTGTCTTTGATCTTGAATTACATACTAGGGCTAAGAGAGGGTGCAGATCATAGATGTTTCAGTCTGCAAGGCTGTGTGCGGAGTCAGACTGGAGGGGAAGAGACAGCAGACAGACTGGGATTCAAGTGCCTCTGCCACTTAGGAGCAAGTCGGTTTTTTCCGAGTTTCAGTTTCCTCATGAACCAAATGGGAGGAATACTCTATCTCACAGGGTTAAATCAGCGGATGAATGTGAAATTGCTTTGTGAACTGCAAGGTACTAGACATTAGTTTTTACTTACTGGTGTGGAAAGAACAAAAATAATAAGGTCCTTCCTAAATCTCCTCCTTCCCTTCCTCTCTGTGGCACTGCTCCAGCCCATCCTGAGGTGGCAGGGTTCGGGGGAGGCTGCTGGGGTACCAGCATTCTGCCCATTTTGGGCAAGTCCCCTCTCCTTCCAGAACCAGCTTCCTTGTTTGACCCTGTCTCTCTGTCTCAGGGCCAGTAAATTAAAGGCTGTGAAGTGCTCTGAAATCTATGAAGCACCTGACAAATGCAAAAGCTTTCTATTGTTATTATTATTATTATTTTGGCATTTTCCAAATATGTATGACATAATCTAAAACAACCTTCATCCACCCTTATAAAACCAGAGAGTAGGAGGAGGTATTTGCAAAAAAATGGATTAACACTGGAAAACTTTGTTTTAAAATAAAACTTCAACAGACCATTTAGAATAGCTGGGTCTTTCCTTACTGGTCCTACAGGTCCCTGGAAGGCCAAGAAGGTGGCCCCCAGCTCCTGGCTCCGGGCTGAGGGTGCCAATGGGCTTGGCCCTCTCAGGATGGGGCCAGATGAGCCTCTGAGGTCCTTCTGGCCCAAGGGTTGCTGATATTTTCCTCCTTTAGGGAGTCGTGGGAGGTAGGGGTAGGGATATGTTCAAGTTTCTAAGAATTTAAATTGAAAAAGTTATTTAAAAGTCCCAAATGTTACCAATGATCCCACTTTGTACAGTGAAATGTCCCTGGCCCCACTAGGGGGCTGCTGGCCCAGCCCCGCGCTGGGTGTAGGGGGCAGTGCTGGACGAACCAGGCTCTGGCTGAGACTAGTGGGACCTCCTGATCCAGGAACCCTCCTTTCCCAGGAGATCCAGTGTCTCCTGGGCCTAACCCTCATCCTCCTCCCCCCTGAGGATGAGGAGCTGCTGTCCTCAAAGCCCAGGCTCTCCCTTCCAGCCAGCCCACCTGCTTGTTCTCCTAGGGCTGGAGTCAGGTATAGGACGAAAAGTTCCAGATGTTTTCACACAATTTCCAAAGGCTATTTCTTCGTTTCTGTTCCTGCCATCTGCCCCCACGTAACCTCTGCCCAGTCTTCAGCCCCTGCCTTTGGAGTCCATGGAGGAAAAGAACAGAAACCCAGAGACAGATACTGTTCCAGAGCTCACCGGATGTGGGCATTGCTGACTTAATTTTTACAAAACCAAGCCAATCCATCCCTAGGTAAATTTTTGTGGGCAACATGCCCCTAGGTAGGAAGGCTGCATTTAATGCTAATTTACTGCAAGATCAAGGGAAGTCCTTTCCTCTTATCGGGCCTCAGCTTCCTCATCTATCGAATAGGGGAATGGATGAGAGGATTGCTAAGGTCCCTTCAGTTCCATGAGTCTATGAAATGTTTATTGCTATTGCTTTTCCTTCACTATTCTGGCCTTCAAAGCCACCAGCACCCATCTGGAATGTGGTTCCTTCACTTTGGCCACGAGTGGCAAAGGTAACCAAGAGCCTGGCCTGCCTGTTGGCCCCAAGGACAGATGGGTGAGTCCTGGCACTGGGAAGGGTAGAAGGAAGGGAGAGAAATGCCACAGGTTCCCACTCCAATGAGGAGGCAGCTCCTCATCAGAGTGGGTCCATGAGGGCTCAGAGGCCAAGGTCTGGATTACAGAGGGCACCTGGCCTCCCCAGGCTTGGAGAGGCGGGGATCCCACAACCCTGCAGCTGCCTGGCAGGTCTGAGGTCAAAATCGCCTTCTGAGGAAGTGCCGGGTCAGTTTACATTACTGTGCAAACGAGAGGGTCTGGGCCCTGGCAGTCTGGCCAGAGACCTTGCAAACCAAAGCCAGCAGTCAAGCAGCCCTCTTCCCTCTTCCCTCCCACATTGCCACCCCCCCCCCGCCCCCCAGTTCTCCTAAAGAAAGAATCTTGTTTTCCCAGGTTCTCATCTGGGGTATTAAGCTGCTACTAACACTCCTAATTAGATGATTTTGTTCTTGGTCTGTTGCGATGGTTCTCAGAAGACATTTCATTTGTGTCAGGACATGATAATGTCCTAGACTAATCTTGCTTGAGAAAAATCAAAAAGGAAACAATCCCCCAAAGAAGTAGCCTGCTCAACAGCTCTGAGCGCCTACCCTGCACCCGAGGGCTACATCTGTTACACTCTCCAAAGGAAACGGAGCCTTCACCTGAACCACTGCAACAAACCCCACTCTATTTGCCATTAGACTGGGATCTCTGGGGAATGGATGCTTAGGGGGAGGAAAGAAGAGCAGAGAGGAAGTGCCTGGTCAGATAGGAGGAGGGGTAGAGCTGGAAGGGCAGCGGCTAAGAGGGGGAAAGTGGGGAGAGGCAGGAGATTAAAAAAGCAGCTTTTACAAAAACCAAAAATAAAAATCAAAACCGTTAAAGATGCATAAAGTGACCCTTGCACTTCCGTTGTCTCTTCTTGCAAATAGAGGTGCTGCTGCTAGGGAACTGCTCCAGCACCGGTGTAAGACGAGTAGTTGCATACAATGTGTGACTCCAGATCTGGGGGGAGAGGGAGGAAGCCATCAGTGAGAGTGATATTCCCAAGGCCACTTAGCCCTCCCCTCCCCGTGGAAGCCTCTGTGCCCTCTCAGGGGAGCCGCCTGCTGCGCAGCGTGCGGAGGGCAGGGGAGCTGAGGAGGCAGGGCAGAGGACCCCAGTGACACCCCTGGCACCCTGTGGTTCACTGGCCCTGCCGAAGGAGCTGTGAGGGCAGAGAGGAAGCGGGTGGAGGGCGTCGGCCTGAGGTCTCTACCTGGCCCCAGTCACAGCCAACATCTGACTGAGGTAAGACTTCAGTTGAAGAATGGTGCCCACAGTTAAAACAAGTGTGAAGACCGTACAGTAAAAAGTATAGAATTTAGTACTAGAGGACTGGAGTTCAAGTCCCAGCCTCATGTTCACTGGTTATTTCACAGAGCTACTGTAAGAATTATGAGATACCTGCCCTGGCTGCTGCGGCTCAGTGAACTGAGTGCCAGCCTGCGAACCAAAGGGTCACCAGTTTGATTCCCAGTCAGGGCACATGCCTAGGTTGCAGGCCAGGTCCCCAGCTGGGGGCGCAAGAGGCAACCACACATGGATGTTTCTCTCCCTCTCTTTCTCCCCCACTTCCCCTCTCTCTAAAAATAAAATCTTAAAAAAAAAAAAAAAAAGAATTATGAGATACCATGTAAAGTACCTAGAATATCTGTGAAGTGACAGCTATTATTAAGAGTGATATTACTGAACTTAAGCATGAAAGCAACTGGTAACTGTCCCCTGCCCCACCGACACCTGTGCTTCAGATCTAGCCAGGGATGATGAAGCAGATCCAGTGTTTAGTCACCCTCCTCCCTTCCCGCCCCGGGCCCCACTCACTCGGATGGGCTGCAGGCTTTACCAGTGCGGTGGCACATAGCTGTATGCAGGGGTCCCCTGGGCCCTGTATGTTGGCATGGAGACAGGGTGTGCCCCAATCGCAGTGTGCTGGGGTGCGGTCAGCAGGGTCCCTGAGCATCCAGAGAGAGAAGAGCAAAGCTGAAGAGGCTATCCCAGGGAACTGGGATGAAGAGGATGAAGCCACGGTCTTTGCCACAGCTGCTCCCGCCTGGGCCCCTACCCCCTAGCCAGCTCCTGAACTGCCACCTGCCCTCCCCACCTTGCCAGGGCTCATCTCCTTTGAGAAAGCTTTCCTAATGCTCCAGGACAGAGCCAATCACGCTACTACAGTGGCCTTCTTTCACTCTTCTTTGCTTGCTGCTCTCACAGCAGGACCATCATACTGAGGGGTAAGTTGATTTATGTGGCTGTGCTTCCTACTAACCTAGTTGTCCCTAACGGCAAGGCTCTGGTCTGATCTATTGGTAACTGGTACCCAGGACCTGAATGAAAGGCTGGTACCAAGCTGACTGGATCTGGGAAATGAGAGGCCTCAACAACCCTTAGGTTAGGGGCAGGATAAAACCCTAAACACCCAACTCCAGCCCACTCGAACCCTCAGAAGGTGACCCAGCTGATTCTTTAGAAGTTGGGACTCTAAAAATCATTCACTGCCTTCTTGTCTTCTCACGCTCTTTGGAAAATAAAATCATCCAGACTTCCCTAAACCTGCTCTTCCTCTGGCATCTCTCCCACCTCTACCCTCAACGTTCCTGAGGGGCAGGGCATTGGTCTAATTTCCAGAGTAAGTCAGAAATACAGAAGGGTCCTTCTGAACTCCTGCTTCTCCCACTCCTTACACTTAATTACTGGACAGGTCCTTAAGCTCCTGCCGCCTAAGGAACATTGCCCCACACCCTCCTTTCTAGAACCCCTGCTGCTATCAGAGTCCTAGCGTCCTCATCTCCCCTCTAAACGACAGCCTCCCTTAGACCTACGTGCTTCCAGCCTCTCGTCTGGTTCTGCCCCTATCTGCGACCAGAGAGAATGTTTAAAGCAAGCCCCACCTCTCCTCTGCCTAAATCCCTTTGCTAGCTCCCTGTCAGCTAAAGGTATTCTCTTCCCCACTTGATCGCTGCTGACTGCTCCAGCCACCCTTCCAAACTCATACCCCTTTCTAAGTGCCTTGGACCATTTCCATTCTGTGAACAGGCCATCCTCCTGTTCTTTTGCTGGCACTGCCCTTCTCTCTCTCATTTCTCTGGTTAGCCTCTGTTCACCCTTTAAGGTCTAGTTCAATAAGCCTCCTTGGTGAAATCTTCCTCATCACTGCGGACAGATTTAGAGGATCCTTCCTCTGGTTCCCAGAGTCCCCGGTACAGGATTTTCTCCTGCCATGCTACAGTCAATTCCATGATTGTTTGCCACTAAGCCATGAGTTCCTGGGAGAGGGGGATGGATGGACGTTGACACGAAGGTGGCCCTTACCTGCTGACATCGCCATGGTAGTGCCAGCCACCATGCCCATGGCCACGCCGTTTGTCCTGGGGGCAGCTACAGGTGCCGGGTAGATGGCGGAGGGAATGCTGTTGGGCTGGACAACCGTGGTGTGGTGGATGACGTGGGGCTGGGCAGCATACACTGGCTGTGTGTAGTAGGCTCCCTGGGTGGAAAGAGACTGAGGTCACATAGGCTTTTGAAGAGGTAGGTGAGATGTGGAGAGGAGGAGAGGAGTGGGGGAACCTATTCTTCCCAGACCCTAATAGATGGGGCCAGAGAAACACTGTCCAGGCCAGGGACACCGGGTATGGGCCCCAGGTGGGGCTCCCCTTCTGTCTTGCTATGAGGAAGTGGACAATTCAGTGTGGGGCTCAGCTTCTGGTCTGAAAAATAAGGCTCCAGCCCTGTTCTGCCTGGTTCCCGGGGATGCTAGGATGATCCAAGGGGGTAATAGCTCTACCCCCTTAACACTGACTTTAGCATTTTTAAAATGTTTGTACTTTATCGCAACGTACTCTATAAGCTTCCTAAAGGTAAAGGCAATACCACAATCAGTGAGTGAAGAGGATGTGGTCACGGCTGGTGTGCACGTGTGAGGGAGAACTAGCGGGTGTGTCGCACTGTGCGAACGCTGCTGTTGTACATGTTGGGAAATGTCCTAAATGCAGAGCCTGTCCCTAGATGCCTCTTACTACTATTTCCCTTTAGAAGAAAAAAGGCTGAGGACAGAAACAATGGTCTGAGGTGACTTCCTACTGCCTGGATCACAGGGCTGCTTCCTGCTATCACAGCGACAGTCCTGCTGGCCCTTGGGAATAGACAGGGGTCCCTGGATCATCTTAACCCACAGCTTCTCAAATGTTCCTACTAAATGACAAGAGCTTCAGAATGTGGTGGGTAATCTGAGATCTGAAAGCATAGTGCAAAGCAGCCGACCGTGAACAAGAAAAATTTATCTCAAGCTTATCTTCCTTAAAAGGTTTTTCATTCTACTCTACGGCATAGCTATTTTTAAAAATTTAAAGTGTTCTCCTTACTACTAAAACCTCATGTACAAATGTCACTCCAGCAAAATGTGCCATGAGTATGTTAAAGCCTCATAGTTGAAGGAGCCCAGAAGAGGGCACTAAGGGGGGGGGGGGGGGGAGAGAGAGAGAGAGAGAGAGAGAGAGAGAGAGAGAGAGAAAGAGAGAGAGAGAGAGAGAATAACGTGCCCAAGGTCATACATGGAACTGGTGGCAGAGCCTGAGCACTTACCTCCTCCCCACTCAGACTTTATCAAGGAAGGGTAGTTGCCCAAGATATAAGGGGTCTCTTCGGAACTCAACCAATAGCTCCCTGTGTGACCCTGGACAAGTCACCCCCCTCTCTGGGTCTCAGATTCCCCACTTGTATGAAAAGAAGTTGAGCTAGATGATCCCCTAGGGCCCTTGTCCCTCTGGCATTCTGGGCTCCATTGACCTTGGTGACTTTGTGTCACCTCTGCCCCCCACTCTAGCCCCAGGGGCTGAGGTGGAGGGACAGAGTGTACAGACTTGCAGAGACATGTTTCAGCGACACACTCTTCTTCTCTTTCTTACCCGCACCCACCCACCTAGGTTGGTGGCTCCTTTACCTGCAGAGGAGGTGGGCCCAGGCTTCCACATGTACATACCTGGGCATACAGATTCTGCTGGGGGTAGGCACTTCTGATGGGATACATGGCCGTCTGATAGGGGTTGGGTGATGGGGAGTAGGGGGGCGGAGCAGTATTACTCTGGGTCGGTGGGACCTTGTATGGTGTCCCTGCAGTATATCCTGTACCAAGACAATAAAAGAGACTTCCAATTAGTTGGCAGAATAGCATTGCTGAAGGTAGCAGGTCCCAGTCACGACTCCCCAGACAAGAATGGGGTGAATCCAGGCTGGAAACACAGATGAGAACAGACAGAGAACAGGGCTCCACCCAGAGAGCCCTGGTCCCAAGGCAGCTCCCTCAGTCCTGGTACACAGGGCTGCATGCGTGATTCTGGCATCTTTTATTTCTCTGGGTCTCAGGGCTCTCATCTATAAAACTACAGATGGAATCAAATGATCTCCTAAGGGACCTTGTAGCTCCAACAGTCTCGGATTCTGAGCTACATGCCGTGAGGGGCAGGTGCACACAGATGGGAGACCCTCAACCTGCTTGCTCTTTATTGCACTATCTTGCTGCTTTTTCTCCTAAGTACTCAGGGTATCTTTTGCTGCTGTTTCTGTCCTTCTGTCTTGCTTTTCCCCTTACTCTGTTTTCCCCCCATGTATCTCTCTCCCTCCACCATATTCCCCTTCCTCCCTGCCAAGTTTTAAGGTGAAAACTCCATATTAAACACCATTCAGGGCTCCTCAACTTCAGAGATACTGAAAAACTCTGCTCTGTAGAGCTGCCTCTTCCTCTCCTCCTGGGGCTTGGGGCAGGGCCACCTCTGCCTGAGGGCCTGAAGTCAGGGGTCACAAAGGTTCACATCAAGTTCGAGCCCAGGCCACGGGGGTAACTCAGCAGGGTAGACAAGGGCTGGGGGTGAGGCTGAGAAGTCAGGCCCCAAGAAACTCACAATCGGTCACTCAAACAAACTGCACTGCTTTTCAATCTTTGGGAAAAGAGAATCTGAGTCTACGTTCACAGGAAAATATTGAGACATGCCATCACACAGGTACAAAAATCGCAAAATGAATGACTGACAGAACTCAAGGACCTATATAAGGGGACCCTGGGTCTTAGCAAGGGCAAGTCTTTTATAGGAAACTTCTCCTCCTTTCTGAGTTGAAGGGACGGCGCCATACTGTCACAAATCTCTCTTAGTCCACATCACAGCTCTGCCTTGGTGCCCCCATGTCCCCAGTGAGTTGGCAGGACATGGGAGCTGCAGTTTAGGCACCACAAAACATGTCCTTTTCCCTCCCTGGAATTCTCTTTCCACCTAGAGATCCACAGTTTGTTCCGTGAGAAACCAACTTTGTGGTCCAGTTCACTTGGGAAATAGCAGCAATGAAGACGGGGCGGGAAGGACACATCCAAGAGAAGGGAGCACTGATAAGAAGCAGACACGAGCTGGCAGGGGCTATGCGGGCAAGCAGTCTGCAGCAGGTTTCTCCGCTTCTAGGCTATGGAGCCAATCACAAGAGGTGGTAACAGGATGAGAAGCAGAAGCTGGGGGGACACAGGGAGCCTAGGTTTGCAGACATCTAGAGGGAGCCATCTGAGGGTTACTTCACCTTAGAGATGCAGCATACTTATCTGCACAACAAAGGGGGTTGAACATGTCCCAAAGAGTATGCAAGGGACACAGAGGGATCTTAATCATTGTTTTACAAAAAAAAAGAAAAAAAGGAAGAAAGCAGCAGCAATGTAAGAGAGATAAATGGGTTGGTTTGTTTTTTATTCCATGACCCTGAGAAGTTTTAAAATGAGAGGATGAACCATATATGAATATCTAAGATAGGGACACGCAGGAGACTATTCCCAATTAATTTTACCACAGAATCTTTTATTCATACCATTAGCATCTAAACTAGGCAAATAACGGTTTTTGGTAACCATAGCCTGTTTTGGTAAATAAAGTTTTACAGTAACACAGCCATGCCCGCTCACTTACACATTGACTATGGCTGCTTTCCTGCCTACAACGGTAGTTGTAGCAGAGACCATATGGCCTGAAAAGCCTAAAATATTTACTAACTTGCTGACTCATGATTTAAAAGGATAAAACAAGGTATGAGGAGTCCTGCCGGAGAGGAAAGCATCTCTCCTCTACAGGAGGGCAGGACACCCCCAAACCCTAAGATGCCTGTCTCTGGAGGCTGCCCAGCACTGAGTACGGTTATGAGTAACCCAGAGCCAGCCTGACTACCTGGGCCCAAACTCCAGTCCCGCTACTTAACAACTGTAGAAGATATCAGTTTCCTCACCTGTAAAATGGGAGCAGGGTGTAAAAACAGTTACCTACTTTGTAGGGTTACTGTGATGAATACATTAATAAGTGCAAAGCCCTTCATAACGGTTAGTTTTTATCCTTTTTCTCTGTATCGAGAGTGTGAGCTTCTTGTCCTGGGGGTGTCCAAGCAGAGACCAGGCGGAAGGACTACAGTAGGCAGGAGGGTAAACTACGACTTTCATGGCATGATCCAACTTGTAACACAGACTCTTGGATTCTAAGATTCTAAAATTTCACGATCTAAAATGCCACCATTTCATCATTCTTTCAAGTTAACAAGCCAACAATGCTGGTGACTCTCCTTTATGCTCCGGAGACCGTGCTCTGGAATTCTGATCCCTTGGGGAAACCCACACGTCTCCTTCTACTCCACAAGGACAACCGTCCTACAAAGTGTTGAGATCATCCCTCTGACAAAAATGAAAAGGCTCCAAGAGACTGCAGTAGAATTTGGTTTCCACATCTAAGAATAACCTTGTCTGAGCCTGTTTCCCTTTTTTCATGTTATGAAATGAAGACACACACATACTCAGAATACAAATCAGTAGCCAAAACATCCCTGGCAGCCAAACTGATGATGCTGCAGAAGGCCTTGCCTGTTTGTCCAGACAGCCTGAGCAGGGAGAAGCAGCATGCAGAGCTAGAAGAGGTCTCAGAGATCATGCCTCACAGATGCTATGAACAGATGCTGAGAGAGCGAGCGACTGCTCGCAAGGACTCAGGACTCAGTGCTCCTTCCTCCAGCTACAGTGATTCTCAAGGTTACCATCTGTGTCAGAAGGCTGCAGAAACTGTCCTGGGGGGGCCCCCATTGGCATGAGTCAGATCAATTCTTTTTTCAAGAAATACCCTCATTTACATTAGAGAATATCAGAGGGACCTTTCTAATGCTGACCTTCTGAGTATTTCATTTAGACCTTTATGAGGAAGTCATTGCAGAGGACTTTCCACAACTGACTGGTGGTCCTGTTCATACCCTTGAGGAAATGAACTGGAAAATCCCCTGGGCTATAGCCTGGGGTACCTTCAAGGTCATTACTTTGTGCATCTAAGTAAAAGAAGGTATTGGGTTTGATGCAAAAAATCTCATGCATTTTGCTCAAATGAACAGTCAGCTTACTCATGGGAAGCCTGACTCTCCTTAAAGGAGCTCTACCTAAGTCTGAGGGCCACAGAGTTATGTCTTCGGAATGTTATGCCTTAAGGACATTACAAACTTGAATTCAATGCTCTCTGTTTCAGATGAAGAACCTGGAGCCCAGAGGGGCAGAGACTTCCCCAAAATTGCACAGCAAATCAGTGCAGAGCTGGGCCCAGAGTTCAGGTCTTACCATGCCCTGGGCAGAACTCCTTTCTGAGCTATAGGTCTCTGTAGTCCAATCTTGGGCATTTGGTATATGAGCCTTTGTGTCACCATTTCACTAAAGGCGGTATCGTGACAGAAATAAGGAATATGATCACTTGAAGTCCCAGCTTTGCCTTAAAAGAGGATTTGCTTGTAATTCTCTTTTCTTTCTCTCAGATTCCTAACTGCAATATTAGGCTCCATCACATGGGATCATAAAAGGAGCATGTACATCAGCAAGGCAGAACCTTTTCAGTCCTCTCTTCAGTCCTTCTGCATTGCCATAAATCTTTTTCAGTTGCAGAGCCCTTACACCCTCAAAGGCACTGATCCTCACATCAAGGATGCCTTTTAGACAAAGCTCTGTCTGATTCTTGCCTTGACCCTCAAGTCTCCTTGTTAGTAGCTGAACAAGGGAGTGCTGAATAAGTAGGAGGGAGACCTAATTACAAACAGGCTTAGCAAGTGTTGGGGAAATTTAACTGAATCTGTCAAAGTGCCCTGAATTTTCTGTGGCATTATAAGTCACAAAATCTATGTGCTAGGAGGAACCGTGATGGGTATGGGTCAGTCAATCCCCCCTCTATTTAAAATTGCATAGGTTGATACCCTACTTGCTTAAAAGAGAGTGGACTATGATAACCTGTGAGAGGGCAGCAGGATACAGCTACTGGACATTTCAATGGGAAGGCAGGAGGATTTCAACGCGGAGGGCAAGGCCTTCTAATACTCAGTTTCTCACTGTAGAAAAGGTTGCCTCTGCGGAAGTGAGCAAAGGCTAGTGGGCCAACTACTGGTCAGGGCAGAATCAGGAGTTTAATAGCTGGAGAGAACCTTAAGAGATGACCTTATATTGGAAAATCCAAGGTCCAAGGTTACACACAACCGAATCTAGAATCCAACTCTTTTAGTCTTCCACTCCAGGCCTCTTTCTGCTGCACTACAGCAGATATGCCCATAACCATCTACATCCATAAGTGTAGATATATGTATATGCCCACTTACATATATAATGCCATGGGTATCTGGAAATACTTCCCACTGCTGCCATCCCTCTCTTAAAGAGTACAATTACTCTTATGAAAAAAGAGAGTAATGGCAGCTTAACCTGGGTGATGTCTTTTGCAAGCTGCACTGCTTACTAGTTGGATGGTGTATTTGAAAGGTGTATGACCTTTCAAAGTGAAATAAAAATCTACCCAAGTAGTAGGACCACAGTGTAGATTAAATGAGAGGGTGATTATGAAAGCATATTCTCCAAAAGGTGAGAGTTATGTTATATATAAACATAAGGTGATGTTGACACCTAGGAGCAATGCTAACTAAGAAGAAAATCACAGTGGGCATTCTGAAGGAAAAAAATGCCATGTATTCTTCTGATCTACTTACTTCATAGATTAATAGCCCACTCAATCACATACTGTGGGGCTAGTCTGCAACATCCCACCCAGGTCCCGTTCAGCCCGCCGCTGGAACAACCTTAGAGACAGGCGCTCACCACATCCGAAGCCGGCCATTCCTCTTTCGGATAGCGCCACTAAGGTGCAAAGTTTCCACTCACAGAGTCAAAATGCCACTCAGGAATTTCTAAACTTTGGTCCTCATTTTACCCACTGGAACCATTTTGTGTTAAAAATAAGATGTGAAGGCCAAACCATCAGTCATCTCACTGAGCCTCCAGATGAGTGTGACCAGTGTGACTGGCCAGATGGTTTCTGTCCTCCCTGGAGACTCCAGGTACCTACGCTACTCCCCTGTGCAGCTTCCACAAGGGCATTATTCCTCATGCAGGGGGCACTGTGGCCTCCCAGAGGGTATTCAGCCATATTTAGAGACATTTTTGATTGCCATAATGAGGGTTTGCTGCTGGCATCCAGTGCGTACAGGCCAGGGATGCTGCGAAGCATCTTCCAGTGCACGGGACAGCTCCCCACAACAAAGAATGACCCAATCCAGATGTCCACAGCACCAAGGCGGAGAAACCTTGTGCTAGCTGGAAGAGCCTTCTCTGTCTAAAGGTCCACAGGCAGGTGTTCTCATGTTCCCTCTGTCCTTTCCCTTGAAATGTATTAACAGTCCTTCCCTCATCAAACTTGTTGGCCAGGTGAGCACCCCCGTCTCTCGCCCTCACTGCTTTGTGTCTCTCCAAAGCTGGTTGCATAATCAAAGAGGATGACCTTTCCTGTATGAGGAGGGCTAGTTTTGGGGGTGCGTGAAAGAATCTCTTAAAATAGTCTTATGTCACTTTTAAAATTCCCTTTCGTTTCTTCCTAAGAGACATAACAGTCTCAACCAAGGGGAACAAGGAAAGGAGGAGACAGGCTGTATTTACTGAAAGCCGCAGAGGATGCTTGGTAAGTTCGGTTCTCGGTCCCGGTGTCCACTGGGAGGTGGAAGGTGCCTTCAGTGCCACAGGAAGACGAGTTCTGTGGCCAGGCCTGTTTCATCAGCAGAGTTGCTTAAGGGAAGACACAAGAATGGCATTAGGCAGAAATAAGAAGTGGGCAACACCAATCACAGACACAAAGCAAGGGTCTTTGGCTGGATGAAAACACGTAACGCAAGGGGTCCTGTTCAGACTCACGGGATGGTTCGGCCTTCCTACTAGGTGGGCGGGAGAGAGGAGTGCTGACGTGTGCTTCCAGACGATCTGAAACCTAGGAAGTCTGAGCTTACACTAAACTAGGATAGCCAGAGTTTTCTGCCCGCTACTGAAACCACAGAGATGCCTATGAATACTGCCTCCTACTGTGTGACATTCTGGTCTAAGGCTCTGGACTGGTCCTTAGCTGTTTTCTCATGAATGTGTAGCAACTTGGAGCCTTTGACTGTATATTGACTGTATATTGAGTAATCTTTTCTCATGCCTGAAATCTCATCTGCAGGTATATTTAATAAGTAGCTTTCAAAGACAGACCCCAAAATAATTACCACATGACACAAACCTTCCTGGACTTGTCACCTGTTCTAAAGGGACTGAGCTTTGGCAGCTCAGAAGTCCCATACTGGCCAGGGGGATGGGCACTCCCTGCTAGTTCCTTCTGTATACCCAACTGGGGCCAGACAGACAAACCTCTTGCACACCCTTTACACCTCCTGCTGAGGTGCACTGGTGCCTCCCTCACTTGGAGATATCTCTTCATGAATTAGAGATGATCTTTTGGGCCATTAAGAAAGTAAATGTCAAACTTGAGGTAGGTGTGAAATATAGAGATGAGGCCCAGTTTGAAAGAAACCTACAAAGAATTCCCATTCTGACTCAAGCTCAGCTTGAACATTTGAAGGATGATGCTTCATATGTTCTAGAAGTGGGGAATAACTCAAAAAAACTTACCTTCATGGTATCCTGTGGGGAAGGAGAGAGGAAATAGGGTTTCAAAGGGGGGAAATGCCTAACATTTTAGATATTTCCCATGATATACTTTCAAACACTAGAGGAGAAACATTCTTGACCCAAATTGCTACTTAGGGGGGAAAAAGACTTTTTAACAGTATCTTTTCCATTCAAATAAGATCTTGGGAGTCGTGGATATGGGGTGTTTTTAAGTATATTAGGAGGCGGTGGGGCTGCACTGGCATCAATTAAATACACTTGAAACATTTTAATGAGGGGCTACAGTAAGACAGGATGTTATGAGAAGACAGTGTACCTATATACTCTAATTCCACCAGGATAAGGATAGTCCACTTCCAGAGAGAGCCCATAACCCTCTGCCTGCCCCAGTAACAGGTGATGCCTCTGGTTCCTTCAATCATGAAGGTACTGCACGCAGTGAAGGAAGTTAAGGACTGCTGTTTTTGCTGGTCCAAGGCTAGGGATGTAGCTGCTGTGGGCTGACTCTGTGCTCGCATTAATGGCCCGCAATACATACAGCAGGTGCTGAGAAATGAGAAGAAAATCATGGGCAGGGAAGTGACACTAAAAGGAGAATTCTGGCAGAAAGAATGGAGACCCAGCAGGATTCCATGCAGAGTCCACGCCTTGGCTGGACACCAAGACATGGCTGTGCAGACAACGTAGGACGAGGGCAGTCAGTTTTAAACAATTATCCTGGGTTTCATTTTCTGGGATTGGGGGTGGGGTGAGTAGGGCCTGGGGATTAATAAAGGATCCAATTAGTGTTGAAAAATCTTATCAAGCTGTCTCCAAATTTAGAACCTGCCACTCCATGTGGCTGGACAGCCCTGCCCACCTGAAACAACTCCCTAAAAAGTGAAACATGTAGCTCTGGTAAGTAAGACAGAGCAAATCCATGCCCTCAAGACCCCACAGGGACTCGCAGGAGGCCTGAATTTGGCTGCAGAGAATTTGGAGAATTTGGAGGTCCAGTCCCAGTCCAGCTGTTTCCCCAAGTGGTGCATACTTTACCATAATTTTCATCATAAGCCAAAAGTCTGGCATTAGCCTGAAGTGCAACAAAATAAGTAAGTCAAAATTAACCAAACAGTGACTGAGGCCTACTGCACTCAGCACTGAGGGGAGCGCCACAGTGGACAGGAACACACGTGGGTCATGGTCACCGCACACAAGGTACTTATGGTCTAGCTGGGGATGCAACACAGCCACACGCCAACCAGAGAGTGAACAAGACAGCATCACACACAGTAAAATAACATTCCAGGTTAGCCAGGAGAGAAGCAAGTGCGACTGGGCCTTGGATTATGTCTTTCCCAGGTAATCAAGTGAACTAAACTATACATGTTCCCAAAGAAGTATCTTCTGGTTTCATTATAAAGAAACACACTTTAGTATTTTCTACATTTCTTTATATATTAGAATACTTACTAATTTAAATAACTAAATAGGAAGACTTAAAACAAAAAAGACTACCAGCCATCAACCTGACTTCTTCATCAGTTAGTTGTACCACATGATCTTCCTCCTCCGTGTACAATTCTAAAGTAGCCCATCCTGTTGGTGGTAGCAGTTCAGAGCTCAGTTGTGGGATGAAGACAATCCAACTGAACCTTTCAGAGGCATGGGAACGAGGAGGTTGCTTTGACAGGTATGTCTGCTCCTGGGTGTCATGAAAGGTACCAGCTCCTAGAAATGTTTCTATGTTTTGAACTGGGTGACAGTTAAATACAAGTGTACACATATGTCAACTATTACCTAGCTGTACATTTGAGACTGGTGTACTATGTGTACTATAGCACACGTGTTATTCCTCAACCTAAAAGAAGAGACAGAGAACTCTTGGCAGAGAAGGGCCAGGGCCCAGCCACAGCCTGCTGCCCACATCCAGGTGCTGGGTTGTTCACGTCCCCGGACACGGCGCCCTCACCCCCTCTGACACTTGAACAGTCTGTTAAGCACACTTACAAGGAGGAGAGGCAGCAAGGGACCATCATCCTGAACAGTGCAGTAAGTCAGGAAATCTGAGTGCTAGCCTGGGCTGTGCCACTTATTGATTAACTGTGAGAACTTGGGCAAGTCACCACCTTTCTAAACTTCTGCTTGTTGTCTCACAAAATGGCAAGAGTTATCACTCCTGTTCCCTTGATAGTATTAAAGTGAGGATCAAAAGTAAATTGTCACCCAGTTTTACAGTTTCTAATCGTGGTATCTGTCGCCTCCTCCATTTTCACAGCTGTGGACAGTTCTAATTTAAGCTCTCATCTCTCGCCTGAACTACCGCAACTGTTTCCTCACTGTGCTGTTTATTGTTAAACCTCTGTCATCTCCAAGCTGTGCTCAGAGTGATATTTCTAAGTCCTAAACCCAATCACAAAACCTATCTTAAAAACACTCCATGGTTGCCCACTGCCTACAGCCTGAAGGCTGAACTCCCTGTGCAGCCCTCAAGGCCCCTCATGATCTAGTCTTGTGATCTCTCTAGACCCTCTCCTTGTTCTCACTCTTCAGCCCTGTATTACTGCCACACAAACTGTTTATCACTCCCAGAATATGCCCAAGGAATGTCACATCTCTGTATTTTTGCTCACAATGCTCACTCTTCCTGGCCCAGTCTTTCCCCAAATGCTACCTGGTAAACATTTATTCATCAATCATGAACTGAAGACTCATCTATCTCTATTATTAAGTCTCTTCTTTTCCCTACCCTTTGACCACAGCCTAGGCCGCATATGGTTCACTAGCCCAGCCCGTTTACTTCTTAGAAGCTGGCTTCTCTGTCTCTCCCACTAAACTGTGAGCTCGTCGAACAAGGACCCTCTCTTGCTGGTCTTGTATCTTCAAAGGGCCAGCTTAGGGCCTGGCACAGAACTGTGGATGCTGTAACTGGAGGGGTGAGGAAGCATGAGAGCTTCTCCCACTTTTTATGGAGTCTTATGTCCAAGTTCATACAGCCTATGGCAAACAAAAAAATGACTCCCCATAAAGGATAGGAGGAACAAGTCTGCAACTAGCACAACTGAAGTAATAAAATTACCCCTGGCTGGTATGGCTCAGTTGGTTAGTGTTGCCCACAGACCAAAAGGTTGCGTGTTCAATTCCAAGTCAGAGTACATGCCCAGGTTGCGGGTTTGATCCCCAGTTGGGGTGAATATGAGAAGGCAACCAATTGATGTTTCTCTCTCACATCAATGTCAATCTCTCTCCCTCTCTCTCTCCCTCCCTTTCCCCACCCCCTGCCCCCAGCAATAGGAAAATGTCCTCAGGTGAGAAAAAATAATTTTTAAAAAATTTTAAGAGGACAGGCTGGTAGCATTTAAAGGGACCTCAGAAATCATCTGGATAAAACACATTATCTATGGCCTGGAAACATTAGCAAATTGCCCAAGACCACACAGTCCACAGCAGTGAGCGGCAAAGAGAAATTTTTACAGCTCATCTCCTGAAAGATGCGCCAAACATAAATTCAATATTCAACAAATAATTTAAGAGCAGAAGTTGAGATGGTGTGCAGAGATTTTACAATAACATTGTCCTGAGCAGCCCAGGTGAGGGTGGTGAAAGTGACAAGTTCCTCCCATGGTCCCTTCCTGTCTATGACAAAAAGGACCTAGTCAAGTTACACTGCTGGGACCCTCACAGGTGCCCAGAAGTTCCTGTGGTGCCTTGGGCCTGGAGTCCACACTGCCCAGAGAACCCTCGCTCTGGTCCCTCACTCATTTTAGCACACTTGGCCCTCACATCTTTCCATACAGGAAAATGTCCTGAAAAAGATCCAGAGCTCCAGATCTGGGCTAAGGAAACAGATTGTATCTCTAGTCAACCGGGTCTTCAAACATGTCAGACTGCCAATGGACATAAAGAATCTGATTCTGGGGCAGACTGTTAATTTGGGGTTCTTAGTGGCATAATCCAGGCACTCCTCCAAGGGGCTGCCACAAAGCCAACAGAGGAGCTATACTGACTCAGGAATTTTTGTTCATTTGTTTGAATTGAGCAGCCAGGTCAGGATGAAAGTTTCTGACCTAGGTCAGATCAGGACCCCAGAGGTGAGGAAGGGGAGAGACGCCTTTTAGTGCCATGATCCTTCACTACTGCCCTAGGGGACGGTTTATGTGTGTCTCCAACCCATGATTTTGCACCATCAGACATGTTCCTGCATGCTTTAGGAACTGCTGCTGAGCCACCTGGGGGAGCCCAAGCCTAGGGGATGGGATTTGGGGAGGAAAGGGGAGGGGATCTACCGTTGTTATGAGATAACACATTCATAGGCCATAATACATATGAGGAAAAATAGCTCTCCTACCATAAGCTGAATGCAGGAACTGAAACTCTGTTGGATAGAAATGTTAGTTGAAATTACCACTAAGAATTTGTGCAAAGTAGTACACATTGCAGTTACAAAAACAGACTTTGTCTCAAGTTAGCAGTTTACCCCAAGCTACACAAGAAACAGAGAATGCAGAGGGTGTGAAGTGCCTCTACCCTGGAGGGGAGTGACAGACTTGCCATCCATAAAAGCCCCTTCATTGAGGTGAGGCACCTTCCAGGCAGCTGACCCAGAAGCTGCCTGGACGGGAACAAGCCCAAGCTCCCGCTCTTTGCTTGCCCATGCGAAGAGTAAATTCAATTCTCCCAAGTACTGGAGAGGGACTTCACACATGACTATGTGCTAGAGGACACGAAGGTTCAGAGACAAAAATCATCATTGTGGCCTCTGAAGAGTTCTCTGTGAAGTCCCAGAGAGCTAGGACCAATGCAAAGGCACTTCATTCCCTGAGGCCTCTGGGAGCATGTGGGTGCAGCAGGAGTACAGGCTGTGGGGGTCAGACAGGCTGGGTTTGAATCCCAGTTCCACTGCTTTTTAGCTGAGCAACTTTGGACAAGTTAACCTTGCTGAGCAAAATTGGAGGCAAGAAGCACTAACTCACAAGACTAAGGTAAAAATTAATGTTTGGGACATGCCTTGCACAATGCCTGGAAGACAGCAGGTGTTTATAAAACAGAAATCCTTTCCTTTGCCTCTCCCCAGAATCGTCATATGTCAAATGGGAATAATGTATTTGTACTTTACAAGGCTGCTATGAAATCAAGTGAGACAAGAGATGAAAACGATTTATAAACAGATATCTTCTGAGACAGTATTTCATTCTGACCTATATTAGTTACCCTACTTACTCTTTCCTCTCATTTTCAAGTCAGATTACCATTAATATGACACATCCTTTGGTCTCCAGATTCTGAAAACAAGGCCCAGTTGGCTCCTTCCTCTTGGGAGGGTGGGATAATTCTTAAGTAAGAACCCTGAAGTCAATAAGAACTTTGGAAAAAGCTCCAAGTACCTACATTGCCTTCAGAAACAATGAAATGTTTCCCTGTAACCTGGACAGATGACAGATTAGGGTTCTCAGAGCTGCTGACAATAGCTCTCTGAGGCAACTTCTTGGTCTCTGTGAAGAAGCTGAGAGAAATTTAAACCTGAGAGCCTAGATCCTTTGCAGGTTTCTATCCCACAGGCAACTCTCGGCATCATCATAAATGGCTGGCTCTGGCAGGAAGCAGAAATAACCTACTTGTTCCCTCTGTCCTCAGTCAGAGTTCCTCTACAGCAGGAGCTCCCCCACTGCAGCCCAGAGACCTGTTGAATGCAGAGGCCACCCTCCCAATATATGAAACAGATCAGGTGTGTGTGCTCTATAACCCTGGTCTTCCAACTCCCAGTTTGGGGCTTTCTGACACAATGAGCTAATACCACCCTCTCTAATGGATTTTGTGCATTTCTGAGCTGGGTTGGTTTAGTCATAGCTTAGAAATATGTTGACTTTTCAAAATACAAAATTGAAGAAAATAATGTTTGATGAGGGAAATATGAAGTTTGTTTTAAAACTGAAGCTTAATCAGTATTTTATACATGTCAGGAGCTTTCCAATCTCTGCTCCCCGCCCCAACCCCCCAGTCTCAGCCTCCTGTCTGTTCTCCCTTCCCTTTCCACTCTGGTTGCTCTAGTCTAATCCCTCAATTTCTCTCTGGCCGACTCCAAGTGTAATACAAGGGTTAGGAGCACATGCACGTGTGGCGGCAGGATGCCTGGGCTTGGGTCTCGTGCTAGTTTCCCAACTTCTAAAGTTTTAGTTTTTCTAGGTGGACAATGGGAATAAGAACAGTACCTGTACTAACCTCAAAGCTTTGCTGAGGTATAAAACAAGTCAATATCCACAAGGAGCTTAAAATATTCCCTGGCACATAGGGACCATTCAACAAGTATTAGCTATTTATTCCCCATCCTCCACTTTCTTGCCATACCAATCCCAAAACAATTCTCTCACCATAAATTCTGAAATTTATGAGAAAATACCGCAGGGCTGGGGAATAGTCTTGACAAATTCATAGCCCCCACCCTCAGGTGGGCTTCCAATGTTACACACCTCCTACTTTCTCCCTCAAGTCCCTATTGCTAGCCCCTCTGTGAAGACTCCCCTACACTTTCAATCTCAGGTAGACTGTTGTTCCCTCTTCTGCTTCCTCTCCTCTTACATGTATTCCTTCTACAATACTCATCACACTGCACAGCGATGAATTTGTTTATATGCCAGCTCCCAAATGGACTGTAAGCTACTGAGTCAAAGGAAGCACCCTTTCTTTCTTGTCTATCCCACTGTGGGAGACATTCAACAAATAAATCCTTGCTGAGTAATTGAAGAGGAACTGACAGAAAATCATCTACAACCCTGATTTCTCAGATGCTAGGTAACTTGTCCAAGACCTCACAACTAGTGAGGTGAGTAATCGGGATTCAAACCCAGGACTAACTGCAGAGCCCATACTCTTTCTCCTGCCCCTTGAGTGTTAAAGCACTGGCTGAGTGTGGGAATGAAGATCAGTGAGAAGGCCTCTGTAGTGCTCCTAGCCCAAACTAGAACAAACTATTTCAGCATCCAAGGAGTGCTGGGTCTTTATTATTTTTGAAAAACAAGTTCCTTTTTCAGCTTGAAAACCAGCTCTTTCTCCTCTGGTGGCAAGTCTCTCACTTTCTTGCAAATTCACATCCAGAAAGCTGGCTATGTGTGTGCGTGCGTGCGTGCATGTGTGTGAGAGAGTGAGAGAGAAACAGAGAGAGACAGAGAGACAGAGACTGACTGATTGATTGATGAGTCTCAATGACACCCTCAAGGGCAACTGAGCAAAGAATGGATTTGGATACCGTTAGGGAGAGCAGAAAAGGTTCCGTGAGGAGGATGCATGTCTTAGACGTTCTAACAAAGGAGATATGGGTCAACCTGAAGTCCCAAGTGGAAGAGATTCTACTTCTGCCCCCACCCTAAGGTTGAACTGCCCCAATTCCCAGAGGGAATTCCCAGGAGAATCATACTTAGACAAGTTGAGCCCAGAGCAATTAAGGACAGGGAAAGGCCAGCAGGTGGGTTTGCATTTCCAAATATAATAGATCCCACCTCCCACCCTACTCATCACTATTATCTCTACTTTCTCCTTACCTGGAGCATAACTGGGGCTATTGGTAGGGTACAGGCTGGGATTGTAGGCAGGGGCGGCTGCTGGGTAGGCTGTGGGGTAACCTACAAAGAGACAAGAAAAGCTCCATTTAGCTGGGCAAAAAGAAGAGCAAATTTCTGAGGAAACATATCCAGGTCCCAGGCTTGGTCTTCAGCCTCTTCATGGGCCATTTCAGACAGTGTACGTGACTAGCTTTTACCTTCTCAAGAGAAAAGCCACCAATACCACAATCCCAACATATGTAGATTTCCTATTCATTAAAAAAAAAAAAAAGTACAAGAAATACATGTCTATATGATCACTGTGAAAATATGGAAATACTATAGAAATGTGTGTGATAAAAAGCATATGTGTACTTTTACGATCCTTCTCCCTGAAGGTAATAACAGTTTAGCATCTATCTTTCCAGTTTTCTATATAATTTCATATACATATATTCAGTGGTGTGCTGGTAAAAACAATTGGCTGAGGGGACTGAGGTGAAGCTCTGTTTTGCAGCTTTTGCCAAGTTTCATAGTGTAAATAACTCCCACCTTCGCCAATTTCAAGCTACCAACAACACTGAGCAGCTGGAAAGCGATGCTCACAATTGGCTTGAGAACTCACACATGCCAGATCCAGCCCACTGATGCATATTTTATATGGTGTTTTGTGAGGGTTTTTTTGAAAATTTTTATTGTGGCAAAGTATATGTAACAAAATTTGTGATGTTAACCATTTTAAGTGTACAATTCAGTGGCATTAATTACATTCAGGATGCGGTGCAACCATCCCCACTATGTGTTTCTAAAACTTTTTAATATCCCCAAACAGAAACTCTATACTCTATAATAAACAATTCTCTTGTTACACCCCTTGTTAACCTCTAATCTACTTTTTATCTCTATGAATTTACCTATTCTAGATATTTTACATAAACAAAATCAAATATAATTTGTCTTTTTGTATCTGGCTTCTTTGACTTTGTGTACTCTTTTCAAGGTTCATTCACATTGTAGCGGGTATCGGAACTTCATTCTTTTTATGGCTGAATAATATTCCATTCTATGTTTATGCCACATTTTGTTTATCCATCCATCTGTTGATGGAACACATGGGTTTTTTCTGCCTTTTGGCTACTGTGGACAATGTTCCTATGAACATTGGGACACAAGTCCTTGTTTGAGTCCTGATTTCAATTCTTTTCGGTATATACCGAGGAGCAAAATTGCTGTCATATGATAATTATATGATAATTAAATGTTAAATCCCCTTTAACATTTCATATAATAAGGTGTGGTGATAATGAACTCCTTTAGTTTTTTGTCTGGGAAGCTCTTTACCTGCCCTTCAATTCTAAATGATATCTTTGCTAGGGAGAACAATCTTAGCTATAGGTTCCTGCTTTTCATGACCTTGAATATTTCTTGCCAATCCCTTCTAGCCTGCAAAGTTTCTTTTGAGAAATCAGCTAACAGGCTTATGGGTATTCCCCTGTAGGTAACTAACTGTTTTTCCCTTGCTGCTTTGAAGATTCTTTATCTTTAACCTTTGGCATTTTAACTATGATATGTCTTGGGGTGGGCCTCTTTGCATCCATCTTGTTTGGTACTCTCTGTGCTTCCTGGACTTGCATGTCTATTTCCTTCTCCAAATTAGGGAAATTTTCTTTCACTGTTTTTTTTCAAATAGATTTCCAATTTCTTGCTCGATCTCTTCTCCTTCTGGCACCCCTATGATGCAACTGTTGGAACACTTGAAAGTGTCTCAGAGGTTGCTTATACTATTCTCGTTTTTTTGGATTCTTTTTTCTTCTTGTTGTTCTGAATGGTTGCTTCTGGTTCCTTATGTTCCAAATCATTGATTTGATTCCTGGCTTCATCCACTCTACTGTTGTTTCCCTGTAAATTCTTCTTTATTTGAATTAGTGTATCCTTTGTTTCTTTCTTTTAAAGATTTTATTCATTTATTTTTTAGGGAGGGGGAAGGGTGGAAGAAAGAGAAAGAGAGAAACATCAATGTGTGGTTGCCACTCACATGCCCCCAACTGGGAATCTGGCCTGCAACCCAGGCTGTGCCCTGACTGGGAATCGAACCAGTGACCCTTTGGTTTGCAGGCCAGTGCTCAACCCATTGAGCTACACTGGCCAGGACTATCCTTCATTTCTGACTGGATCTTTTTTATGCCATTGAGGTCCTCACTAAGTTCTCTGAGCATCCTTATAACCAGAGTTTTGAACTCTGCATAAGATTGATTGCTTATCTCCATTTTGTTTAGTTATTTTTCTGGAGTTTTGATATGTTCTTCCATTTGGGCCATGTTTCTTTGTCTCATCATTTTGGCAGCCTCTCTGTATTTGGTTCTATGTATTACATAGAGCTGTTTTGATTCCATGTCTTGGTAGTGTGGTCTAATGTAGTAGGTGTCCTGTAGGGTCCAACACAGCCTTCGTGTAGGCTGTATACATCCTCCTCTTATAGTTGAGCCTTGATTGCTGCTGGCAGGTGAATGGGAGGGATTTACCTAGGCCAGTCAGCTGCAAGGACTGTCTGTGACCACTGACCACCAACCTCTCTGCCATCTGTGGAGGATCAGCTGTACGGATGCAAGGTGGTGTTGCTCTGACATGGTCTGTACCTGTCTACTGAGTGAGCTGGTCCTGTGGTTTCCCGGGTGGTGAAGGCCAAGGTGATCCCCCACCTTTGTTTTGCCTGGGGCCACCCTGCCTTAGCTATAAAGCAATCTGAGATGGCTGCTACTTGTGCTGGGCTTGGAGATTTCAGGTGAAGCCAAGCTGTGAATCTAGGCTGGCTGCTGGTAGTGCTGGGCCTGGGGCCACATAGCAAGATGTATGGGAGCTGGGGGCTCACTGAGGCTGGCTGTTGCTTCTTTAAGAGGATTTAGAAAGTTGTGAAGCATGAGTCAAGATCAGCCATTCAAATGGAAAAGCAGCTTGGGTGGGCCCATAAGTTGGATGTGACAAGAGTCTCTGGGGACCTCCAGGATGGGGCAAATGGTATTTGCCTGGTTGAAGGAGTCTCAGGTATGGCATCAGCCTGCTGGCTCAGTGGCTCTGTGTATGGAGGGTTCAGAAAAGGGATAATGGCCTCTGTCTGCCTTTCTGTCCGGGAGGAAGCTGTCCCCCAGCTCTCACCTTGATGCCAAACACTGCAGTTCCTCCCTGTATGTCACTGGTGCTTGAACTCAGAGGTAGTGAGTCTGAGCAGGTGAGTCTGTGTGTGGGTTCTTTAAAGGAAGCTCTTGGGACTCTAGAAGTTTCTTCCACCAACTCAATCCCTGTTGGCTTTTGCAGTCAGAGATTATGGGGATTTATCTCCCTAGTACTTGGAATCCTGGGTTGGAGGGCCTGGTGTGGGGCTGGGACTCCTCACTCCCAAGATATCCCTCCCAAATTTTTATCCACCCCATGTGGATGTGGGACCAACCTGTTCTTCATCTCCACCCCTCCTAGCAGTCTGGATGGATGTGGTTTCTTTTAATTCCGTGGCTGTCAGACTGCCATTTAATTTGATTTCTGATGGTTCTGAGTGATGGCTCTTCTACATTTTAGTTGTAATTTTTATGTGGCTGTGTGAGGAGGTGAGACATGTTTACCTATTCTGTCATCTTGACCAGAAGTTTATCATCATTGAGGTTTTGATTTGCATTTTCTCATGCTTAATGATGTTAAGCATCTTCTCACATACTTGTTGGCATTTGTATATCTCCTTTGGAGAAATATCTATTTAAAACATTTGCCCATTTTAAAATTGGGTTATTTGTTTTTGTTATATATTCTAGATAGTAAACCTTTATCAGATAAACAATTTGCAAATATTTTCTACCATTCTGCGGGTTGTCTTTTCACTTTCTTGAAAATGCCTTCAGTGCAAAAAAAAATTTAATTGATGAAGTCCAATTTACCACTTTTTCTTTTGTGCTCATGATTTTGGTGTTATATCTAAGAATCGACTGCCAAATCCACGGTCATGAAGATTTACCCTTATGTTTTCTTTTCTTCAAATAGTGTTATGATTTTGGCTCTTATATTTAAATAATTGACCCATTTTTTTATATGGTGTGAGATAGGGATATATATAATTTTATAGTCATCTACTAACACTTTCACATTATAATTATTTTCCCATGTAATTACACATTCTTCAAAAACATTTTTAATATCTTTTAAATATTCCATTACGTAGCTATATCATATCATTGAACCATTTCTCTACTTTTAGATGTCTAGGTTGTTTGCAAATTTTCATTATTGTAAATAAGCTAAGAGAACAACCTAAATAAATCTTTGGCTGCATGTCTGATTATTTCTTTAGGAACCAGTTCTAGAAATGAGATTTCTATGTCAAAAGACAGCGCTATTTTTAAATCTCATCCATTCAACAAATATCTGAGTATCAACTCTGTTGCAAGACACTATGATCCCTGCCCTTGTGGAGCTTAGATTCTGAAAGTGTGTAAGAGGCAGTGAATAAATAGTAACTATAAACAAACACAGTCTTAAGTGATATGGGAAAGAGAAAAAGGGGAAGGTAAAAGACATCAGAGGTGCCCAGGGTTGGCGGCAGGCATTGCAATATTAAATAGGGTAACTCAACCTGGCTGGTGTGGCTCTGTGGATTGAGCGCTGGTCTGTCAACCAAAGGGTCTCCAGTTTGATTCCCAGTCAGGACACATGCCTGGGTTGTGGGCCAGGTCCCCAGTTGGGGGCATGTGACAGGCAACCACACATTGATGTTTCTCTCCCTCTCTCTCTCCTTTCCCCTCTAAAAAATAAATAAATAAAATGTTTAAAATAATAAAAATAAAAATAAATAGGGTACCCAGCATAAGACACATTGAAAAGGTAAGATTTTCACAAACATATGAAGTAAATAAGAGTTAACCAAGCAGCTGTCTGAAAACCGAGCAGTGCAAAGGATTAATCAGTGCAAAGGCCCTAAGTTCTGAGCATATAGGACATGCTGAGGACCAGCAAGGAGGCCAGTGTGGCTGAAGTGGACTAAGCAAGGGGGACAGTAGTAGAAGTCAGAGAGATAAAGAGCTGGTCAGTTCATGTAGGGTCTTAATAGGTTCCTGTAAGAACTTTGATTTTTACTCTGAGTGAAATGAGATATCATGGGGTTTTGAGCAGAAGAATAACATGATCTGACTTATGGTCATTCTGATTGCTGTGTTGGAAACACACTAAAAGAGGGGAAGTAGGGAGAAGCATAGAGGCTATTGTAAACTTCTGCCAATAGATGATGGGGCTCAGATAAGGGCTATAGCAGCAAAGGTGACCAGAAGTGACATGCTTAGTCTTCACATATTTTGCCACACTACTTTCTAGAAAGTATCGATTTGCACTTGCACCACCAATGTGTAAGATTGCCTGTCTCACCGCTCCCTGTAGTGTTTTTTTAAATAATTTATTTATTTGTTTATTTATTTATTTTTAGAGAGAGGGGAAGGGAGGGAGAAAGAAAGGGAGAGAAACATCAATGTGTGAGAGATACATTGATCAGTTGCCTCTTGCACAGTCCAACTGGGGACCTGACGTGCAACCTAGTCATGTGCTCTGACTGGGAATCGAACCAGCGACACTTGGCTTGCAGGCCAACGCTCAATCCACTGAGCCACAGCAGCCAGGGCCTCCCTGTAGTTTTTTAATGCTCATTGGTATTTTGACTGACAATGAAAAGCAGATTTTAAAAGTCAAAGATTAAATCCCTAAGTCCCTAAAAGCTTCTTTGGGATTTGTAAATATTGAGCTTTAATAATGTATCTTTGTTAATATACCTTTCTCTAAATATTTTCCAGTTCCAAAGAAAATTATCTCTCTTCCTGAGACCCCTCATTCATTTTCTGATTTCAGAATGAGGTAGCCAACTTGTCAGTTAATTAGCAATCTGGAGATATGCCACTTCTCAAGAAGAAAGTCAGGGATTTAATCTGGGAAGCAAAATGATCCAGATTCAGCTCCATGTGAGAGATTATGCAGCCAAGGGTAATGACACTCTTGCCATGTCGCTGCAGATGCATGCCTTCCACTTTAGGAGCTTTTATATGATGTTACTTCAGTTTGGCAGATAAGGCCATTTGGTCCACATTCACATATGGGCTAGAGCCTCTTCTACACAACAGGCTCATGGGATCATTCATTCCAGCCTTTACATCTCTACTGAGAGTGAACACCTTTCCTGAGAACCCCCAACTCCATGAGAATGCTCTGATTAAAAGTGACTTCTCATACTGCACCCAACTCTGACTACCTGTAGCTTCTACTCTTTAGAACAGAACACAACTGAAGATACTTCCATCCCCAATTACAGAATTCATTACACTGTACTTCACTGGTTTGTTTATATTTCCTGTCTTGCCTCGCTCTCCTAAAACTGTAAACTCCTTAGTCTTAGTTGCCTGTACACAATAGCTCTTGGTCAGTTCCTCCTTCCCACTCCATGCCCTGGGCGAGAGTCTTGTGTGGCTAGTAGAGAATAACCCTTCCCCACCACCAACTTTCTCTGTCCAGCAAGGCATCAAGATGAGCTGAGCTTTCTCCCCACAACTTTTTTGCCTTTGTTTTCATTATTTTGTTTCCTTGTCCCCAACTGATGATTCATCTTGCTGCTTCTGTTGACAATGATGTTGTCATCTCTAGTGCCTAGCACAGATAAGGTACAGAACAGGTACTAAATAAAAAGATTTCCAGGGAGATTGTATTCTGAAGCTAGGAACGGTTTAAAATAAAAGAAATCCAACAGGGTCCCTGGCCTTGAGAGGTCACTAATGAGAGAGAAAGACAGGGAAGTTGACGGTTACAATGCAGCCTGAAAATTACCATGACAATAACGAAGTAGGCAGAGAAGGAGCCTTCACCAACCAACATTTATTTAGTGCCTACTGTCTCCCAGGATTATACTGGGCACTAGGTGTTCCTGGATGTAGACAAAAAGGAGAAGGCCATTCCAGGCAGAAGCATGGAGGGTAGCACTGCTGAGGCATTCACAGTGGCTAGGCTTGTACCCTCCTTGGCTCTAAGGAGCATGACTGAAGGGTGAATTACACCTGAGAGGGAAGGTTGTCTTTCAGGGGTTTGATCTCATCATTCTACCTTCTTGTGACCATGTCTCCCTTTATGGTAGATGACCCTAACTTACCTTTTTAGCATCATCTGTCTACTAACTATGCCCGAGTTACCTACTGCTAGACCAGACTTCCCTTCTGAACTTCTGGCTCATACAGCACCTGACAGCCTGCTCAACATCTTCACTTGGATGTTTCCTACTCTCCAAGGTTATATGGCAGAGTGGTTAAGAGTGTGATCTCTGGAGCTAGACCCAGACTTAGGTTTGAATCTCAGCAACACCACTAATTATATGTGTGATCTTGGATCATTTACTTCACTTCTCTGTGCCTTAGTTTTCCTATTTGTAAAATGTGACTAATAAATATTACTTACCTAATAGGTTGCTAGAAGTAGGAAATTGTTTAAGGCTTCACAGAGTTTGCTATTATTATTTCAAAGTTAAAATATTTAAAAATAAGCCCTGGCCAGCATGGCTCAGTTGGTTGGAGCATTGTCCAGTAAACTGAAAGGTCATGGGCTTGATTCTTGGTCAAGGCACGTGCCTGGGTTGGGGATTCAATCCCCGGTCAGGGTACATATAAGGCAATCGATTGCTGTTTCTCTTTCACGTTGACATTTCTCTCCCTCTCTCTCTCTTCCCCTCCCTCTCTAAAATCAATAAGCATACCCTCGGGTGAGGAAAAAAATAGGATAAAAATAAGAAGATAAAAAAATAAGAGTTTATTTCCTATTCTCCCACTTCCTCCCAAACCTGTCCCTCCGCAGAATTCTCCTCACCAGTAAATGACAGCTTATTATTCTAGCTCCTCAGGCCAAACACCTTAGAGCCACCCTTGACTCGGTGTTTTCCTTCCTATCCACATTCAATCCATCAGCAAAACCTTTCCGTTCCACCTTCAGATTGTATTCAAAATCTGGCCCATATATCACTGCCTACACACTTTCTATCCTACTCCAAGTAATCATTATTTCTTACCTAGATTATTGCAATAGCTGGTCTCCCTCCTTCTGCCTGATTCCATGCAGTCTAATTCCCACAGCAGCCAGAGCAATCCAGTTAAAATAATAAATCCAATCTGACACTCCTCTCATTAAGCCCCACAGTAGCTACCATGACAATCACAGTGAAATCCTTTTAATGACCCACTTGGGCTTCAGCTACTTCCCTAACCTCCTCTCCTACTATTTGCCCCCATGCTAATCTACTCCAGCCAGAATGGCCTCCTCGCAGCTCTTCAAAAGTGTAAAGCACTTTCCTCTCTCAGACCCTTTCTATTCCCTTTTCCTGGAACTCTGTTCAAAGGTCACCTTACATTCTCTAAAACAGTATTCTCAACTTTCATTACCCTCTCTGCTCTTTATCCTGCTTTTTCTTCACAACACTTAACAACCTGACATAGGATGTGTTTCCTTGTTAATGAGAGACAATCTCTTATCACTAAAATGTACGCTTCAGGTCACAGTAGCATTTGCTAGTGTGCGGCTATTCCCTGCTGGAGGTCTCCTCCCGGCACAGTCCAAAGACTCTCGGGACAAGGCTCTGACCCAGCCAAGTGAGCAGAGCACACTCCAGTCCTAGTCCCCCATGGCTGCCTGGATTTGCTGAAGCTCATTGAGGGTAAAGATACCGAGTTCAAATAATACACCAGGTGTATTTCACCCACTGCGCATACAAAAGACATTTTTCACACATGGTATTTCATTTGAGCCTCAAAACAACACTAACACTTTAGCCCCCCACCCACCCACCCCGCCCCCTGTAAATAAGAAAACGGAGGCTCAGGGAGGTGAAGTGACTTTCTGGCTAAGATTATTCAACAAGTCAGTGGGAAGGAAATCCTAAAAGCAAGACCTGATCTAAACGCACCAAATAACTATGATTTGGTCCTTGGAAATAAGTCTGCCCCTTCTGTATTTATATTCTTTGAAGGTCACAAGTGAAGAGAATAAGTGGACTTAAGCGAGCTTTTCTCCTTTGTATCCCAAAGGCTATATAGTACTGATCAAGTTTCCTGGGATTCTGATGTATACATTTTAATTGCTTTATAGGTATCAATACAATCTAATCCCCTTTTCTCATCACTAGGATTAGGACTGAAGAAATGTAAAGCTATTTTTCGATTAATATGGACATTAGAAATCACTTTCGAGAGAAATCAGGACTTTTTCAGTAACTATCTTATCTTTAGGAAGTAAAACTAGCAGAGTAACAAAAGGCTATTGGAAGACTAACTCCTTGGCTCAGGAAGACAGGGAGGATTACTCCTTTGTGAGCAGGGGACACATGCAATGGAGACATTTTAGTTCTGAAGCTCGTGATTAAAAAGAAGGAAACTCTCGTCTAGACTATTGCAAGAGCTTTATAATATACCCTTTCTTCTACCTCCCTCCACCAACCACAAGGCCAGGGTGACTAAAGACAATCAATCAATCAATCAATCAATCGATCGATCAATCAATAAATGGCAAGAGAGGAAGGAAATCATTTTGAATCTGTAGTATGCTCTGAGCACTGTGCCAGGCGCTTCTTTATCTAATTTAATTTCCACCCTAACTCTATGAAATACATACTTTTTAGTCCCATTTTAGAGAGGAGGATATTGAAGCAGACTTACCTTCCACAACTAGTAAATAGAGAGTGGAGATAGGACCCAGGCCTGAGGAGTGAGAGACAAAGTCTATTCCTACCAACTCCCTACCTCTCCTCCAAACATGAGTCTACTCAGCATAAACCTCTGGATCTGGCTGCCATCTTCTTTGCCAAGATTCTTTTACTTCAGTTTCAACACATGAGAAGACAGGAAATTACTCCAGAGAATTAATTTGGTCAAAGATGGTTCGGTTTAAAAGAAAAAAACGGCTATCCTGTTTCCACTCACTGTCCTCATATGGGTTATGCTCGTGTTATTGAAAGGCACCACACAGGCATTGAACCACAGTTAGAAGAGGTATCAGTGGTGAGTCAATTTGCCACTCAGCACAGAAACACCCTTTTAAGGGCCCACACAGCTGGCCACATGGCCTCTGCCAGCATACCCTTCTAACGGTGGTGTGCTCTGAACCACTTCAGGCAGTCCAGTACGTGCTAGAGAGCTCTGGAGTTTAAGAAATTCTTCAGTCTGAGCTAAAACCAAACCAAACCAAACCAAACAAGCAAAACAAAAACCCTACCTTATAAAGAATCTAACCCTGAACATTTTCCCAATCACTGCTCCTAGTTCTACCCTCACAGAACATGTCTGTTCCCTCTGCTCCAGGACAATCCTCCAGAGATATGAAGATATCAGTTATTCTTCCTGAATTTCCTGTTGTCCTAATTTAACAGACCCAATTCCTTCAACTCATTCCCATTCTGATTGCTCACCTTTGGCCAGACTTAATTTACAAATCCTCTTTCCTTAAAAACAATGTCTTTTTTTTTTCCTGCCTTGTTCACTCTTCTGATGGTTTTTCCCTGATTTCTTTTTTTAATTGAACTGATATAAGATTCTGGTGACAGGTGATCAGTGAAAGACTAAAGTGACTTAATCCAGATTTCTTCATCATCGCCCACCAGCATAGTCAGTATCTAGCAAATGCTTACTCTGTGCCAAGCATGATGTTCTTTACCTAGGAGTTTACAGTCTAATGGGGGAAATAATATAGGTTATTTATATTAATCTATAAACAACATATATAATATATAATCAAATAATGTTGGGGTGTTAGTGGAAAGCTGAGAAGGGAGTGAAGAACAGGTCTGGGAGAGTTGGAAATGAACGGCTTCTCAGAAGAAGAAACATTTTAGTTGACCTTGAACAATGAGTAGCAGGAGTTTGTCAGGTTTGTGGGAATGGGGACAAAGAAATATATATGTTTCATGCATGAAGGCATAAAAATTTATGCCATGTTAGGGAAATGGCAAATAGTTCAATCTGTTGGAGTTCACAGTGCAGGGGAAGTGGTAGGAAATGAAGATAAATAGATTCACTGGGAATATATTGTGAAGAGACCTGAATTCCAGGCCAAGGGATGGAAATCATCAATAAATAACAGTTCATTGGAGGATTTTAAACTGGGGAGTTACAGATTTTTGTATTACAAACACTACTCCAGCAGCAATACAGAAAGCGGTGCAGTAGTGGGTGAAACCAGAGAAGGAGGGACAAGATAGGAAGTTACTGCAGTAGCCCAAAGGCAAAGCTAAAACAGTAACAATGGGATATAGAGCGAGGGAACTACAAAGATGTTCAGGAGACAGAGCCTATAAACTTCATCCTGGTAGCAAAACCTCATTTTTATTGCTGTGAACTGAAAAACTACAAAGTAAGATGGAAATGTTCTACCTGCCGAGTTTGTAGGCCTTTTTCTTCACTAAAGGGAAGAAAATAAATTAAATGGAGCCTTGATAATCTGTTAGTTCCAGAAAAAAAGCCTGAATCTGACATTCCTCTTACTAGCTCGGAGGCAGGGCTGCTGAGGGTGCTACAGCAGCAGAACATGGGCCGGCCCAGGCAGGCAGTGGCTCTGCGGTGCTGGCTCTGACGGCCCGCCCAGACCAGAATCTGAGGTAGCCTCTGCACTGGATTCAAGGCCCAGCCACCCAGGCTCCCACCAGTGAGTCTCAGAGAATTTTAAGGGTGTAAGTGAAGCACTGTTCTTAGGGCAAGGCAACTCCCCCTGAGGTATTAAGAAAGGAGTGGGGAATATCCAGTAATCAGTTATGCTCCCAGTTGGTTGTATCTTCAGGGAGAATTTACCCATCCAGATAAAAGGCCAGCAATTTGTCCGTCATTCACCTTGGCTGAGCCCTGGAGGAGGAAGGCTGCTATTACCAAAGCCGGCTTAACTTAGTATGTCTTTAGTGTAAAAACTACCATCAACAAAAGATAAGAAAACAGGCTATGTAAAAGCTAATAATAAAATTTCTCCTAGGTAAGCACATGAGGCCAAATGTGTGCTATTATTCCTCAGGGGAAAAATATTCTCTCACAAATCTAAAAATATCCCTTAAGTCCCCTATCTGCTGGTATGGGAGTAATTTTAATGGAAAGCAGATGGCCAATTCGGTCTCAGTTGCCACTCCAGGAGAACGCTGCTGCTGCCGTGCTGCTGCTGCTTTGTTTGTTTGTTCCCTTGCATCTAGAAGGCAGATGGGGAGATACTCAGCACTTTACAGATTGTCCGGCCAATGATTCTCACCCTCCCTGCATTTATCTCCAAATAAAATAAAATAAAAGAGTATGATGAAATTCTGAAAACTGATGATTTGGTTATTGTTTAAAGAGAGATGATAAAAGGAGGACTTTCACTAAGATTCAATGAGACATATTGGGATACTTGGTTTTCTGTGTGAAGAATATAAACTAGAACCCTACATAATACTTCCCCAATTCTAGAAAGACCAAAGACCTAAATATTTTTTAAAATACAGAGAACTTTAAAACTATTAGAAAAAATTAGAATATCAGTTTGATCTTGGGATTAGAAAGTATTTCTTGCCCTAGCTGGGTAGCTCCGTTGGTAGGAGCATCATCCCAAATGTGCCAGGGTTGCAGTTCAATCCCCAGTCGGGGCACAAATGGGAATCAACTGATAAATGCTGGATGGATGGAACAAATCGATATTTTATCTCTCTCTCTCTCAAAAATAATAAACTAAAAAAAATTAAAACTCTTTCTTAGATAAGACCAAAAGGAAAAACCAATGGTTAATTTAACACATCAAAGTTTAAATCTGTATGACAAGATGCTATAAACAGTTAAAAAAAAAAGCAGAGTGAGAAAAGAGGTTGCAACACATTTAACAAAGGACTAATATCCAGAATATAGCGCTCATATTAATAATAAGAAAATGAAAATACGCCAATAGCGTCTAATCATGCAATTCACAGAATTCACTCAAATGACTAGGGAGAAGGAAAAGGAAAAGATGTTCAACTACACTAGTAATCAGCAAAATGCAAGTAAAAGGAATAAAATATCATTTCATATTTATTTATTTATTTATTTTTAGAGAGAGGAGAAGGGAGGGAGAAAGAGGAGAAAAACATCAATGTGAGAAACATCAACACATCCTGACTGGGAACTGAACCCACAACCCAAGCATGTGCCCTGATTGGAAACTGAACTGGTGAACTTTTGCTCTGTGGGACAAAACCCAGCCATTTGTGACACACAGGTCAGAGCAGACTGACAACAATTTTAAAGTTTGACAATATCAAGCGTTGAAAAGGAGGTGAAACAATAGGAATTAAAGCATTCTAAAGGGTAATTTTGCAGTAACAGATAAGGATACACAACCTTGCGATTTGGTTTCTAGGTATAGGAGCATATATGCCTGGAAAACTGGAATTTGAATTGGACTTTGTGGGATGGGTGGGATTCTGTCAGGCAAAGATAAAAGGACTGGCATTACCAAATAAAAAGAAAAGCATAAGCAAGTCACAGAAACAGAAAAACCACTTGAGGAGTTACCAGGCTGTTTTCCACAGCTGCTACACCAGCAGTATGTGAGTTTCAATTTCTCCATATCCTTGACAACACTTGCTATTATCTCACTTTTTGATAAGAGCTATCCTAGGGATGTTAAAGTGGTATCTCCTGGTTTTGATTTGCATTTCCCTGATGACTATGACTAATTATGTTGAACATCTTTTCATGTGTTTATTAGCCTTTTATATATCTTCTTTGGAAAACTGTCTATTCAGATTCCTTGCATATTTCTTAGCTGGGTTATTTGTCTCTATTATAGTGCAAGTTCTTTATATACTCTAGATACAAATTCTTTATCAGACAGATGATGTGCAAATATTTTATCTCATTCCGTGGGTTGTCTTTTTGCTTTCTTGATGGTGTCCTCTGAAGCACAAGTTTTAAATTTTGATGAAGTCTAGTTTATCTACTGCTTTCTTTGGTTGCTTGTACTATTGGTGTCATGACCTTGCCAAATCTAAGGTCACGAAAGATATACCTCCTCATTTTCTTTAAAAGTTTTTGTAGCTTTTTAAAAGTATATTTTATTGATTATATTACATTTGTCTTAATT
Organism: Furipterus horrens; assembly: GCF_987537825.1. Classification (NCBI taxonomy): domain Eukaryota; kingdom Metazoa; phylum Chordata; class Mammalia; order Chiroptera; family Furipteridae; genus Furipterus; species Furipterus horrens. The sequence goes on from NW_028327172.1 coordinate 45,631,622, forward strand.
TTTTCCCTCTGCTCCTCTCTGCCCAGTATCCCCTTCCCTCCAGCAATCCCACCCCACTTAGTTCATGTCCATGGGTCGTGCATGTAAGTTCTTTGGCTTCTCCCTTTGCTATACTATTCTTAATATCCCCCTCTTTTGTACCAACTAATTATACTTCTTAATCCCTGTACCTTTCCCCATTCCTCCCCCTTCCTCCTCCCAGCTGATAACCCTCCAAATGGTCCCCACACCTATGATTCTGTTCCTATTCTGGTTGTTTGCTTAGTTTTGTTTTTGTTTTTTTTTAAATTTTATTTCTTTTAAAGATTTTATTTTTAGAGAGAGGGGAAGGGAGGAAGAAGGAGAGAGAGAAACATCAGTGTGTGGTTGCCTCTTGCACACCGTCAACTGGGGACCTGGTTTAGCAACCCAGGCCTGTGCCCTGACTGGGGATAGAACTGGTGACCTTTTGGTTCACAGGCTAACACTCAATCCACTGAGCCACACCCGCCAGGGCCTTAGTATGTTTTTTTTTTACTTTTTAGATTCTGTTGTTGATAGTTGTGAGTTTGTTGTCATTTTAATGGTTATAGTTTTGATCTTTTTCTTAAATAAGTCCCTTTAACATTTCATATAAAAATGGCTTGGTGATGATGAACTCCCTTAGCTTTACCTTGTCTGGGAAATACTTTATTTGCTCTTCCATTCTAAACAATAGCTTTGCTGGATAGAGCAATCTAGGTCGTAGGTTCTTGCTTTTCGTCACTTTGAATACTTCTTGCCAGTCCCTTCTTCCCTGCAGTTTTTCTTTTTAAAAAAAAAATTATTTTCAATTTTATTTTTATTGTTTTTCTATTACAATTGTCCCACTTTTTCCCTCATTGCTACCCCCCATCCAGTCCACCCCATTCTCCCAGTCAATCCCCACCCTGTTGTCCGTGTAAGTGGATTATTTATATTAGTTCCTTTACTAAACCCTTCCCCCACTTACCAACCCCCCTTCTCTCCCTTCCTCCCTCCCCCCTGATAACTGTTAATCTGTTCCTTGTTCAATTTTGTCCATTTGTTTGTGTTGTTCAGTAGTCTCCTGTATCAGGTGATATCATATAGTATTTTTTTTTCATTGCCTGGCTTATTTCACTAAGCAAAATTCTCTAGTTCCACTCATGTTGTCGCAAATGGTAGAAGTTCCTTTTTTCTTTCTGCTACATGGTACTCCATTGTGTAAATGTACCACAGTTTTTTGATCCACTCATCTACAGATGGGCACTTAGGCTGTTTCTAGCACTTGGCTATTGTAGATAGTGCTGCTATGAACATAGGGATGCATAGGTTCTTTTGAATTGGTGTTTCAGGATTCTTCGGACATAATCATAGCAATGGAATTGCTGGTTCAAAAGGCAGTTCCACTTTTAGTTTTTTGAGGTAATTCCATACTATTTTCCAAAGTGGCTGCACCAGTCTGCATTCCCACCAACAGTGCACTAGGCTTCCCTTTTCTCCGCATCCTCATCAGCACTTTTGTTTGTTGATTTGTTGATGATGGCCATTCTGACAGGTGTTAAGTGGTATCTCATTGTGGTTTTTATTTGCATCTCTCTGATGGCTGGTGATGTTGAGCATTTTTCATATGCTTTTGGACCCTCTGTATGTCTTCTTTGGAGAAGTGTTTGTTCAGGTCCTTTGCCCATTTTTAACTGGGTTGTCTATCTTCTTGGTGTTGAGTCGTATAAGTTCATTATATAGTTTGGAGATCAATCCCTTGTCTGAGGTATCATTGGCAAATGTATTTTCCCATATGGTTGGTTCCCTTTTCATCTTGCTGTTTTCTTTTGCTGAGCAGAAACTCTTTAGTTTGATGCAGTCCCATTTGTTTATTCTTCCCTTTATTTCCCTTGCCTTAGGAGATATATCAGTGAAAATATTGCTACATGGGATATCTGAAAATTTCCTGCCTATGTTTTTCTCTAGGACTTTTATGGTGTCACAGCTTACATTTAAGTCTTAGATCCATCTTGAGTTTATTCTGGTGTATGGTGTAAGTTGGTGGTCTAGTTTCATTTTTTTGCATCCCTGTAGTTTCTTTTGAGAAATCAGCTGATAGTCTGATAGGAGCCCCTTTGTAGGTAAAATGCTCTTCTTTTCTCCTTCTGCTTTTAAGATTCTCTCTTTATCTTAAACCTTTGGCATTTTAATTATGATATGTCTTGGTGTGGTCCTCTTTGGGTCTAGCTTGTTTGGGACTCTTTGTGCTTCCTGAACTTATATGTCTATTTCCTTCATCAAATTAGGGAAGTTCTCCTTCATTATTTTTTCACATAAGTTTTCAATTTCTTGCTCTTCCTCTTCTCCTTCTGGCACCCCTATTATTCGGATGTTGGTATGTTTAAAGTTGTCCCAGAGGTTCCTAAGTCTCTCCTCATTTTTTTTCAATTCTGGTTCCTTCATTCTGTACCGATTGTTTATTTCTCCCTTATTTTCCAAATCATTGATTTGAACCCCAGCTTCCTTCCCTTCACCATTGGCTTCATGTGAATTTTCCTTGTTTTCACTTAGCATAGCCTTCACTCCTTCCCTTATGTGTTTGCTGTACTCAAACATGTCTGTCAGTTCTGTGAGCATTGTTATCATCAGTGTTTTGAATTCTGCATCTGTTAGGTTGGCTATCTCCACGTCACTTAGTTCTCCCACTGGAACCTTGATCTACTCCCTCTTTTGGGGCATACTTCTTTGTCTCAATTTGACAGCCTCCTGTGTTTGCCTCTGTGTCTTAGGTAGAGCTGTTGCACCTGTTACGTTGTAAGGGGCAGAGCCTTAGGTATTTGTCAGTTCAGGTGACCTGTTCCACCACGTTGTGGCACTGTATGTAGGGGAGGGGTCTGAGAGGGAACAATGCCACTTGCTCAGCACTCGCCCCTTTTCCAGGCACTTCACCTGCTTCTCATATGGGACTGGCACCCCTCTAGCTGTTGCCTTGATTGTGGTTCCCTGAGTGGGTGGATTTGCAGATGTTCTAGGACTGTGTGGGTCCTCTAAACAAGTGGACTCCGCTGAAAGACTGGCAGTTTCTTCCGCTGCCCCAACCCCCACTGGTTTTCAGTCAGATGCAATGAGGCTTTATTTTCCCCAGTGCTGGAACTGTGAGCTGTGCAGTCTGGTCTGGCGCTGGGATCACTCCCCATATCCCTCCTGACTTTTATAATGTGTGACTGCTCTTTCTGCATGACAGCCACAGCCACTGCCACTGCCACCACCACAGACACCACACTGTGTTCCCTCTACCCTGGCTCTGCCTCTCCTAGCTCTTTAGATGAATATTACTTCTTTATATCTTTGTTGGTCTTCCATGCAGTTCAGTTTCCTGGTAGTTCTGGTTGTTTTTAGTTTTGAGGTAGAGGTAATCCTTCTTATGATTGTGGAAGGAGATCAGATGTTTCTACCTTCATCTTGGCCAGAAGTCTTAAGAATTTTTATAGTTTTAACTTTTATAGGTAACTCTGATACATTTTGAATTAAATTTTGCATATGATGTGAAATATGGGTCCTATTTCATTCTTTCATTTGTGGAATCCAGTTTTCCCAGCACCATTTGTTGAAAAGACTAGTCTTTCCCCACTGAATTGTTTTTGGTACTCTTGTTGAAAGTCACTGACTGTAAATGTAAGAGTATTTCTGGATACTCAGTTCTATTCCATTAATTTATATGTCTATCCTTATGCCAGAACCACCCTACCTTGATTACTGTAGTTTTCTAATAAACTTTGAAATCGGGCAGTTCTCTAAGTAGTTCCTTATCAAGATTCTTTTGGCTAATATGGGTCCATTGAATTTCCATGTGAATTTTAGGAATAATTTATCAAAAAACGCAAACAAGCCTGCTGGAATATTATAGGGATTGTGTTGAATCTGTAGATCAATTTGGGAAGAATTACTTTCTTAAAAATATCAAACCTTTCAATCCATGAACATGAAATATTTTTCCAATTATTTAGATCTTTAATTTATTTCAACAATGTTATACTAATTTTGTTAATTTATTCCTAAGTATTTTATTCATTTTGATATTGTAAATGAAATTGTTTCCTTAACTTCATTTTTTAAATTATTACAACTGTATAGAAATACAATTGATTTTTGTTTTGTATATTGATCTTATATCCTGCAATCTTGCTGAACTCATTTATTAGTTCTAATAGTTCCTTGTATGTGGATTCCTAATAATTTTCCATATGCAAAATCATGTCATCTGCAAATACAGTTTTACTTCTTCCTTTCCAATCTGGATGACTGTTTATTTCATTTTCTTGCCCAAATGCCCTGGTAAGAACTTCCATTCCAGTGTTCAATTGATGCGGTGAAACTAGAACAAGCCTTGCCTTGTTCCCCATGTTAGAGGAAAAGCAGTCACACTTTTTCTATTAAGTATTATGACAGCCATGGGTTTCTCATAAATGCCCTTTTTCACATTGAGGAAGTTCCATCTATTTCTAGTTTGTTGGGTTTTTTGTTCATTTCTTTGTTTAAATCATGGAAGGGTACTGGAGTTTGTCAAATGGTTTTTCTGTGTCTATTGAAATGATTATGGAGGTTTTCTCCTTTAATCTTTTCATATGGTGTATTGGATTGATTTCCTGTGCTGAATGTATCACCCCTTGGATAAATCCCACTTGCTCACAGTGTATAATATGAGGTGTGTCCAGAAGGTATCCAGCCATGTAATATGAAAAACTGAGGCATTAACTGAAGAAGTTACAAGGTACAAGAAACACTGTACATAGGACAATGAGGCCTCAGTCTCCTTCAAAGTAGGCACCTGGGGACCTCACAGTTCTCCCAATTACCATAATATGCCCTGTTTCATATTTTCCTGAATCTCATCGACAGTCTGATATCTCCTCCCTTTCAAAGATGACTTTAATTTTGGGACAAGCCAGAAGTGGCAGGGCAGTAGCAGGGCTTCACCAAAATATTCTGCACAAGACATGATGCATGAGGAAGCATACTGTTGTGATGAAGCTGCCAATCACCAACTGCCCATAGCTGTGGCCTTCTAACTCATGTGAGTAGTTTCTGTGAAGGAATGTTCAAGCTTAATGCAAAATTTGATGCATATTCATTTCTCTACTTGCTCGGTCATTTTGAATGTGACAGCCACACAGTACATATACCCACTCAATGGCATCTATGACCCCCACTGACTAGTACAGTGAAATCGTCATTGTTCACGCATATGCATTCCAGTCCACTCCCCTTGGCTGCCAGGTTACATTGATGTTGTGCAAACCATTCTCATTATATTAACAGTGGCTGGACTTTTTCCAGACAGACCTCATATAACCCATTCTATAACTTATTTGTGTTTGTTTTGCTAGGATTTTGTTGAGGATTTTTGCATTTACATTCAAATGAAATATTGGTCTGTAGGTTTATTTTCTCATGATGTTTTTTCTGGCTTTGATATCAGGGCAATATTAGCCTTAGAGAATGAGAACGTGTCTTATATTTTTTTGGAAAGTTAGTGAAACACTAGTATTAATTTTTATTTAAATGTTACTTAGAACTTAGTAATAAAGCTGTCTGGTCCTGGGCTTTTCTTTGTGGAAAGTTTTGTGGGTTTTTTGTTTTAGCTTTAGATTTTTGCTAATTCTATTTGTTATAGGTCAATTCAGACTTCTATATGTTCATAAGTCAGTGTTGGTAGTTGGTGTCTTCCTAGTAATTTGTCTTTCAATCTAATATGTTGCCATGCAATGTTTCATAGTATTCCCTTACAATCCTTTTTATTTCTGTAAAGTCCATAGTAACATCACCTATATCATTTCTGAGTTTAGAAATCTGAGTTTTCTCTCTTTTGTTCGTGATCAGTCTAAATAAAAGTTTGTCAATTTTGTTGATCTTTCCAAATAACCAATTTTTGCCCTGGCTGGTGTGGCCCAGTGGATTGAGCACTGGCCTGCAAAAAAAAAGGTCACTAGTATGATTCCCAGTTGGGGCACATGCCTAGGCTGCACACATATGAGAGGCAACCAATTGAGATTTCTCTCCCTCTCTCCCTCCTTTCCCTTCTCTCTAAAAATAAATAAATAAAATCTTTAAATAACCAACTTTTATTTGATTTTTCTCTATTGTTTTTGTTTTTTAATTTCATCAGTTTCTGCTTTAATCTTTATTTCCTTCTATTTACTTGTTTTAGGTTTAGTTTGCTGTGTTTTTCCCAGTGTTTTATGGTGAAAGGTTAGGTGGAATTAAAAAAAAATTTTTAATTATATTTTAATGATTATGCTATTGCAGTTGTCCTGATTTTTCCCCCTTTGCTCCCCTCCACCAAGCACCCCCACTCCCTCAGGCAATCCCTACACCACTGTTCATGTCCATGGCTCACACATATCAGTTCTTTGGCTGCTCCATTTCCTATACTGTACTTTACATCCCCATAGCTATTCTACAACTAATTATTTGTACTGCTTAATCCCTTCACCTCTTCACCCGTTCCCCAAACCCCACTCCAATCTGGCAACTTACAAAACGTTCTCCATGTCTATGATTCTGTCTCTGTTCTTGTTTGCTTAGTTTGTTTTTTAGATCAGTTGTTGCTAGATATGTATTTATTGCCATTTTATTGTTCATAGTTTTGATCTTTTTCTTAAATAAGTCCCTTTAACATTTCTTATAATAAAGGTGTGGTGATGATGAACTCCTTTAGTTTTTTTGTCTGGAAAGCTCTTTACCTGCCCTTTAATTCTAAATGGTATCTTCTCTGGGTAGAACAATCTTGGCTACAGGTCCCTGCCTTTCATGGCCTTAAATATTTCTTGCCAATCCGTTCTAGCCTGTAAAGTTTCTTTTGAGAAATCGGTTGACAGCTTTATGGGTATTCCCCTGTAGGCAACTAACTGCTTTTCTCTTGCTGCTTTTAAGATTCTCTCATTAACCTTTGGCATTTTAATTATGGTGTGTCTTGGGGAGGGCCTCTTTGCATCCATCTTGTTTGGTACTCTGTGCTTCCTGGACTTGCATGTCTATTTCCTTCTCCAAATTAAGAAAGTTTTCTTTCACTATTTTTTCAAATAGATTTCCAATTTCTTGCTCTTTCTCTTCTCCTTCTGGCACCCCAATGATGCTAATGTAGGACCTCTTAATGTTGTTCCAGAGGCTGTTTATACTATCCTTTTTTATTCGCATTCTTTTTTCTTCTTGTTGTTCCGATTGGCTGCTTTTGGTTCCTTATGTTCTAAATCATTGATTTGATTCTCTGCTTCATTCACTCTACTTTTGTTTCCCTGTACATACTTTATTTCAATTACTGTATCCTTTGTTTCTGACTGGCTCTTTTTTATGCTGTTGAGGTCCTCACTAAGTTCCTTGAGCATCCTTATAACCAGTGTTTTGATCTCTGCTTCTGATAGATTGCTTATATCCATTTTGTTTAATTCTTTTTCAGGAGTTTTGATCTGCTCATTCATTTGGGCCATGTTTCTTTGCCTCCTCATTTTAGCAGCTTCCCTGTGTTTGTTTCTATGTATTAGACAGAGCTGCTTTCATTTCGTGTCTTGGTAGTGTGGCCTAATATAGTAGGTGTCCTGTAGCATCCAGTGGCACAACCTCCCCATCACCAAAGCTGAGTACTCGAGGTGTGCCCTTCACATGCGCCGAGTACACCCTACTCTTGTAGTTGAGCCCTGGCTGCTATCAGCAGATCAAATGGGAGGGATTTACCCAGGCCAGTCAGCTGCAAGGACTGGCTGTGACCACTGACCATCAACCTCTCTGTCCTCTATGGAGGATCAGCTGTGCAGGGGTAGGGTGGTAGTGCTCTGAGGCGGTCTGTTGCTATCCTCTGGGTGTGCAGGCTCTGGGGTTTCCTGGGTGGTGCTGGCCAAGGTCAGCCCCTACATGTGTTTTGCCTGGGGCCACCTGCTTGAGTTATAGAGATGACTGCTACTTGTGCTGGGCTTGCAGATTCCTAGGAAAAGCCAAGTTGTGAATGAATATAGGTTTCCTGGGGCTCACTAAAGCCAGCTGTTGCTTGGTTGATAGAATTTAGGAAGTTGTGAAGCATGAGTCAAGACCAGCCATTCATATGGAAAACCTGCTTGGTTGGGCTCATTAAGTTGAGTGAGGCAGGGTCTCTGGGGATCTTCAAGGCAGATCAAACAGTGTTACCCAAGTTGATGGAGTCTCAGATATGGCACCAGCTTGCTGGCTCTGTGGAGGGAGAGTTTAGAAAAGGGACAATGCCCTTTTATTGCTTTCATGCTAGACACTTCAGTTTCTCCCTGTATAACACTGGTGCCTTTCAAGCTGCTACCCTGGTGCTGGAGCTCAGAGGGAGTGAGTCTGAGGAGGTGAGTCTGTGTACGGATTCTTGAAGAGCAACTTCTTGGGGTTCCAGTAGTTTCTTCCACTGACACAATCCCTGCTGATTTTTGCAGCCAGAAGTTGTGGGAATTATCTTCCTGGCACTGGTACCCTGGACTGTGGAGCCTGGTGTTGGGCTAAGACTCCTTGCTCCTGAGATGTCCCTCCCGAATTTTTATCTACCACGTGTGTGTTGGGACCAGCCCATTCCACATCTCTGCCCCTACCAGTCTGGATGGATGTGGTTTCTTTAATTCTATAGTCGTCAGGCTTCCATTCAACTCGATTTCTGGGAGTTCTGAGTGATGGTTGTTCTATATTTTAGTGCAATTTTGATGTGATTGTGCGAAGAGACGAGCCATTTCTGCCTATATCGCCATCTTGACTGGAAGTCCTAAAATCATTCATTCATTTTTTCACTCATTTACTTATTGTTATTTTATTATAGTTGTTCAAATCATTCTTTTTTTAATGTAGGTATTTACAGCTATAATTCTGCTTCTAAGTACTACTTTAGCTACATTCCATAAGTTTTGGTATGTTGTGTTTCATTCATCCCCAAGCACTTTCTAATTTCTCTTGTGATTTATTTGACCCATTGGTTATTTATGTGTGTAATTTAATTTTCACATAATCAAGTTTCTCAAATTTCTTTGTTATTGATTTCTAACTTCCATTGTAGTTGGAGAATATACTTTGAGTTCAATCCTTTAAATGCACTGAGAGTTGTTTTATGGCTCCAGCCTAGAGAATGTTTCACGTGTACTTGAGAAGAATTATATTCTGTTGTTGGTGTATCCTATAGATGATACCTGGTAGGTATAATTGGTATGTAGTGCTCTTCAAGTCTTCTATTCCTTTGTTGATCTTCTGCCTAGTTGTTCTATTATTGGAAGCAAGTTATTAAAGTGTCCATCTATTATTATTGAATTGTCTCTTTTGCCCTTAATTACTGTCAGTTTTGTTTCATGTAGTTGGGGCTTTGTTCTTAGGTTCATATTTGTTTATAACTGTTATATCTTCATGATGGATTGACCCTTTTATTATAAAATATTCCTCTTTACCTCTAGTAACATATTTTTTGTTTTAAAGTCTATTCTGTCTGAAATTAGTATAGCCATTCTAGTTTTCTTGTGATTGCTATTACAAGATTTTTTTTCTATCTTTTTACTTTCAACCTTTTTGTGTCTTTGAATCTATAGTGTATCTCCTATAGACAGTATATAATTGAATCTTGTTTTGTTTTAATCCAGTATGATTTGATACATAGCAGATTTAATGAAGGCATTGGAAAAGTGGGATGTGTTAAATATGAGTAAATGTTATCCTGGTGTGGCTCTGTCGGTTGGGCATCATCTTGTAAAGCAAAAGGTTGCCAGTTTGATTCCAGGTCAGGGCACATGCCTGAGTTGTGGGTTCAGTCCCTGGTTGGGGCACATACAATTGGTGGCAACTGATTGATATTCCTCTCCCTTTCTTTCTTCCTCCATTCCCCTCTCTCCAAAAATAAATAAATGCAATCTTTAAAAGAAAAAGAAAGTGAGTAAATGTTGATAGTAAAGGTCACAGCTTGGGGAAATAGGAAGACCCAGAGGGTTTTTTATTTTTTCCAGAATGAAGGCAAGATATCTTTTCCCCTTAAAAATAAGGAAATTAGGGGCATAGATCTAAATATACCCCCCCCCAGGTGATCCACACTCACTTTTACACTCATTTTATTGCTGTGAACCCTACATACTTACAACCTTTCTTAGCTCTTTCCCAGTGATAAAATTAGTTGTGGGCTGGAAGGCCAGAAGTCCAACCATTTTAGAACTGTGTTTATGTTAAATGTTAATACTGAGTGACTGCCTTCAAAGTGAACTAAGTACACAAGTGCTGGTAAATTCTATTAAAAATTTACATGTGCCCTAGGTGCTATGATAAATCCAAAATGAAAAGACATAATCCTCATCCTCTACAAATTAATCATCCAATGGGAGAGACAAGCAAGCACAGAAGTTAACTCTGGTATTAGGCATTCTGGGAAAAGGCTGTCACAGAGGGAGACACGGAGTGTTATGGAAGAACAGGAAAGGACAAACTGAATTTCAGCATTTACCCTGGTTCCCTTTCCCTCTAATCAGGTCTGGCTTCTGGAATGCAGAGGCTGCTGCTGCAACTCCAAGTTAGCTATAAGAGAGACCTTAAGTATAGAGTACTTGTGCTCAGGCCATGTACCTTTCTGTACTGTTTATTCAAACAAGTAACACTGTTGTGCACATTGAGAGCAGGTGTCAAACTGAGACAAACTGTACAGTGTTACAGAAACACCAAGAACTTCATTTATAGGTAGACCTAGATTTAAATCTGAGCTCTTACTTTTTAGCTCTGTAACTGGGCAAATCCCTTCAACTCAGTCTCAGTTTTGATATTTTTTTCCCCCACTAAAGATTTTTGTTTGTTTTCCTATTACAGTTGTCCCACTTTTTTCCCTATTGCTTCCCCGCACCCTGCCCACCTCTTCTCCCACAGTCTGTCCCCACCCAGCTGTCCATGTCCATGGGTCATTTATACATGTTCTTTGACTAGACCCTTCCCCTTCTTATCCCCCTTGTCACTGTTCGTCTACTCCTTGTTTACATACCTCTGGTTCAATTTTGCTCGTTTGTTTGTGTTGTTCATTAGTCTCCTGTAATAGGTGATAGCATAAGGTATTTCTCTTTCTTTGCCTGGCTTATTTCACTAAGCAAAATTCTCTCTAGTTCCATCCATGTTGTCGTAAACGGTAGAAGTTCCTTCTTTCTTTCTGCTACATAATACTCCACTGTGTAAATGTACCACAGTTTTTTGATCCACTCATCTACTGATGGGCACTTAAGTTATTTCCAGCACTTGGCTATTGTAAGTAGTGCTGCTGTGAACATAGAGGTGCATAAGTTCTATCAAATTGGTGTTTCAGGAGTTTTGAGAGTTTAAAAAAAAGACACAATCATTAATTTACTTGTTTGGTAAACATTTTTTGAGACCTACTCTATGTCAGGACCAGCGTCTCTTTTTACTTCTTCTTATCTGTATGTGGGCTGGCTAGGAGGGTAAGCAGGGCAATTCTGAACTTGCTTTGTAGTTACCCATCTCAGCATTCCTACACAGTCATGAGGAGTTTCCTGTTCTGGCCCTCCTGCAGGAGCCATCACAGCCCAGGAGGAAGAACAGGGGCTCTGAAGGCAGGAAATGTAGATTCAGAAGTCAGCTGTACTGCTTACCAGACATGAAATCTCAGGCAAGTCTCTTTATCTGAACTGAACCTCAAGAACACATGTAGGCTAAAAAATTTTAAAAGATAGCATGCAAAATACGTAGCATAAGTACTTGGCACAGAGTGACAACTACCTCAATAAATGTTAGTCTCCCATCCTTACCCTTTTCATTAAAAGTTCCCTTTTGGAAATGGATGTTTGCCCATGGATTTTAAGGCATTTAATGAAAAGCTTCTAGATCCTCAATCATGTCCCTTACCTCCTGCCCTTTCCTCTCCCTTACGTGGCACCGCTCCAGGTGATTAGGCCTACTGCCATTTGGCCAAGCACAAGCTGGAAAAGAGCAAGCTCCCAGTAAGCCTGGCTTTTGTAGAGACAGTGAATCAGTAACTATGCTTTGATACAGGTAATTTGTGTACTGTTGTGTGTATATGTGTATTTACAATCTTTTGTGCATTTTAAAACATTCTTGTCCCGTTAAAAAATTTGTACATAAAAGTGGCCCCACATTTTTGCACTTTTATTTCTTATTCATTTTCAGTATATTAGTTTTGCTTTGTGCTACTGTTAACAGTGAAAGTCAAAGCAATCTAAAAGGGCATTATCTGAAACAAATCTAAATGAGCCAACAAAACTCATAATTCCTTAAATAAAGATGTCACAGGATAGTACATAGTATATAATCTCATTTTTATTGAAAAATAATGTGTATGTATGTTCGTTTAAAAAGAACTAGAAAAAAGAGATGTACCAAAGTATTAACAGTGACTACCTCTTGTTCAGGGGAACTATGGATGTTTTTCTTATATTTACTCTTTTCTGGTTTTTCTAAAATGAATACATTGTTTTGAAAATGAGGAAAAAACAAAATATACTATAAAATTATATTATTGACACTTAGGTAAATTCAATTACTCTCCTATTATTAAGACATTTCACCTGTTTCAAATAACTGCTACTTTCCTTCAGGCAGAACCAGGACTAGAATCCTGTTACCCAGATTTTCTAGTTATGTGTAAGAATGTCCTAAAAACTCTTTTTGAGCTCTGTAAATTTAAAGGGATGATATTACTAGGGACCTGTCAGCCCACTGGTGAGGTCCTAAAAGAAGTATGAGGGAAATAGGCATGGCATGCACACCAGGAGTGGGTTTTCAAATCAAATGAAATAGGGAACATGTCTTTGGTCCAAGATTCCCCTCCAAAAAAATGCTTCCATTTCAACACATTTTTTGTTTAGAGATGCCGCTAGCATACTATGTGAGCTGGCAAGACCCTTATAATCCTTATCAAAGTCTGAATCTCTGTTTCTGTGTCTGCAAAATTATAACAATACCATTAACTGAACATCTCCCATATTTTTACAGATTAAGTAATTTACTCACATTTATGTAAGTGACAGTTAAGAGTGAAATTCAATCTATCTAAGGAAGAAGAATAAGGGTAAGGGAGTGGCAGACTATTTCTGTAAGTTATTTTTTCCTCTTAACACTATGAAGGCATCAGTAGATCTTTCCTGCCTTATAATAATGGCTGAGTAATTCGATCAATTTAATCTTCTGAATTTTATTGCTTTATTATGGCCTATAATCATTTAAAATTACAATGGGAAGTTCGAGAGTCTATACAGAGGCAACATGCTGAAAAGGAAAGACTATCTCCTAACTTTGAGTAGCAAGATAACCCCAGGCAAGTTATTTAACTACTCTACCTCAGTTTCCAAGTCTGTAAAATGGGAAGAGCATTATTTTGCTGTGTAATTACCAAGGTGCATGTATTAAGTTTAGGAATCCCAGCACTAGAAAAAAGGGGGATTTCTCAAGGGTTATGAGAAAATTACCTAAGAAACACATGCTGGCATCAGTGCTCCCCAGAACTCAGTGAAAGGCATGGCCATGCAGTCTGTCACTTAAAGCCAGAGGATGCCTGGGATAAGTCCAGATTCCTCCTTCTCCCTCACTCCCCAAATCCAATGACAAGTTCTAACTTAATCACTCATAGTCCACAAATATTCAATGTCTACTGTATGCCAGACACTGTTCTCTCTAAAACTGTCTCAAACATGTCTTCTCCATCCCAAATACCACCCCTTGTTCAGGTATCTTGACTGAATTATTTTAAGAGCCTCCTAACTTACCCTCTAAGCTCAATTTTCTCTCTCTCCAATAAATCCTCCTCACACATCCAGAGACCTTTCAAAAACGCCAACCTATCCATCATGCCTAAAATTCTCTGGTGGTCAAGGATTAAGTTCCAAATTTCTTAGCATGGCATAAGACCCTCCATGTCTGGCTCCTAGCCATCTAGATGTCCTATTTCAGTCCTGGCCTGGCATCTTACATTTCACCAACACCAACACATAGCTGTTCTAGCATACTCAATTCGACTGCTCTGTGTCCATGTCACTGTTCAGGCTGTCCTCTATCCTTGAATTGTCTTTCCCTTGCCTTTCATTTCATTTCCTTACCTTCTTCTCTCCAGGCTAGATTAGGGGCCCCTTCTGGCTACTCTATTATACTGGCTCTTCTTACAGTTCTTATCAAATTATATTTCCATTTTTCTTAAATATTCATACCCTAACTTGCTGGATCCAGTGTCAGTCCGGTGATGACCCTCTAGCTGTGGTGTTCTTTGTCCTCACATGCCCCAGATGGGTTTCTGCTTGGGCTCTCCCTGTCTAAACCTATTCTTTTCAGTTTCTTCCATCCCCAGTCACCGAGTCTGTGGCTGAAGCCATGAGTGTGGACAAGACAAACTCACCAGCTAATTGCCATTTCTTTGCTGACTCAACTCCTAGTGTAAGAGAAGGAGCATAGGCTTTAGATTCAGGTATAGATTCTAATCCCATTTTGCCATTTCAAAATCTGTGAATTCAGGCAAGTTATTACTTCCATTCCCTAAACTTCAGCTTCCTCTTATGTAAGATGGGATAACAGTTATCAATACTTTGCAGAGCTGAGATGATAATAATGCTAGTAATAAAAACAATATTGTTACTTACTATGTATTAGGTATTATGTAAAGCCCTTTACATGGATCTCATTGAATCCTTACAACTCCTTCATGAGGTAGGTTCGATTATTTTCTTTCTTTTATAGATGAGGAAGCCAGCTAGAGAAGCTAATTAACTTGCCCCAAGCACTGTGAGAGACCATGAGCTGGCTAACCCCACACTCATTCCGAACCCACTCTGTTCTTTGACTGCTGAGACTACAAAGGCTAAATACTCACTCTCCCAGCCTTCCTAGCACTTAGGAGTAGCCAGGTGGCCCAGTTCTGACCAATGACATATACAGGAAGTCTCCTGAGGGAATTTTGGGAAAGCCTAACTTTCCTTGTAAGAAGATGAACATCACTGATGTTCCCCTACACCCCATTTTTCTACCTTGATCACAGACATGATGCCTAAAGTTATAGCAGTCATCTTAGATCAAGAGAGAAAAGTCAAGAGTCAGGGGACACTAGTCTTAATATCACTGACCAATAAATCAATGCTACCTGCCACTGACCTTCAAACTTCTTTTATATGAATATATCCCATATTTGTTTAAATTACCATTAGTCAAGTATTCAAATAGCATCTTCAGGCATTTAATAAGTAATATAGAATAATCAAATTATGGCGCTAAGATTCAAAACTAGGCAATCTTAACCATTAAGCTATATGAAAAACAGCACTAGATTTGGTAAGGAATGGGTACTTGAATGATGAAAATGATTATAATAATATAAGTTACTTAACCTTCCTCCTCAAGACTCCAAGCTCCTCTGGAACCTCAAGATTGTCAGTACCCTAAACCACAACAGAGCTGCTTGGGAACAGACCACCCCTTTTAAATACTGTACCCAGCCCTTTTCTCCGCATTTCTGAATTCAGTTCTTCCAGCTCAGGGTGTACCTAAGGAGGGAAGAGGGAAGGAAGGTCTGAAGTCAGGTCTTGGCTGTTCACCGCTACCTATCTCATGGTACCACAAAGATTCCAAGCCTCCTGCCACACAGATGTAAGATGACAGAGTTCAAGGAACTCAGCACAAACTTACAATCATGACAGCACTTGTAGTGACCATGAAGGCCCAAGTTTCTCCGTGGCAGCCAGAGATCTTTGGAAGTAACAAGAAGTGTAGTTTTGTAGCTTACACAAGATCAAGGACTATTGATTTTTCTGCCTCTTTTCCTGCTGAGATCAATAATAGCAAAAATCTGATTTAGACACTTAAATTCAAGTACCTCCCCTACCAGCTGAGCAATTTTCAAGTAATCACACTTTTGACCTCACCCAACAGGAGGTCAAAAAAGCCAATTGTGGAGGGACAATTAGCTTTCCTAAGATGGGCAATGAAAAAGATAGCATTGTTGGCCATCTTTTTGAAAACTATATCTTCTATTCCTATGTGCAGGGTTTAGAGCTGCCTGCTCACAGACCTCCGAACCTGTCCAAGTGGCCAGTCCTTCCTGTCATACCTGATACATGTGTTCAACAGGACACATGACCTCTTTTTATAAAGCTGTTTGGAACTGAAAGGGTATTACCCACAGGAATTATGACATTCATGAAGGCCAGAGTCCTAGACAAACTCACAGAACTGAGAGAAGAGAAAGCGTGCTTATTGAACATTTACTAAGTAGCAGGTATGAGCATCAGAATCAGCGAGGAAGCTTGTGAAAACACAGATTGCTGAGAACCACCTCCAGAGTTTCTGATTCAGTGCATCTGGGGGCATCCAATAATTTGCATTTGTAACAAATTCCTAGGCCTGGGGACTACACTTAGGTATAAATGGTATAAATCTGTTACCAAGAATTTGGAAACTCACAATTGGCCACCTTCATATGTTGAAAAAGTTTCTCCAACTCTAAGAAGAGATTCACAATACCACGATATCCATTTTGCTTACAGCCTTTTAAAAAGAAACAAACAACCCTCTCCAATAATACCTCCTGGTCCCCAACCTCCAAAACCAGTAGTGACAGGTTTTTACAGGTTTCTCTTTAAGGACCAGATTTCAAAAGCTTCAGGACACTGAGCAATGCCTGTGGGTTTTCAGAAGAGAAATTCTCCTAGAAGCTCCAGGAGATACATTTTGGAAGAAAGGACAAGCCACCACCAGAGAAGTCTGCCAGTCTTCCTAAGTGTGCACAGACTACTTACCACTTTAGCTGCTACTAAGGGGAAAAGAAAAAACTTTAAAAGAATAAATCTCAAGCTTCATCCACAATACAACTGTGCTCATGACAGTAATGACCAGGGGTGAATGGGTACAAGGATGGAGGAGAGAGAGGGTGTGAAAGTGTATACTGGGGACTAGGGAGACAAACAAAAGCCAGATAATTCTGAGATACCCTTCATGGCAGTTTAGGAGCCATCAATGGATTACAGGTGAATTGAGACACTGATTCCTTATGCCCTTAGGGTGTCTGGGGAGGAAGTAGAGCATAGGGGCTCCTGGGCAGCTTTGTGTATTTAATTTGAGTTCTCTACAAATACCATTATTTTTTGTGTGGAAGCAATGGTTTAAAGCTGTGAATCACTGCTGGAGAGAACAAAAATATTTATTCCAAACTCCAAAGTCAATGTGCCAGAGATTTATGGGCCTCTAAAAAGGCTTCAGTATTAGGGGCCTAATCATTTAGTCATTTATTCATTCACCAATCAATATTCACTGAGGGTTCACTTTGTGTCAGGTACTTGTTAAGCACCGAGGACTGCAAGAACAATGAGTGTTACAGAAACATAAATAATTACAAGGCAGCAAATAATATCGACTACATGTAGCTCAGTGGTAAGAACATGGAACAACCAAATTTAGACTTCATCCTGGCTCCACCACTTTCTGGCTCTGTGCCAGGGACAAGTCTTTCAATTTTTCTTGATTTGTGTCTATGTATATTAACATTTGAATAATAAGGATTAAATGAAATAATGATGACATAGTTCTCAAACTGAGAACAGAAACCCCTAAGAATACTAAACAATACAGGTACATGAAAGCACTGAATAAATATGGTGGACTTTCTTGGGATGGTAATAATAGAATTTTGAAGATAATCCATAAATTTCAAATAAAATTTAACCCTGGAGTACCGGCTCTGGACTATTCCCCCATCGATCCAGGAATGAATTCATTCTCCTCTGATGTCAGATGTACTTGGATAGGAAAGTTTCCAAAATGCTGCGCACGACTGACAACGCATGCGCAACGAATAGCAACCATAACTGTTAATAATAGATAGCTGCTATTCATAACCTATCCACGGGAGAAACAAATTTACTCTGTATTGTATGGGGCATAAGACAGTGTCCTCTTCACCCAGGCATACTTTCTGCCCAAGCACTGGACTTCTTCAATTCTTGCCCCCAAACTCTATGATTACTTGGGAAGTGGAACTCCAGGAAGCAAATTCCAGGGAGTTGTCTTTAAAACACACAAAAAAGAAGTTTCAGCACTAGTAAAGTTGCTAACCTCATTAACTTCCCGGCCTCCTCTGGGCCTTGGCCTGCGCAAGCAGTTAATTTTCAAGATAGGAACAGTTCAATCACAGAACCAGCTTCACCCTGACTAGCTCTGTCTCATTTTAAAAGCTCTTAGAGATCAATTATCTCCTTTAAGTCTCATAAGCAAGTGATAGGGTAGGTGTTATTTTTCCTACTTTACAGAGGAGAAAAATGAGGCCTTCGGCAGTAAAGTGACTTGTTAAAGATTTTAATTAGAGGCATAGTCAGGACTCAAACTCAGGTCTTCTTACTTCAGGCGGGGGGCGGGGGGGGTTCTGCCCACTACATTAAACAACAGAAATCATTCCAATGAGAATCTATGCAGCATAGCCAAAAGGTCTTCTAGTCCTTTATCAAGATCTCACCAGTTTTCAGGGCCACTAAATTACACCTCCATTGACTAAGAATCATAAGTAACTAATAGAGAACTAAATTAAACTGCATATTTGGCAAGGAATGAGAACTCAACTCACTGGTGATGATATGGTTACACCTGCCTTTTCTTAGGATATTTGTGAAAAGGCTTTCATGTTTCCTACTGATCTTGCTCAAGAATGTTGTTTTATAACAAAAGAGATTTAACAAAAACTTATAAAGTCCAGAATGTTAAGAACTGGAAGGGAAATTATTAAACAACTCATAGCCTGAATGGGAAACGAAGGCAAGAGAGATGGGCAGGATTTATCCAGTATCTTGCATTATTAGTAGCAGAACTAGACCTGAAACTAAGACTTCCATCTCATGTCTGAAGACCTAGTTCCATGCCTGACTTCTCTGAAGCCTTTCCTGACACCAACCTCTGATAGAGTTGTGACCTCTCCACTATACTCACCATGTTTCCACAGCAATTTGTACATCTATTTATTATGTTAGGTCCTGTAAATACAGTGGCACATCCCTTTGAGATATAATCATTTTACATGCAGAGTCCACGAGGGGCTGCTGGCCAGGACCAGGCCTCTAGCTCTTCCAAGGTGAGCCTCCCTAGCCCTCGAAATGGAAAATACAACCCCCTTCCCTAGCATATCACTGGGAGCAGTGAGAGGAGCACATGTTTTAAGACAGATCAGCTTGCTATCATAGAAAGTACATATACTTTTAAATAATAAAAGACCGGAGTTCAAATCTTTCCTCATCCTTTAAAAGATATACTATATGCTGTCCAAGTCAGATGACCTGAATTAAACTACCAGTTTTTTTTTTAACAATTTATTTGTTTACTTATTTATTTTTAGAGAGAGGGGAAATGAGAAAGAGAGGGAGAGAAACATCACTGTGTGGTTGCCTCTCACTTGCGCTCCCAGCTGGGGACCTGACGTGCAAACCTAGTCATGTGCCCTGACTGGGAATTGAACCAGCGACACTTGGCTTGCAGGCCGATGCTCAGTCTACTGAGCCACAGCAGCCAGGGGCTCCAGTTTTTTTTAACTGTAAAGGACATGTACTATGGGTTTAATGATTAATAAGATTATAATTAGTGTATATATATATATGTGCAGTACATAGCATGTGTTTGTCAAATGGTAATTAATACTTTTTAATGTAACCATTACTGTTACTAACAATAAATGTTAAAATAGATAAATAACTATTTTCTTCTCAAGTTTAGCAATTCAATAAGAATAAGGCAGTCAGGATCACAGGAAAATCACAGGATTACCCTGTGCTCTGTCTGCCAAAGCATCTCAGTTACTAACATTTATTATATCTGGCATTTGTTTACAAATCATCCCACTTGAATCTTCTATATCCAGCAATGTGAAGGAAAAGATAACCTGAAAATCTGCCTAGTACATAACACCTAGAAAAACTTGATAAAGTTTAAGAAATACTTTGTTATATAACAAAACAAAGACAATATTGAGATATTAAGAAAGAAAAAGAAATCTCCAGGGGTCCAAAACATACAGGAAACTAAAAATCAGGAACTTTCATAGTGAGCTGATGCTGGACTACTCTGGGAGGGTATTTTGGTCTGCGCAGTCAAAGAACTTGCTTTTTAAGTCACAGGGGTGGGAGATGAGGCTTTGGGCCTTGGAGAGGTCATGAGCCAGAACTCAAATTTCCCTGTATAAAGCTGGGACCTTAAGAGGAAATCATATTGTCAGTTAAAAAAAAATAAAATAAACAAACTGACTCAAAAGTACACGGCCTGCGAGCCAAGTGTTGCTGGTTTGATTCCGAGTCAGGGCACATGACTAGGTTGCACGTCAGGTCCCCAGTTGGGGGCACGAGTGAGAGGCAACCACACAGTGATGTTTCTCTCCCTCTCCTTCTCCTTTCCCCTCTCTCTAAAAATAAACAAACAAATAAATTATTTAAAAAAAAAAAAAGTACAAAGAGACTCTAGGAAGCTTAGATTAAAAAAAGACAGTTTCCCTTAAGAAATTGAACCTTGGCCCATGTGAAGACTGAATTTATTCCAGTAGTGTGGAGTTTATACTACTACCTGTGTGGTCCTAGAATCTCCATCAGAGAAATTAACTTAAAACTTAGTTCCAGGCTGATAATATTTCTTGGTTATTAGCAGAAACAAAGGTAATCCTTCCACCGTCCCTCTGGTGAAGTACTCATCTCATTTAATTCTCACCACTGGTCTATGAAATAGATAATAAATTTAGGGAGGTTTAACAACTTGTCCAAAGTCCCTTAACTATTATATTATCTGACAGATCTGGGATTTAAACCTGGTTGTTGTTCATTCAATTGAAACCATTTACCAAGTTCTACTGGGTGCCATACAGAGATAAGCCTGTTCCCTTTCCAAAATACCACACTGCCTAATCTTTGTGCAAATTAATAGACAAATGCAACTATTTTCTTCTCAAGTTTAGCAATTCAGTAAAAGTGAAAGCAGTCACGATCACAGGAAACCCATAGGATTACTCTGTGCTCTGTCTGCCAAAGCATCTCAGTCTTCTGTGGCAAAGGAACTCAGGTTGCTGAAACTCTGAACTGGGAAGGAAAACAGCAACAGACCTCCTGAGCTAGAGAGGCATAGGGTTCTGCTCAAAGGGTCCCAGTTACTGGAACTAACTTTACTAGACTAAACATACAGAAGTTCAAAGAAAAAACATTTACCATTAAGGATATAAGGGGACTAAATGGTAATGGAAAAATATACAATAAGATTAAATTTTTAAAAAAGAAATTGAAAGTCAGTGAGGACAGCTATAGTCATATCAGACTCAACCTCCAATATATTTCTGAATGTTATTTAGGATCATTGAGAAAATCCTGATTTACAAATAAGTAGCCGCAAATGTTAACAGTTTAAAAAAATTGGTATGTATTCTTACAAGCTTAACACACTGATCATCTTATGAATTGGTGTGCTTTATAAAAATATTTTAAATATATATTTTTTAAATCACATGATATATCTGAAGAATTTTTGAAGCACCCTCTAGTGCTGTTATAGAACAAAGTTTGGAACAACCCAGGAGTTCCCTGAGATACCTGCCACCAAGACCATTATTAACCTATTTTTTAAGCATTATTTCCCACTTTTCTAATCTTTTTTTAAAGTATATTTTATTGATTATGTTGTTACAGTAGTTCCAATTTTTTTCCCCTTTGCTCCCCTCTGCCCAGTACTCCCTTTCCCTCCAGCAATCGCACCCCCTTAGTTCATGTCCATGGGTTGTGCATATAAGTTCTTTGGCTTCACCCTTTCCCACATTATTCTTAACTTCCCCTTGTCTCTTTTGTACCAATCGATTATGCTTCTTAATCCCTGCACCATTTCCCCATTTCTCCCCCTTCCCCCTCCCAGCTGATAACCCTCCAAATTATCCCCATACCTATGATTCTGTTCCTATTCTGGTTTGCTTAGTTGGATTTTGTTTTTATTTTTTAGATTCAGTTGTTGATAGTAGTGAGTTTGTTGTCATTTCTGTGTTCATAGTTCTGATATTCTTTTTCTTAAGTAAGTCCCTTTAACATTTCATATAATAATGGCTTGGTGATGATGAACTCTTTTAGCTTTACCTTGTCTGGGAAGTACTTCATCTGCCCTTCCATTCCAAATGATAGCTTTGCTGGATAAGTAATCTTGGTTGTGGGTACTCGCTTTTCATCACATTGAATACTTCTCATCAGTCCCTTTTGCCTGCAAAGTATCTTTTGAGAAATCAGCTGACAGTCTTAAAGGCATTCCTTTGTAGGCAACTCCCTGCTTCTCTCTTGCTGCTTTTAGGATTCTCTCTTTATCTTTCACCTTTGGCATTTTAGTGGTCTCCTCTGGATCCAGCTCGCCCGGGACTCCCCATGCTTCCTGGACTTGTATGTCTATTTCCTTCACAAAATTTGGGAAGTTTTCCTTCATTATTTTTTCACGTAAATTTTCAATTTCTTGCTCGTTCTCTCCTCCTTCTGGCACCCCCAGGATTTGGATGTTGGCATGTTTAAAGTTGTCCCACAGGTTCCCAAGCTTCTCCTCATTTTTTCCAATTCTTGTTTCCTCCTTCTGTACTGCTTGACTGTTTTTTTTCTTATGTTCTAAATCATTGATTTGAACCCTCGTTTCCTTCCCTTCACCACTGATTTTTTGTGGATTTTCCTTCATTTCACTTAGCATAGCCTTCACTTCTCTAATGCGTTTGCTGTACTCCAGCATATCTGTGAAGCCTGTGAGCATCTTTATCACCAGTGTTTGGAATTCTGCATCTGTTAGGTTGTCTATCTCCTCATCTGTTAGGTTGGCTATCTCCTAGTCACTTACTTCTCCCACTGGACAATTGATCCGTTCCCTCTTTTGAGCCATACTTCTCTGCCTCCTCATCTTGACAGGCTCCTGTGTTTGTTTGCCCCTGTGTCTTAGGTAGAGCTGTTGCTCCTGTTACGTTGTAAGGGGCGGAGCCTTAGGTACTAGTCAGTACAGGGCAACCTGTTTCACCACGTTGTGGCGCTGTATGTGTGGAGGGGAGGGGTCTGAGAAGGAACAATGTTGCTTGCCCAGCACTTGCTCCTTTTCCAGGCACTTCTCCCAGTTCCTCACTGGACTGGCACCCCTCTAGCTGCTGCCTTGGCCGTCATTCCCAGAGTGGGTGGGTCTGTGGATGTTCTAGGTCCATGGGGGCTCTTTAAACAAGCGGACTCTGCTGAGATCGGCAGTTTCTGCCTCCGCCCCAACCCCCACTGGTCTGCACAGTCGGAAGCAATGAGGCTTGATTCTCCCCAGTGCTGGGACCTTGGGCTGTGCAGTCTGGTGAGGAGCTGGGAACGCTCCCCAGGTTTCCCTCCTGACTTTTTAAAACATGTAACTGTGCTTTCCACCAGCCTGCCGCCGCCGCTGCCGCCGCCGCCACCACCACCACCACCACCACCACACTGTGACCTTTCCACCCTGGCTCCGCCCCTCCTACCTTTCTGGATGAGTATTTCTTCTTTATATCATTGTTTGCTGGACTTCCATGCAGTTTGATTTTCTGGAACTTCTGTTTGTTTCTAGTTTTAAGGTAGTTGTATTCCTTCTTAGTTGTGGAGGGAGGTGCAGCATGTCTGTCTATCCCTCCATCTTGGCCGGAAGTCTCCCCTTTTCTAATCTTTACTCCAGCTAATCTCAAGTATTGACTATACCCTGACCATACCTTCTTACCTCCATGTCCTTGTTCATACTGTTACCTTTACCTTTGATTTAAATTCATTTTATTTTTGAAGGCTCATGGTATGCTAAGCACCATGCTAGCAACTTACATACATTTTCTCATTCACTTCCATTACCACACATTCTACCCACTTTATTTAGTTGTAAAAAATAAGAACCATTATTAAGCACTTACTTTATACCAGATATGATATGCTTAGTGCCTTCCACTAGCTCATTTAATCCTTATAGCAGCCCTATAAAACAAAGCAATACTATTGCTCTCATTTTATAGTAAGGACGCTGAGACTCTGGAAAGTTTAAAAAAAAACTTGCCTAAGAACAAGTAAGGGAGAGACTGCTTCCTGGAAAAGTGTTGTCTGAGCTCTGAGCTTAATTCTTAAAGAATAAGGTGATGCTGTCAGGGGACAACGGCATTCCAGACAGAGGGACAACATGCACAAAGGCAGAGAAGTAGGATGCAGTTTGGTATGCAATTCAGGAAACAAAGAAATCAGCCTTCACAATCAGCAGACCTGGGTTCAAACATCTATTTTGTTTTTTATTGTAGCCTCCTATTGTGACTATGATTTTCTCATCTGTGACATGTGATGATAAGTTGTACCTTGTAGAACTGCTTTAAGATTAAAGTATCCAGCCCAGAGTCAGGCCTATCATAGGTACTCAGTAAGTAAATGTTACCTCCCTTCCTTTCCCCTGGTTGGCAGTTCAATAATCCTTACTCTCAATAAATGCCAGTTCCATCTCCACTGGATCCCAGTCATGTCCCCCTTCTATTGGTTTGCAAGCTTTACCTAAGTTTTTGGAGGCGCATATATCAAAACTCCTCCAGCAACTTATTTGGTAACAACCTTACCCACCTTTTCTCAATGAGAGCCGTTCTCACACAACTCACCTGTGTAAGCCATGTTTTTAGGGTTGCCATAAGGAGCCCCTGGCTGCATGGGGCTATAAACAGGGTTCATTGTGGAAGACAGAGGATCCTACAGAGAAACAGAGAAAATAGCATTGATTATTAATTACTCGTTCTCCCTAAAATCAGCTTCCTCCCTATAATCTTCAGTTTAAACTCATAGTGAAGCAAATGGTATAGCAGAAAGAGGACTCAACAAAAAGCCATTTGTTTGTACTTGACCCTATGCTAGACACTTTTCCTATTATACAGATGAAGATGCTGGGGAGAAGAGAGGTGATAAAACTTGCCTAACACCAACCCAGGCCTTTGACTCTGAGTTCAATACTAGCCCCACTATCCCAGATGATTCTGTCACTAGCATACCGTGTGACAGGGCCAAGTCACTTCCCCTGTGTGGCTTTCAATGTTCTGATGTAAAATCAATTAGTTTAGGCTGTCCAAGGTCCTTTCTAATTCTGAGGATGCTAGTCCAGGAGCTGGGAAAGGATACACCTCTGTTTACCAGGGAGCCCAAGTGCCTGGTGATTCTAGAAGGAAGAGTAGCAAGTATCTCACCCACCCTCTGCACCTGCAGAGGACAAGATACCAGTTACTAACAGCTTTCAAAAGAACGGAGGGGGGAATTTATTGCTATTGATCATTTTAATGCAAACAATGGAACACAGCCAAGGTCTCTTTCAAAATTTATTCAAGGGAAAAAAATAAACTTGGAAATTTGTGTGCAGTATGTATCACCTGCACAAGTGCTCTGTTAATTATCTTAATGGAGCACATTCTCCATTCTGATTAACAGAAAATCTGCCATTAAGCTCTATTAGCCAGCCAATTTGTCCCACCTTATTTAGGGAACCATCTTTGATACACAGGCCAACACACATTTGAAAGCATGTCTCCAGACATACACGTATTATTTACACGTCATAAAAATCAAACAATTCCCTCCTAACTAGGTTCACATGATAGATGGGTGATTTTTTAGGTCATTAACTTTTCCTGTAGCACCTCAGGATAGGAAACAGTCAAACACTGAAGACAAACAGTCAACAGTTGGCTTGATGACAATTCCTTTGCAATTAATTAGTCTGCCCAGGGTTTTGTAAATGAGAGATGAAGAAAATACGGGTTCTCGGGGGGGGGGGGGCGGGGAGCCAAGGGGGTTAAATGGGCAAAAAGGAAAATGTCACTGGCCAATTTCAGAGGTCAGAACTTCCACAAATGTGCCCAATGTGCAGAAATAGGCTATATTAAACTAACACAAGGTGACAAGTTGAAACTAGAGCAATTTGAGGATGCAAGATATATATTTCAGCACAACTTAAGGAAAAAATATTCTTACAGCCAGAGTTATGCAAGAATACAGCCATGTAATACACTCTCTCTAAATATAAGCACTCTTTTGACAGGGTACTGAGAGAATTAAGAGAGATTGCAGATGTTAAAATGCATTGCAACTGTAAAGGGAAGCACAGATGTAACTCATGATGGCAGTGATGTAACAACATAGAAGACTTCCTGTACACTTTCCCCGCCTTGGATCCCTTGTTTGTCTACCCAGTTCTCTTCTAAATAAGCCAAGGTAAAGAAGACTAAAAGTGCTAATCAGCACAACTGGTCTGTAAACATCTGGGCACTCTTCTACGGAGAAGATACTCTATTTTGTTGATTGGACAAAGTATGAAATTGCTTTTCATAACCAAAGAAACTCATCAGCTTTGAAATTGGTCTCCTGCTGCTTCAAAATGAGTGCCACAGCCTCAGAAGGAGATCATGCCTGGGCAGCGCTCCAAAACAGCATCCATTCCAATCCCAGCTAGTAACAACCAACAGCAGTGAGGTCTGCCAGGGGCTCAAAATTTGGAATAAAAATGTGACAACCACTTTCGGGGAGCTGCTCACAGGTAAACAGGGTTCCCGGCTTTCAAGGGAAGGTCAGTCTTTTACAACAGAATCCACACACTATTAACAGTTTCCAGGGCCAGCCAAAAATGAGTAGGAAGAGCACAAGCTCTATGATCAGGCAGATTTAGGTTCAAATCCTGGAACTGCCACATACCAAATGTGAGGCCACAGGCAAGTCCACCAACCTTTCTAAGCCTTGGTTTTCTCTAGCTTCAAAAGAGAAAAAAATAACACATCCTTTGTAGAGTTGTTGTAAGATAATTTTTAAAAGACAGGTTTATTTCCTTTGCACATAGTAAAACCCCATTTGGGTATACAGTTCTATAAGTCTTGAGAAATGTATACAGTTGTAAAAACACCACCACAATTAAGATACAAAGTATTTTCATTGCCCCCAAGAGTTGTCTCATCTTGGTAGTCAGTGTCTCCCAGGCTGCAGCAACGACTGAGTGAAGCTGAGAAAAGGCAAGTAAATAGTCCAAGGTCACAAAGCAAGTAAGGGACAGGTTCAAGTCTAGTGCCCCAAATAAATCAAAGACCTTAATGAGAGAGTTAAAAAGATAAAAACTCTTAGAAGAGAGAAGAAAATATAAGCATAAACCTTCAAGCCCTTGGATTTGTACATGACTTCTTAGATATTAGATATGATAGCAAAAGCACAAATAACCAAATGGGGGGGGGTGGCAGGTAAACTGCATTAATCGAAACTAAAAATTTTTATGCTTTAAAGAATGCCATCAAGAAAGTGAAAAGACAAAAAAAAAGTGAAAAGACAAAACACAGAATGAGAGAAAAATTTCGCAAAGCATATGTATACAATAAGAGATCTCTACACAAAATATATAAAAAGGCTTCTGGTTAAGATGAGGGTGTAACTAAACATGGCTCACCTCCTTGCACAACCACAGCAAAAATTACAACTAAACTACAAAACAACTATCACCCAGAACAGTCAGAAAATCGAGGGAAGTCTGAAAACTAAGGAATTAAAGAAGTCACTTCAGTCAGGCAGGTAGGAGAGGCGAAGATGCGGAGACATAAAACAGGCTGGTCCCACACCCATTTGTGGTGAATAAAAATTGGGAGGAATATCTTGGGAGCAAGGGATCCCCAACACCACACCAGACCACC
Source organism: Furipterus horrens (assembly GCF_987537825.1). Lineage (NCBI taxonomy): Eukaryota > Metazoa > Chordata > Mammalia > Chiroptera > Furipteridae > Furipterus > Furipterus horrens. The sequence continues at coordinate 45,659,244 of NW_028327172.1, forward strand.
CAGCTCAAGATTCCAGTGCCAGGAAAATAAATCCCCATAACTTCTGGCTGTAAAAACCAGTGGGCACTGGGGTGGTGGAAGAAACTGGGATTCTCGAGTGTGTCTCCTCTTAAAGGGCCCATAGCACTTAGGACTTACTCAGACTCTCTCCCTCTGGGCTCCAGCACCGGGGCAGCAGCTTGAAGGGCACCAAAGACATACATACAAGGAGAAACTAGAGTGTCTGGCATAAAGGCAAGAACTAGGGGATAGTTTTCTCCCAGGGAGAAAGGCGGGCAGAGGCCATTGTTCTTTTTCTGAGCACTCGCCCCTACAGTGCCACAGCGCTGGCAGGCGGGTGTCATATCTGAGATTCCATCAACCTGGCTAACACTGTTACCCAGCCCTGGAGATCCCCTGAGACTCTGTCCCACCAAACTTACAGGACCATTCAACCTGTTAACTGTGACTTTTCAATATGAATGCTGGTTTTGGCTCATGTTTCACAACTTTCTAATTCATCTCAAACAAACAACAGCTAAGTGGCCTCAGGCCCGGCACTAGCAGAAGCCAGCCTAGATTCACATCTTGGCTTGGCCTGGGAATCTCTAAGCCCAGCACAAGTAGCAGCCATCCCAGATTGCTTTACAGCTCATCCAGGGTGGCCCCAAGCAGAACATAGGTGGTGGCTGACCTTGGCCTGCACCACCTGGGAAACCTCTGAGCCTGCACACCCAGGGGACAGTTACAGAACACATCAGAGCACCACCACCCTGTTCCTGTACAGATGATCCTCCAGAGGGTGGAGGTTGGTGGTCACAGCATGTCCTTGCAGCTGACAGGTCTAGGTAAATCCCTCCGATTGACCTGTGAACAGCAATCAAGGCTTAACTACAAGAGAAGGGTATTTTCAGCCCACAAAAAAGGCACACCTCGAGTATCCACCATGGGTGATAAAGGAGACTGTGCCACTGGACACTACAGGACACCTACTACATTAGGCCACACTACCAAGACACAGAGTCAAAGCAGCTCTGCCTAACACATAGAAACAGAGAGAAGCTTCCAAAATGAGACATAGAAACTTGGCCCAAATGAAAAAACAGATAAAAACTCCTGAGAAAGAAATAAACAAAATGGTGATAAGCAATGTATCAGATGCAGAGTTCAAAACGCTGGTTATCAGGATGATCAAGGAACTTAGTTAGGACCTCAACAGCATAAAAAAGATCCAGTCAAAAATGAAGGATACACTAATTGAAATACAGTATAATTTATAGGGAAACAACAGTAAAGTGGATGAAGCCAAGAGTCAAATCAATGATTTGGAACATAAGGAAATTAAAAAAAAAAAAAAAATCAGAAGAAGAAGAAAAAATAATCCAAAAAAATCAGGATAGTGTAAGCAGCCTCTGGGACAACTTCAAGTGTTCCAGCATTCGCATAATAGGGGTGCCAGAGGGAGAAGAGAACGAGCAAGAAATTGGAAATCTATCTGAAAAAATAATGGAAGAAAACTTCTCTAATTTGGTGAAGGAATTTAGACATTCAAGTCCAGGAAGAACAGAGTCCCAAACAAGATGGATGCAAAGAGGTCCACTCTAAGACAGATCATAATTAAAATGCCAAAGGTTAAAGATAAAGAGAGAATCTTTAAGGCAGCAAGAGAAAAGCAGTTAGTTATCTACAGGGGAGCTCCCATAAGAATGTCAGCTGATTTCTCAAAAGAAACTTTGCAGGCTTAAAGGGACTAGCAAGAAATATTCAAGGTCATGAAAAGCAGGGACCTACAGCCAAGATTGCTCTACCCAGCAAAGATATCATAGAATCAAAGAGCAGATAAAGTGCTTCCCAGACAAGAAAAAACGAAAAGAGTTCATCATCACCAAGCCATTATTATATGAAATGTTAAAGGAACTTAGGTAAGCAAAAGAAGATCAAAACTATGAACAATAAAATAGCAATTAATATGAGTACATATCTATCAACAACTAAATCTAAAAAGCCAACTAACCAAACAAAAACAGAGACAAAATCGTGGATACAGAGAGCGTTTTCATGGTTGTCAAATGGGAGGGAGGTGTGGGCAAATGGGTGAGGAGGTGAGGGGATTAAGAAGTACGAACAGGTAGTTACAGAATAGTCATGGGGATGTAAAGTACAGTATAGGAAATGGAGTAGCCGAATAGTTTATATGCATGACCTGTGGACATGAACAATGGTGGGGGAACTGACTGAGGGAATGTGGGGGTGCTGGGTGGAGGAGGGCAAAGAGTGAACAACTGGGACAGCTGTAATACCATAATCAAAATGTAATTAAAAAAATAAAGTAAAATTAAAGTAGTGCTGTAGCCTGACCAGTATAGCTCAGTTGGATGGGCATTGGCGCACAAAGTTAAAGGCTGCTAGTTTGATTCCCAGTCAGGGCACACGCCTGGGTTGAAGGCCAGGTCCCCAGTTGGGGGCATGCAAGAGGCAACCACACTTCGATGTTTCTCGCCCTCTCTTTCTCCCTCCCTTCCCCTCTCTCTAAAAATAAATAAAAAAAATATTTTTAAAAAATAGAAAAATATTTGTCAACCAAAACTTCTAACCCTAGTAAAACTACTGTTTAAAATTAAAGGCAAAAATAAAGACATTCCATTATAATGATTGAGATGATTCATTGCTAACAACCTGCCTTTCAAAAATATTAAAGCCATCTGGCTGAAACAAAATGGTACTGGAGAGTAATTCAAGTACACATGAGAAAGAAAAAAATAAAGAGCCTCAGTGAAGCTGATTATAGAGATAAATATAAAAGATAGTATAAATATTTTTCTATTTTTTTCTCTTAATAGACAAAAGACAGCTATAAATCGAAAACTTTAAAACTGTATTGTTGGGCATATAATGGATAAAAAATTAATTTATATAAAGACAATAGCACAAAGTCAAGGGGAAGGAGAATGGAGTTACACTGGAACAATGTTTCTACAGCTTACTGAAAGTAAATAAGTTTGTATCTAAAGTAGATTGTATGTGAAGTTGACTGTAATACATACATAATTTGTAATAAATCAAGGCAGATTTAATCCTCAAAACAACCACTAAGAAAATAACCTTTAAGACTTATAAAAATATAAACTATATCAGCAATAAAAAAGGAGTAAGCCACTGATACATGTTACAATATGGATTAAGCCTGAAAATATTATGCTAAATGAAATAAGCCAAAGCAAAAGATCACATATTGTATGATTCCATTTATATGAAATGTTCAGAAAAGGAAAATCTGCAGAGGCAGACAATAGATGTTTGGTCATCTAGGACTTGAAGTAGGAATGGTGATTGACAGCAGACAGGAGCAAAAGCTCTCTTTAGGGTAATAAAAATGGTTTAAAACTGGATTTTGGTGGTAGTTGCACAACTCTGTAAATTTAATAGAAATCATTCAATTGTATACTTAAAATGAGTGAATTTTATATATATTATAAGTCAAAAAAGCTGTTAAAAATACAAGTTTTTTATAAGCTGAAAGGACTTTAAATCATTTAGTTTTGATACCCTCATTTAATATACATAAACTGATACCTCCTGTGCTAAAATCTCTGCAAAGTATTAAGAGATTCAGAGATAATGGAACACAGTTTCTGTCCCTGGGGTGTTCATATGAGGGAGATAGACAGGGAACTGACAACTGTACTGTTATTATACTGGCTGCTAGAATTTAAAGACAGACAACTAACTGCCATTAGGTGGCACTATGTTCAGTTAAAGGATTCCATTTCTCAATCTGTCTTGTCTGGTCATGTGATTATTTCTGTTCAATGGGATATAACTGAAATATGGTGTAGGACTTCTGCTTTAAAGCTGCTTAAAGAGAACAGTGTTAGCTGGGGGTGGTGCCCCTCCTTCTCCTCTTACTCTTTCCTGCTGTTTAGAACGAGGACATAATGATTGGAGCTCATCAGCCTTCTTTTCCATGAACTGACCTTGAGAATGAAAGTCTCAAACTGAGGATAGCAGGGGGTGCCTTGGTTTCATGGAGCTATTATTTCAATTCTGGCCTACCTACCTCTGTATTTTTAAACCACTGTTATTTTAGATTTCTGTTATATGTAGCTGAAACTAATAATTTAATTGGGAGGGGTAAAGATACAGAAGACTTCAAGAGACTGTGTCATCTGATCTATGTTTTGAAGGATGACAGGAATTTTACAGAGGGAGGGGGGAAGAAAAGGCCATTCGTGAAATTGCACCATGAGAAAGCAAGGCACATTCAGAGAATATCAAGTAGTTCTGAAAGGCTGGAGCACACAATCTGAGGAAACACATGGCAGGGATATTATCATCCTGTCCCCATTTCTGAGTTGTGTCCACTCAGCTCTTACGAAGGATCTCAGAGGCCAGATTGGGCATTATAGGCCATTTTATGATCCCAGAGCTCTCTGAACTTTTCTGTTGTAAATACTCATTGCAGCTATAATTGCCTTCCCCAATTCTTTTCTTCCTGCAACATTTTAAGCATCATGAGGTGAAGGGACTCTATCTTTTATTCATTACTGCACTTCTAAAAAAGGGCATGATTTAAAGCAGGTGCTCAGTAAACATGTTAACTAGTTGAATTAATTAATGGGTAAATAAGGAAACATTTTATTGAAATTCAGCAGCTTAATATCTTACCAAACCAATTAAAGAGAACTCCGTTTCAGTGAGATTTTTTCCTTAATTCTCTAAGTATGCTATGCAAGGAAGCCCAGTTTTTTATAGTAGATGTCTGTTTCTTTATCGTGTCTGCCAAATGTAATCAGACTGCATATTATATCCTGCATTTTACGGTTCTGTATGTCATTTCATCTCAGAAAGCGTTTCAATTTAAAGATGAAATGGATGAGAACTCTGATTTCTAGGAATCTGCCAAGAGGATCTCAATATCAAAAAAGACTTCCACAGTTAACAGAGAGATCTTTTCATGCCAAAGCTCAACAACCATCTCTTGTGCCTGCCTGCAAATGAGATGCTCATCTGCAAAATGTCACATTCTAACCACTAGAGCATTCAGCCCATTGAAACAGTTTTAGTAAAATGACTTTTTGTTTATCAAAATCACAACAAAATTGTCTCTCAGGCCAAATGCTTGCAAATAATACAAAATTTCTTCTCAAGGGTTTTCCCCATTAAGGGCAAACAAATTTCAGAAGGAATTTCCCTGAATATAGGATCCAATTACAGACAGTCCCGGACTTACAATGGTTTGACCTAACATTTTTTCAACTTTATGAAGGTGTGAAAGGATCCAATTACAGACAGTCCCGGACTTACAATGGTTTGACCTAACATTTTTTCAACTTTATGAAGGTGTGAAAGTGACACCCATGCAGTAGAAACCAGCCAGGCTAAGCTATGATGTAACCCCATCCTAAGTCGAGGAACATCTGTAGTATTCATTAAACCTCACAAGTACTTGGGACTTATTATGTGTCATTTCTCTGCCCTTAAATAACTTACTTTTTAGTGGGGAAACAGCTATGTGTAAGTATGACTATAATGGAAGTGCTGTATTAAAACAAAATGTGGACTTCTGGCTAAGACGGAGGCCTAGACAGACACGCTGGGTCTCCCTCTACAACTAAGAAGGAATACAACTCTCAAAACTAGAGACAACTGGAAGTTCCAGAAAATCAAGCTGCATGAAGTACAACAAACAAAGATATAAAGAAGGAATGCTCATCCAGACAGGTAGGAGGGGCGGAGCCAGGGTGGAGAGGACGCGGAGTGGTGGTGGCAGCAGCGGCGGCGGCAGTGGCAGGCTGGCTGAAAGCGCAGTTACACGTTTTAAAAACTCAGGAGGGACACCCGGGGAGCATTCCCAGCTTCTGACCAGACCCCGCAGATCACGGTCCCAGCGCCAGGGAAAATAAAGCCTCATTGCTTCTGACTGTGCAAACCAGTGCAGGTTGGGGCAGAGGCAGAAACTGCTGGTCTCTCAGCAGAGCCCGCTTGTTTAAAGGGCCCCCACGGTCCTGGAATGTCCGCAGACCCACCCACTCTGGGAATGACAGCCAGGGCAGCAGCTAGAAAGGCACCAGTCCCACACGAAAGTGGGAGAAGTGCCTGAAAAGGGGGCAAGTGCTGAGCAAGCAGCATTGTTCCCTCTCAGACCCTCCCCCACATACAGCGCCACAACGTGGTGAAATGGATCACCATGTACTGACAAATACCTAAGGCTCCGCCCCCTATAACGTAAGAGGTGCGACAGCCCTTGCCCAAATCACAGAGGCAAACACAGAAAGATGAGGAAACAGAGAAGTACGACCCAGAAGCAGGGGCAGATCAAAGTCCCAGTGGCATAACTAAGCAATGAGCAGGTAGCACACCTAACGGATGAGGAAATAAGACAACTTAACAGAAGCACAGTTTAAGGCATTGGTGATTAGGATGCTCACAGCTCTGACAACAAAGATTAAACAGGATGGAGAAAGAATGAAGGCTATCCTGGCTGAAATGAAGGAAAATCCATATGAAACAAGTGGTGAAGGAAAGGAAACCAGGGTTCAAATCAATAAATTGGAACATAATGAAGAAACAGTCAACACTACAGAAGGAGGAAATGAGAATTTTGGAAAATGAGGAAAGGCTTAGAAACCTCTGGGACAGCTATAAACATGCCAACATCCCAATCATAGGGTTGCCAGAAGGTGAAAAGGGAGAGCAAGAAAATGAAAAATTATGTGAAAAAATAATGAAGGAAAACTTCCCTAATTTGGGGAAGGAAATGGACATACGGGTCCAGGAAGCACCAGAGAATCCCAAACAAACTAGACCCAGGGAGGACTACACCAGGCCACATCATAATCAAAATGCCAAAGATTAAGGATAAAGAGAGAATCTTAAAAGCAGCAAGAGAGAAGAGGAGAATTACTTACAAAGGAGTACCTATAAGACTGTCAGCTGATTTCTAAAAAGAAACTATGCAGGCAAGAAGGGACTGGCAGGAAATACTCAATGTGATGAAAAGCAAGGACCTACAACCAAGATTACTCTATCCAGCAAAGCTATCATTTAGAATGCAAGGGCAGATAAAGTGCTTCCCAGACAAAGTAAAGCTGAAAGAGTTCATCATCACCAAGCCATTATTATATGAAATGTCAAAGGGACTTACTTAAGAAAAAAGAAGATCAAAACTATGAACACAAAAATGACAACTCACAACTATCAACAACAGAAGCTAGGGAATGGAACAAAGGTAAACTAAGCAGACAACCAGAGTGGGAACAGAATCACAGGTATGGGGAGTATGTGGGGGGAGGGCAGCTGGGAGTGGGAAGAGGGAGAGGGAGGGAAATGGTGCAGGAATTAAGAAGCATAGCAGGAGGGTGGGGATGGACAGGGGGATGTTGAGAAGAGCTTTATGCATGACCCATGGACATGGACTAAGGGCGGGGGACTGCTAGAAGGAGGGGGGTTGCTGGGTGGAGGGGAGCAAAGGGAAAAGAAATTGGGACAACTGTAACAGCATAATCAATAAAACATACAAAACAAAAAACAAAAACAAAAAAAATGCTTTAAACAGAGAGAGGATGTCATTTCGCTTGCCAGAAGGGTCAAGGAAAGCTTTCATAATGTAGCACTTGTAGTTTACAAGAATGTGTGAGAAATAACAATTACTAAATTGCAGATAGAAAAACATAATCAGAGAAGTTACATAAATTGTTAATGGAAAGCCAGGGACTAAAATCTAGGACTCTAGATCCCAAGTCCAGTGTCCTTTCCACGACACCACACTTTCCATGACATCCAGATGTGATATCTAAAATGGCTGAAATTTCAAAAGAGTATTTTCCTGCCTTCACTCTTTACAATCCAGTGATTTGATATCCTTTGAATTCCCCGAACATGCCATTCTCTCTGGCTACCGAGTCTACACATGCTGTTCTCCTTGCCTGAAATACCACCTTTCTCCATCATTCAGGGGTTCTGCTCATTTTCCCTATATCTTAATTTGGATAAGTCCTACTCATCTTTTCAGGGCTCAATTAAATGCTACCTATACCACACTATAATATAATTGTATCATTCCAACTGTAAAGCCCATGAGAGCAGAGATTTGTCTTTTTTAAAATCATTTTTTATTTTTCAAATACAGTTGACATGCAATATATTTCAGGTGTACACCCCTATGATTAGACATTACATAACTTTTAAGTGATCACTCCAATAAATCTAGTACCCATCTGAAACCATACATAATTAAAATATTATTGACTATATTCTCTATGCTGTATTTTATATCCCTATGACTATTCTGTAACAACCATTTTGTACTTCCTTTTTAAAAGTATAGTTTATTGATTATGCTATTTCAGTTGTCCCAATTTTTCTCCTTTCCTCCCCTCTGCCCAATACCCCTTCCCTCTAGCAATCTTCCCCTCTTAGTTCACGTCCATGGGTCATGTGGGTAAGTTCTTTGGTTTCTCCATTTCCTATATTATTCTTAACTTCCCCGTTTATTTTGTACCAACTGATTATGCTTCCTAATCCTACACCATTTCTCCCATTTTCCCCCTTCCCCCTCCCAGCTGATAACCCTCCAAATGATCTCCATACCTATGATTATGTTCCTGTTCTGGTTGTTTGCTTAGTTTGTTTTTTAGACTCAGTTGTTGATAGTTGTGCATTTGTTGCCACTTTAATATTCATGGTTTTCATCTTCTTCTTTTGCTTAAATAAGTCCCTTTAACATTTCCTGTAATAATGGCCTCGTGGTATTGAACTCCTTAGCTTTACCTTGTCTGGGAAGAACTTTATCTGCCCTTCCATTCTAAATGACAGCTTTGCTGGATAGAGTAGTCTTGGTTGTAGGTCCTTGCTTCTAATCACTTTGAATACTTCCTGCCAGTCCCTTCTTGCCTGCAAAGTTTCTTTTGAGAAATCAGTTAACAGTCTTAATGGGAACTCCTTTGCAGGTAACTCTGCTTTTCTCTTGCTGCTTTGAAGATTCTTTATCTTTAACCTTTGGCATTTTAATTATGATGTATCTTGGTGTGGTCCTCTTTGGGTCCAACTTGTTTGGGACTCTGTGTTTCCTGGACTTGTATGTCTATTTCTTTCACCAAATTGGGAAAGTTTCCTTTCCTTTTTTTTTTTTTTCAAATAAGTTTTCAATTTCTTGCTCTTCCTCTTCTCCATGTGGCATCCCTATGATTTGGATGTTGGCATGTTTGTAGATGTCCCAGAGGTTCCTAAGCCTATCCTCATTTTTTTGAATTCTTGTTTCTCCTTTTTGTTCTGGTTTTATGTTTATCTCATTAATTTCCAAATTGTTGGTTTGAATCCTGGCATCTTTCCCTTCTCTGTTGATTTCCTGTGAATTATTCTTTATTTCACTTAGTGTAACCCCCATTTCTTCCTTTACTTTTTTGCCATACTCAAGGAGTTCTCTAAGCATCCTGATAACCAGTGTTTTGAACTCTGCATCTGATAGGTTGGCTACCTCCATTTTACTTAATTTTTTTTCTGGGGTTTTGTTCTCTTCTTTCATTTGGGCCATATTTCTTTGTCTGCTCAATTTAGCAGCCTCCCCGTGTTTCCATCTGTGTATCAGGTAGAGCTCCTTTTATTCCCTGTCTTAGTAGTGTGGCCTATGTAGAAAAGGCACCTGTAAATTGTGTTTGGAAGATCCTTAGGTAATTGTCATGACAGGGCAACTTGCTTCACCAAGTTGTGTGGGGATGGCTTGGAGAGGAGACAATGCTGCCACCTGCCTTCTGGCAGTTCGCCCGGTGCTCAACCTGTTTCCAGTAACTTCATCCCCTTCCCGTGTGTAACTGGCACCCTTCCAGCTGCTGCCCCAGTGATGGGTTTGCCTACTTTCTAAGATGGTGGTGGCCCTTTCAGCAGTGAAAATCTGGCAGTTTCTTCCATTGCCTCAATTTCCGCTGGTTTTTACAGCCAGAGGTAATGGCGATCGATCTTCCTGGTACTGGAACCCTGGGCTGTTCAGTCTGACCTGGGTCTGTGATCATTCCCTCCCAAGGTATCCCTCCTGTCCATCCCATCGCCACCCTTCCACACCTCACTGCCTCTCCACCTGTCTCTGCGACTCTGCCTCTCCTACCCACCTGGATGTATGTGCTTCTTTAAATCCTTGATTGTTGGACTTCCTTACAACTTGATTTTCTGACAATTCTAGGTGTTATTAGTTTCAAGATCTGGTTGTAATTCTTTCTATGGTTTTGTGAGGAGGCAAAGTGTGCCTACCTACACCTTTATCTTGATCAGAACTCCCAATTTGTAATTCTTAATCCCTTTACCTTTTTCACCCATCCATCCCAACCCCCGTTCCATCTGGCATTGTATGAGTCTGTTTCTGTTCTGCTTTTTAATTTTGGTTTTAGATACATTTGTTGATAGATATGTATTTGTTGCCATTCCATTGTTCATATTTTTAATCTTCTTAAAGAAACACTTTAACATTTCATATAATACTGGTTTGGTGGTGGTGAACTTCTTTAGCTTTTTCTTGTCTGGGAAGCTCTTTATCTGTCCTTTAATTCTAAATGATAGCTTTGCTGGTAGAGTAACGTTGGCTGTAGATTCTTGCCTTTTATCACTTTAAATATTTTGTGCCAATCCCTACTGGCCAGCAAAGTTTCTTTTGAGAAATCAGCTAACAGTCTTATGGGTGCTTCCTAGGAAGTAACTAATTGCTTCTCTCTTGCTGCTTTGAAGATTCTCTCTTTGCCCTGACCAGGTGGCTCAATTGGTTGGAGTGTCATTCCATACACCAAAAGGAGGTGGTTTTGATTCCCAGTCAGGTAAATACATAAGCTGGAGGTTCAATTCCTAGTTGGGGCATATATGGGAGGCAACCAATCAATATTTCTCTCTCACATCAATGTTTCTGTCTCTCTCATTTTCTTCCTTCCTTTCTCTCTAAAATCAGTAAACATCCTCAGGTGAAGGAAAGAAAAACATTTTTCTTTGTATTTAACCTTTTGCATTTTAATTATGATGCCTCTTAGTGTGGGCTTCTTTGGTTCATCTTGTTTGGGATTCTCTATGCTTCCTGAACTTGTATGTCTATTTCCTTCATCTGATTAGGGAAGTTTTCTGTGATTATTTTTTCAAATAGGTTTTCAATTTTTCGCTCTCCCACCTCTTCCAGCACCCCTGTGATGTGAATGTTGGTATGCTTTAAGTTGTCCCAGAGGCTCCTTACACTATTTTCATTTTTTTTTTAATTCTTTTTTTCTTTTTGCTGCTGATTGGCGATTTTTTTAAAAAATATATTTTATTGATTATGCTGTTAACAGTTGTCCCAATTTCCCTTCCCTCTGCTCCCCTCCACTCAGCAGCCTCCCTCCCTCCAGTTGTCCCCCCCTTTTAGTCCATGTCCATTGGTTGTGCATATAGTTCTTCTCAACCTCTTCCTATCTACTCCATTCCTTCCTACTATGCTTCTCAATTCCTGTACCATCTCCCTCCCTTTCCCCCTTCCCCCTCCCTGCTGACCTCCCCCCTATATGTTCCCCATACCTATAGTTCTTTTTCCACTCTCGTTGCCTATTTAGTTTGCCTTTGTTTTGATTCCCTAGCTTCTGTTGTTGGTTCTTGTGATGCAGCTTCATTTTAATGTTCGTAGTTTTGATCCTCCTTCTTCTAAACCAGTCCCTTTAACATTTCATATAATAGTGGTTTGGATCTAATGAACTCCTTCAGTTTTACTTTGTCCTGGAAAGACTTTCTCTGCCCTTCTATTCTGAATGACAGTTTCGCTGGATAGAGTATTCGTGGCTGTAGGTTTTTGATTTTCATTACTTTGAATATTTCTTGCCAGTCCCTTCTTGCCTGCAGGGTCTCTTTTGAGAAATTCGCTGATAGTCTAATCAGGACCCCTTTGTACATGATTCTTTTCTTCTGTCTTGCTGCTTTTAAGATTCTCTCTTTATCTTTAATTTTTGACAATTTGATTATAATGTGTCTTGGAGTGGTTCTCCCTGGGTCCAGTTTTTCTGGAACTCTCTGTGCTTCCTAGACCTGTAAGTCTCTTTCCTTCCCCAAATTCAGGAAGTTCTGCTTCATTATTTTTTCACATAATTTTTCAATTTCTAGTTCTTCTTCTTCGCCCTCTGGCAATCCTATTATTCAAATGTTCAATCGTTTATAGCTGTTCCAGAGGTTTCTGATCCTCTCCTCACTTTCCTTACTTTTTGTTTCCTCTTTCTGAACTGGTTCACTGTTCCTTCCCTATGTTCTGGCTTGTTGATTTGATCTCTGGATTTTATTTCCTCACCACTCTCATATGTGTTTTCATTCATTTCAGTATGAGTAGCTTTCATTCCTTCCCTGTCTTGTTCCAAATCTTTTGTTAATTCTGTAAGCCACCTTATAACTATAACTCTGAAAACTGAGCCTCTAAGAGGTTTTCTATTTGTTCGTCTGTCAGATTCCACATCTGCCTCCTGGTGAGCTGCATCACCGGGATTTCAATCATTGTCTGCTTCATTCTAACAAATTTGTGATTAGCTTTGCTTCCTGGGCAGGCTATAGGGGGCGGAGCCCCATACACTTGTCACTGCCCGGCGACCTGCGACGATCGGCGACAGGCAGCGATCTGCGAGCACTGTGGCACTTTGTGTGGGGGCGGGGGTCCAAGATGGATTCCTGCCGTTACTCTCTGCTGAAAGACCAGGATCCGTCCCCCTGCTCCCTGGGCCTCACCGTCCGAGGCAATGGGGGCGCTGCGTTCCCCAGCATTGGGGCCACAAGCTGCCGGGAGTCGACTGCAGCCGGGTTTGCACCCCTGGCATTTCTCGCAGTCCCACCGCTATGCCCGCTGCTACCACAGACCAGATTGCCATTTTTCGCCTCTCCTACCCATCCGGACATGCACCATTGGTTTAAACTTCATACGTTAGGCTTCCATGTTGTTTTATTTTCTGGAAATTCTGGTTATCTTTTGTTTTGAGGTAGTTGTATTCCTTTTTAGTTGTAGAGGGAGACTGAGCGTGTCAATCTAAGCCTCCATCTTGGCCGGAAGTCAAATTTTTTTGTTTTTTGTTTTTTTTGCTTCATTATGTTCCAAATTGCTGATTTGATTCTGTTTCATCTATTCTTTTGTTGATTCCCTGTAAATTATTCATTTCAGTTAGTGTATCCTTCATTTCTGACTGATTCTTTTTTATGGTCTCCGTATCCTTTTTTATGGTTTCTATGTCCTTATTTATGCTGCTGAAGTTCTCTTAAGTTCATCTGCTCCTCCCCGTATAACCAGTGTTTTGAACTCTGCATCTAGATTGCTTGTCTCCATTTTATTTAGTTATTTTTCTGAAGTTTTGTTCTGCTCTTTCATTAAGAACACACTTTTTTGCGTCCTCATTTTGGCTGCCGTCCTGTGATTGTTTCCATGTATTAGGTAGAGCTCCTACATCTAGGGTTCTACAAGAGTACTCAGAGATCCTCAAAAGAGTAAGAGCAGTAGCAATCACTCTGCGGCTATCTGCTGCTACAAGAAAGCAATTATTTCCTCATCCATAAAATGGAAACACTACCACTTAATCTAAAGAATTGCTACAAGGTCCCCAGTTGGGGGCATGTGAGAGGTAACCACACATTGATGTTTCTCTCCCTCTCTTTCCCTCTGTCAAAAAATAAATAAAATAAAATCTTTAAAAAAATAAAATAAAAAGAAAGGTCACTGGATTGAAACCCAATCAGGACACATGCCCGGGTTGCAGGCCAGGTCCCCGGCTGGGGGCATGTAAGAGGAAACCTATCAATGTTTCTCTTATACAATGATGTTTCTCACCCTGTCTCCCTCCATTCCCTTCTCTCTAAAAATAAATAACATCTTGAAAATAAATAAAAAAGAATTTCTATGACTATAAATAGAAAGCCATGAAGGACTCAAGCACAAAGTGACAATCATATATGTTTTATTGAACAGAGTAAAAGATGTAAAATGGACTGTAGAAGAGAAACAGAATATCTGAAACAGAAAGGAATAGATAAAATAGAAAAGGAAAGACTACAGAAAATATTTGGAGTCAGAACTGATAGGATTTAGAAACTCTATGCAGGGTTTGATGAGGAAAAGATAAAAAGAAGTAAAGGGTTTCAAGCTTAAGCACTGACTAACTACCCGCCAACCATTATGTTTATTTGTTTAGAGGTTAGCCAAAGTAGTGCAGAAAGGGTATATAAAGGTAGTAAAGAATGAGGAAACATGGAGGAAGAATAACACTATAGTAGAATACACTGTCAGATGTAATTCAGAGCCAGGTAGGGCTCCCAGAAAACATGTCTTTAGAACCTTCTCGGTCATTAAAGCAAGCCTGCTTGGCTCCCATGATGCTTGCTTGCTTCCTTCTTTCAGTCCAAAAACCTTCACTAAATTTTATTTTATACGAGGCCCAGTACTAGCATTACAGATATAAAGATAAGGACCTTAGAGTTAGCTGAGAAAGGAAACATGTCGAGTCAAATAAAGACACCCATGTGCTAGTTACAGTAGAGACAAAAGAGCCCAGGGTCTAGATAATCTAACTCCATGCACCCCTTTCTCTAGGATGTCGTCCCTGAATATTATTATTACCTAATATTTATGGAATGCTTACTATGAGCCAGGCATTTTTCTTAAGAGCTTTACATACATTACTTCCTTTAGTTTTCACAATGACCTTATGAAGTAGGTACTATTTATTACTCCCATTTTACTAATGAGGGAACTGAATAGTCTGGCCTGTGATGGACTCTTTCCTCTGTGCTCTTGTAATCCTCGCAAAGCATTTTATATCATTACACAGGACTTTGTAGCATTGGTTTTGAGAAAATACCCCTTGAGAAGCAGTATCTGTATCTTCAACCTCTTCTATTAACACCCCCCACCCCACCCCACTGCTTTCTTGCTCAAAGCAAAATGTTTCATCTGTAGCCTTCTCAAATGGGGGCTGATTTTCACTCATTCCCCAGCTACTATTACTCTAACCCCATTGTTGCTTCCAGACCCTCCTGCATATAAACATCCAGTTCTGAATCTAACATCATCAGATTCAAGAGCACTCCATCTTGTAGCCATTTATGTCCCCAAGTCACTCCCTCGTATGCTTTGAAGACTGTGGCTCCTAGCAAACTGTTATTCTCTCCAACAACATTCTTGCTGTAATTCTTGGTAATCTCAGTAACTATATAAATAATGGTTACAACATATTGCCCTAATAGTTACCTAACCTCCCATCTTCTGTTGATCTTGATTTCCAGCCCACCTCAGCCTCTCATTCCCATGGTTATACTCTTGACCTTGTCATTACCAGTACGTAACTTCCAAACTTCCATAACCTCAATTCCAAATATCTCATTTTCCAACCACTATCTCTTATCTTTCCAGTACAGAACACTGTAGTACCCCAACTCTAACAATCCTTCAGACTATCAGGACATTCAATCTACTGAGCCTAGCTATGTTTCATTTCCATCGCCTTCATCATATCCTCACTTCCTTCTTAATCCTGGCTAGTTTAAATTCATTGGTCAATTTTTGTAATCACTCCCTTGGGCCTGTATATGTATTAACATTACATTGATTAAATCACAGCTCTGGTTAAATCCAATGCACCATCTAATCTCTGCCTACATTGGCATAGGTCTTGGGAGGAGTAAAACATGCACAACTACATTTACTAAAGTTAAAATCATGATCACTATTTCCAAGTGGGCTCTAAATGCAACCTGACAATCATCCTGTATTTGCCAAGACGATTTACTTTCTCTGCTCCTAATCTTACTCTTACCTAGTGATTTTGCTTATTTGTCTAAATAAAATCAATCATCCAGAAGAGAATTTTCACAAGATCCCACCTACCAAACTGCATCCATGTACATATACTCTAACATCTCTCCTATTACCATGGACAACAGTCCGCATCCAGCCTTCCACTGATATATACCAAATTCTAGCTTCCCACTAAAAGAAGGACATTATTCTGGTCATTTCCCCTCTCTTTCTCCCACATTATCAGAATCTTCCTTTTCTGCAGGATTATTCCTATTAACATACTGTTACTTTTCTAATCAAATAAGTAAATAAACAAAATCTCTTTATTCCATCTAACACACCAGTTACCAAATTCATTTCTCTCCCTCCTTCCCTTCACAACAAAGCTTCTAGAAACAGCTTTTATATGCTTTCTCTCATCTTTCCTCCCCATCCTATTAAAACTTCTCCAATTAGATTTTCATTCCCACCATACCACCACAACTGTTATCAAAGTTACCAATAACCTCTACTATGCTAAAACTAGTGATCAATTTTCAGCTCTCATTTTCCTTTACTATCAGCAGCATGTGACCCAGTTGATCACCCACTCCCTTTTTTAAACATTTTCGTAACTTAGTTTCCAGACACTATATTCACTGAGTTTTCGTGAGTTTTTGTTTTGTTTTGTTTTTCCTTCATCCTTCTAACAGCTCATTCCCAATTTCTGAATTTTGTAGTGACCTAGGTGTCTTGGGTCTCTTCCCTTTTCCATCTCCATGCACTCCCAAGGTCACCTCATCCAATCTCAAGACTCTAAGTACCATCTATATTAAAATTTTTATACGTACTCATCCTCTGAAATCTGTTTCTCCGGAAGTCTTCCCAAGTTTAGTTAATGGCAACTCCATCCTTTCAACATCACAGGTCCAAATTTTCATGTCAGTCTTTTTTCATTTTAAGTATATTTTACTGATTATGTTGTTACAGTTTTCCCAATTTATTTTCCCTTTGCTCCCCTATTCCCAGTACCCCCTTCCCTCCAGCAATCCCACCCCCCCCCCCCTTAGTTCAGCCCATGGGTCATGAATATAAGTTCTTCGGCTTCACCCTTTCCTATATTATTCTTAACATCCCTTTGCCTATTTTGTACCAATCGATTATGCCTCTTAATCCCTGAACCATTTTCCCATTTCTCCCCCTTCCCTCTCCCAGCTGATAACCCTCCAAATGATCCACATACCTATGATTCTGTTCCTATTCTGCTTGTTTGCTTAGTTTCTTTTTGTTTTTATTTTTTAGATTCAGTTGTTGACAGTTGTGAATTTGTTGTCATTTTAATGTTCATAGTTCTGATACTCTTTTTCTTAAGTAAGTCCCTTTAACATTTCATATAAAAACGGCTTGGTGATGATGAACTCTTTTAGCTTTACCTTGTCTGGGAAGCACTTCATCTAACCTTCCATTTAAATGATAGTTTTTCTGGATAGAGTAATCTTGGTTGTAGGTCCTTGCTTTTCATCACATTGAATACTTCTTGCCAACCCCTTCTTGCCTGCAAAGTTTCTTTTGAGAAATCAGCTTATAGTCTTATAGGCACTTTTTTGTAGGCAACTCTCTGCTTTTCTCTTGCTGCTTTTAAGATCCTCTCTTTATCCTGAACCTTTGGCATTTTAATTATGATGTGTCTTGGTGTGGTCCTCTTTGGGTCTAGCTTGTTCGGGACTCTCTGTGCTTCCTGGACTTGTATGTCTATTTCCTTCGCCAAATTTGGGAAGTTTTCCTTCATTATTTTTTCACATAAGCTTTTGATTTCTTGTTTTCTTCTTCTGCTTCTGGCACCCCTATGCATTGGTTTTCGACACATTTAAAGTTTTCCCAGAGGTTCCTACGCCTCTCCACATATTTTTCAATTCTTGTTTACTCCTTCTGTACTGGTTCACTGTTTTTTTCTTCCTTATGTTCCAAATCATTGATTTGAACCCTGGTTTCCTTCCTTTCACCATTGGTTTTGTGTGGATTTTCCTTTGTTTCATTTAGCATAGCCTTCACTTCTTCCCTTATGCGTTTTCCATACTCAAGCATATCTGTCAAGCCTGTGAGCATCTTTAACACCAGTGTTTTGAATTCTGTCTGTTGGGTTGGTTATCTCCTCGTTTGTTAGGGTGGCTATCTTTTTGTCATTTAGTTCTCCAACTGGAACCTTCATCTGTTCCCTCTTTTGGGCCATACTTCTCTGTCTCCTCATCTTGACAGGCTCCTGTGTGTGTTTGCCTCTGTGTCTTCAGTAGAGCTGTCGCTCCTGTTACGTTTTAAGGGGCAGAGCCTTAGGCAGAGCCTCAGTATGGGCGATCCGTTTCACCGAGTTGTGGTGCTGTTTGTCGGGAAGGGGCCTGAGAGGGAACAATGCCGCCTACTCAGCACTCACCCCTTTTCCAGGCATTTCTCCCACTTCCATATGGGCCTGGCACCTCTCTAGCTGTTGCCCTGGCCATCATTCCCAGAGTGGGTGGGTCTGCAGACATTCTAGGGCCCTTTAAATAAGTGGACTTTGCTGAGAGACTAGGAGTTTTTTCTTCCGCCCCAACCCCCACTGGTTTGCACAGTCAGAAGCAAGGAGGCTTGATTTTCCCTGGAACTGGGAACATGAGCTGTGCGGCCCAGTGTGGTGCTGGGAGAGCTCCCCTGCTGTCCCTCTCTACTTTTTAAAATGTGTGAGTGCTCTTTCTGCCAGTCTGCCGCTGCTGCTGCACCATACCACGTCCTCTCCACCCCAGCTCTGCCCCTCCTACCTGTCTGGATGTGTATTTCTCCTTTATATCTTTGTTGGACTTCCATGCAGCTCGGTTTTCTGGAACTTCTGGCTGTCTCCAGTTTTGAGGTAGTTGTATTCCTTCTTAGTTGTGGAGGGAGACGCAGCATGTCTGTCTAGGCCTCCATCTTGGCCGGAAGTCACTGGTGTCAGTCTTGACTTTCCTTTTTCTTATACCTCACAACTAGTCCAACAGCAAGTCTTTTGGTTTTCTACCTCTAAAATAAATTCTAGCCACCCCCATTTCCACCACCTTAATTCAAGCCGCCATTACCTCTCATCAAGATCAATGCAACATAAGCTGACAAGCCCCACATTCAAGCATTTACCCCAATTATTTTCCCTAACCACCACCTTTGTTCATTCCCTAGATTCCTTTGTGTTGATACCCATCTGCCCTGCCCGGTTAGCAGGTTAAGTCCTTGGAGGACAAAGGCCACATCTGACTCTTCCTTTCTGTCATCTAGCAGAGGACTTAGCAGGTACTTTGGGAATGTTTGTTAAAGCAAAAGAAAGAAAAAGATCAATTTTTTACTTTCCAAAGCAATGGAGAATCAAGGTTGGGATTAGTCTCTACTTTACAAATGAGAAAAGACTCAAAAAAGAGAAGTAACTTTGCCCAGACTTTACCCCTGATACCTCACACGCCAAGCCCAGTGTTCTTTTCATCTGGTCATAATGTTTACTGTGTTTTTTAGAGCCAAGAAGATGATTAAGGCAAGAAAGAAGGATCAAGATGGACAAAAAGACTTACACATTATAAACTAAGCATACTACATAAACAGCACATCCTGAATAAATAAGCAAATATGACATCTATATCAGAGTCAAGAGACTGGGTTTAAAATAAACAAAACCACATTTAATGACACTCTGTGCTGGGGTATTTGTTTTGTCAATCACTTGAAAGAGGCATTGATGAGGAGAGAATAAGATATACTATTTGCCCTTATGGAGCTCACAGTGTAGTAGCAAAAACGAGACCCAAATACTCAGTATTTAAAATCCTGGTGGCAGACAAAATGAGAAAAGCAGCTTGAACTCATAGTTCTAAATTTAAAAAAAAAAATTATTTTAAAGGCAAGATAATAATAGCTAAAGGAATTTTACAGGTAACTTGTACAACTATTGTAGGAGTTTAGATAAGGGAGGAAAGAATTTCTGTGACTTTGCCTATGTTTTTAAGGTTATTGTTTTGTTGACTTGTTTTAAGGAAGACTACAACTTATGAAAATTGTGGCAAAATTTAAAAAGGAAATGGGCTTGGGGACTCATATGGGGATGAGGAGAAGGGAAAACAACAGAACAGAGGTGAAGACGAACCAAAAGCTCAAACTTGCTCCTACATGAAGCTTTGCACATTCTTCCAGCTAGAACTAATCATTGTTCTCTGTTGCAAACACACTTGCTGATAGTCCCATTCTACGCCTGCTTCCAGTCAGACTCTCCTGGGCTGCGTATGAGCTCTGTGAAAGCAGGGGCTATCTTGTTAACCTATGGGGTTCCTCACTGGATAATACAGAGCCAAGCACACAAGTACATAGTTTGCTTAACTGAAATGAACCAAAGAATGTTAAGAGCTTGGTAGAAACTCAAAAATCATTTAATTCAAGCCCTTCATTCTGTATTGGAGAAAAGAGAGGCCAAATGACTTGATCAAAGTCACAAAGCAAGTCAGTAACAGATCCAGGACTGAACCTCTGGCCTCCAGACTCCCCCAGCTAGTAGAGCAGCAGCAAGGCTGCTTTTCTACCCAAAGTACAAGAGACCTCCGCTTACTGGTTAGTTCAAAGACTACTGGGCTCTTGCAGAGGTGAGGTCTAAGACTGAACCAGGAACTGATTGAAACAGCTGAGATTCTGCGTATCCAAGTCCTTTGTTTCAGTACAAAAGGGCTCAGAAAAACCTGGCAGAACCACCTTTATTTGAGGCAAAGGCCTCAGAATGCTCTGGGCTACAGAATCAGGAAGCCTTTCTGTGATTAAGCTGAAGAAACACTGAAAAATATGGAGGATGGGAGCAATGGAGAATTAGATTCCTGCCCAGCAGCACCAAAACTAAGCAAGCATTCTTGATTAAAAGGAAAGAGACTGTATTAAAAGAAGCTAAGGCTCAAGAAATGGGAGACAGAGTGATTTTAGGACACAGTGAAGACTCCCCAGGGAAGTGTAATTTGAGGCTTAACAGTATAGACATTACAAAAAAAAAAAAAAAAATCAAACTAGGGACTGAGATGTCAAGAAGAACCTAATTACGAATAATGCAGCTTGAGTGATCCAAGCCTCCTCACTCTCCATCACAGCTGCTGGCCTACCCACCCCCATCCTCCATCAGAATCACTAGGGTACTTATTTAAAACATATTCTTACGAAGAATTTAATTGAAAAATGGGCAAAAAACTTGAAGGTGAGCAATATCACTAATCAGCTAGGAAACGCAAATTAAAACCACAATGAGATACCACCTCACATCTGTTAGGAATGGCCACTATCTGCACCCCTCCACCCAAAAAAAACCCCTAAAACAAAAACAGAACCCAAAGAATGAACCATTGGCAAGGATATGGTGCAGAAACTATGGAAAACAGTATGGAGGTTCCTCAAAAAATTAAAAATGAATTACTATATAATCCAGCAATCCTACTTTGGGGTCTAGATCCAAAAGAACTGAAAAGAGGATCTGGAAGAGATGTTTGCACACCCATGTTCACTGCGACATTATGTGTAATGGCCAACAAGTGTAAGCTACTTAAATGTCCACCAATAAATGAATGGATAAAGAAAATCCGGTGAATATAAACAACACAATATTATTAAGCCTTAAGAAGAAAATCCTATCATATGCTACAACATGGATAAATCTTGAGGACATTATGCTAAATGAAATAAGCTAATCACAAAAAGGCAAAAAACTTTGAAAGCAAAATGGTGGTTGCCAGAGGCTTTTGGGGAAGAGGAGTTGATTTTTAATAGGTATAGTTTCAGTTTTGCAAAAGGAAAAGTACTACAGACTTGTTGTATGACAAGGTGCATATAGTTAACACTACTGCACTGCACTCTTGAAAATGGTTAAGATGGTAAAGAAAACCAAACAATTAAAAAATGGACAGTGGTCCTGAATAGATATCTCTCCAAAGAGGACATACAGATGGCCAATAAACAGATGAAAAGATGCTGGACATCACTAATTATCAGAGAAATGCAAATTAAAACCACAATGAGATATCACCTCACATTTGTTAGAATGGATGTCATTAATAAACTAACATACAAGCGTTGGTCAGGATGAGGAGAAAAGGGGACCTGCATGCATTGTTGGGATTATAAATTGGTGCAGCCACTATGGAAAACAGTATGGAGGGTCCTCAAAAACTTTTAAAAATATAACTATCATATGACCCAGCAACTCCACTTCTGGGTATTTATCCAAAGAAACCAAAATACCAATTTGAAAAGATATATGCACTCCTATGTTCACTGCAACATTATTTATAATAGCCAAGATATGGAAGCAACCTAAGTGTCCACTTATAGACAAATGAACAAATAAGATGTGGTACCTATGCACAATGGAATATTACTCAGCCATAAAAAGAATGAAATCTTGCCATTTGTGACAAAATGAATGGACATAAAGGCTATTATGCTAAGTAAAAAAGGTCAGAGAAAGACAAATACCATGTGATTTCACTTATATGTGGAATCTAAACAACAAAATAAACAAAAAAACAGAACAAACTCAGATACAGAGAAGAAACTGTTGGGTGCCAGATGGGAATGGGTGGATGGGTGAAAAAGGCGAAGGAATTGAGAAGTACCAATTGGCAGTTATAAAAAAACAGTCCCAGGTATGTGAAGTACAGCGCAAAAAATATAGTGACTAATATTGTAATGAGTATGTATGGTGTCAGATGGTGCTAAATGGTGATCACTGTGTACATAAATAAATGTCTAATCACTCTGTTGAACACCTGAAACTAATATAATAATGTATGTCAACTATATTGAAAAATTAAAAAAATTATAGTGGTACCTCAGTACTCATCATTAATTCATTCTGGAACTCGTAACAAGTGCTGAAACCGATGAGTACCAAATGATGAAGCATTTTTCTCTTGCAGGGCGGCATCCTGACTCATACCAGTTCTAACAAGTGCGACAAATCCCGAGCAAGTGCCAAGTGCTGAAACATTTTATCATCAAGGGTCTGACAAGTTTTGAAGTCAATGAGTTCTGAGATATGAATGTATACATATAAAAATGAAATGTTCTACATCTGCTAATATAGTGGCTATTAGCCACATGTGGCTACTGAGCATACTAAGCACCTTAAATGTGGCTATTGGCTACCATATTGAATAGCACAAAACTGGATCAATAGTGCGGATCTAAGATAATAAAAAGGAGTCAAGGTAAAAACATGAAACAACTCCATTTAACTTTTTTCTCAAATTTTTTCTTTTCTTTTCTTTTCTTTGTTTTTATCCTCACCAGAGGACATGTTTTCATTGCGTCTAGAGAGAGAGGAAGGCGAGGGGGTAGGGAGGGAGAGAGACAGAGAGAGAGAGAGAGAGAGAGAGAGAGAGAGAGAAACAATGTGAGAAATATAGATTGGCTGCCTACGTTCTAATCAGCTGAGCCACACCAGCCAAGGGCTCACATGTTTTCAGTGTGCATTCATTCAACAAATATTCATTGCTTACTACATGTCAGGTACTATTCTAGGTATTGGTGAAACAGCAGTGAACAAAAACAAACATCCCTTTCCTTAAAAAGTTTATGTATTAATATAATATAGTGATTAAAAGCAAGAACTTTGAGCCAGAGAGCTTAAGTTCAGATTCTGGCTCCACTACTAACCACCTACATGTTCTCTGAAAATCACTTAACTTCTCTATGCCTCAGTTTTTTAATCTATAAAATGGGAATGATAATAATAGTACCACCTCATAGGGTTTCTATAAGGATTAAATTGTTTAACATATGCAAACTGCTTAGAATAGTGCCTAACATAAAAGAGTCAGCTGTTACTATTATTGCTGTATTTTATTGTTATTGTGACTGGGAGCAAAACAACAGCAAAAAATATGGTTAATTAGTGGTATGGCAGAAAAATAAAGCAGGGTACGGGAACACAGAGTGCCAGACAGGAATTACAATTTTAAGAAAACAGGGAAAACCTCTCTGAGAAGGTGATACCTGAGAAAAGACCCAAAACAGGAGAAAAAGGAACAAGTCACACATATACCTGGGGAAAAATTTAATCCCGTGTGAGGCACTTGGCATTACTAACACCATTTTATAGATGGGAGAGCTGAGGTTCAGATGAAGGACATGTCCAAGGTCACATGGCTTATAAATGACTGAGCTTAGTCAAGTCCAGAACTATCGACTTCAATTCCTTCTCTACTACTGGACCTCGTTTGACCTCCATTCCTTTCTGTTGTTAAACAACACCAACGGATTATTTTCACATCAGTTTCCTCTTCTAGCACTGAGATTTACAGATTCATTATGATGAGACAAGATCTCTGGGTTAATGGGTTAACCAAAGGAGATAAAGGCACTGCCAATAACCCACCCTGCCCACTCTCACCCACTGCTTCCTAAGCAGCTGCACACCAGGACACCCATGTTAACTGCAGGCTGTGCATAGAAAACAGACATTGATCAAGACCAGCAAGGCTCAAACACCAGGAAGGAGAGGTAAATTATACATCAGAAATAAAGGCCAATGTTTTGAACCAGGCCTTTGAGGGAAAAAAAATCTCTGCTAGATGTACACTGTGGGAAAACTATGATCAAAAGTTAGGTTCACCCTGGCTAGTGTGGCTCGGTGGATTGAGTGCCAAAAGGTTGCAAGTTTGATTCACAGTCAGAGAACATGCCTGGGCTGTAAGCCAGGTCCCCAGTTGGGGGCATGCTAAAGGCAACCAATAGATGTATCTCCCGCATTGATTTTTCTCTCCCTTTTTTCCCCTCCATTCTCCTCTCTCTAAACATAAATAAAATCTGTTTTAAAAAAAGTTACGTTCTGGACTTCCGCCAAGACGGAGGCGTAGACACACACCACGTCTCCCTCCACAACTAAGAAGGAATACAATTACCTCGAAACTAGAAACAACGAGAAGTTCCAGAAAATCAAGCTGCATGGAAATCCAACAAACAAAGATATAAAGAAGATATACTCATCCAGACAGGAAGGAGGGACGGAGCCGGGTCGGAGAGGATGCGGTGTGGTGGTGGCAGTAGCAGAAGCAGGCCAGCGGAAAGCACAGTTACACGTTTTAAAAAGTCAGGAGGAACACCTGGGGAGCGTTCCCAGATCCTCACCAGACAACTAAGCTCACAATCCCAACACCAGGGAAAATCAAGTCTCGTTGCTTCTGATTGTGCAAACCAGTGGGGGTTGGGGCTGAGGCAGAAACTGCAGTCTCTCAGCAGAGTCCGCTTATATAAAGGGCCCCCACAGTTCCAGAACATCCACAGGCCCACCCACTCTGGGAACGACATCCAGGGGAACAGCCAGAGGGGTGCCAGTCCCATATGGAAGTGGGAGAAGTGCCTAGAAAAGGGGCAAGTGCTGAGCAAGTGGCATTGTTCCCTCTCAGACCTTTCCTCCACATACAGTGTCACAACGTGGTGAATTGAGTTGCACTGTACTGACGAATCCCTAAGGCTCCGCCCCTTACAACATAACAGGAGCGACAGAGGCAACACACATAGGAGCCTGTCAAGATGAGGAGACAGAGAACTATGGTCTAAAAGAGGGAAAGATCAAGGTTCCAGTGGGAGAACTAAGCAACAAGGACATAGCCAACCTAACAAACGAGGATAGCCAACCCAACAGACACAGAGTTCAAAACACTGGTGATAAAGATGCTCACAGGCTTGACAGATATGCTTGAGTATGGAAAACGCATAAGGGGAGAAGTGAAGACTATGCTAAATGAAACAAAGGAAAATCCACACAAAGCCAATGGTGAAGGGAAGGAAACCGGGGTTCAGATCAATGATTTAAAACATAAGGAAGATAAGAACAGACAACCAGTATAGAATGAGGAAACAAGAATTTAAAAATACGAGGAGAGGCTTCGGATCCTCTGGGAATACTTTAAATGTGCCAACAACCAAAGCATAGGGGTACCAGAAGCAGAAAAGGAAGAGCAAGAAATCAAAAGCTTATGTGAAAAAATAATGAAGGAAAACTTCCCAAATTTGGCAAAGGAAATAGACATACAAGTCCAGGAAGCACAGAGAGTCCCAAACAAGCTAGACCCAAAGAGGACCACACCAAGACACATCATAATTAAAATGCCAAAGTTTCAGGATAAAGAGAGGATCTTAAAAGCAGCAAGAGAGAAGCAGAGAGTTGCCTACAAGACTGTAAGCTGATTTCTCAAAAGAAACTTTGCAGGCAAGAAGGGACTGGCAAGAAGTATTCAATGTGGTGAAAAGCAAGGATCTACAACCAAGATTACTCTATCCAGCAAAACTATCATTTAGAATGGAAGGTTAGATGAAGTGCTTCCCAGACCAGGTAAAGCTAAAAGAGTTCATCATCACCAAGCCGTTTTTATATGAAATGTTAAAGGGACTTACTTAAGAAAAAGAATATCAGAACTATGAACACTAAAATGACAACAAACTCACAACTATCAACAACTGAATCTAAAAAATAAAAACAAAATCCAACTAAGCAAATCAGAATAGGAACAGAATCATAGGTATGTGGATCATTTGGAGGGTTATCAGCTGGGAGGGGGAAGGGGGAGAAATGGGGAAATGGTGCAGGGATTAAGAAGCATAATCGGTTGGTACAGAGTAGACAGGGGGAAATTAAGAATAATATAGGAAGGGATGAAGCCAAAGAACTTATATGCACGACCCATGGACATGAACTAAGGGGGGCGGGATTGCTGGAAGGAAGGGGGTACTGGGCAGAGGGGAGCAAAGGGGAAAAAATTGGAACTACTGTAACAACATAATCAATAAAATATACTTAAAAAAAAAAAAGTTAGTTTCTGCCCTGATTGGTGTGGCTCAGTTGGTTGGGTGTCATTCCGTAAAGTGAAAGGTTGCTGGTTTGATTCCTGGTCAGGCCTCATGGTTGCAGGTTCAGTCCCCAGTCAGGCCATGCATGAGAGGCAACCAGTTGGTGTTTTTCCTCACATCAATGTTTCTCTTTCTCTCTTTCTCCTTCCTTTCCACTCTCTCTAAAAATAAATAAATGAAATCGTTTTGTTCTTTTTTTAAGTTAGGTTCAACCTACTGAATCTTTCTAATGTAAACCTTGGACAGAGAAGTATAAAAATAAGGAGAGAGAAAAAATATCCATAGGCTCATTGTATCTGTAAAAAAGTCAGGGATTCAAAATACTTTCAACAATGTTTTCTCTGTATGTTTTACCTGTGCTCATAAAATCTCTGTGAAAACATTGGCAATTTATTCCAGAAAAATCACTAGTGCTGCCAGGAGCTGTAGTCCTCCCCTACAACTTATTAGAAAAGTCATTTCCACTCTCTGGGCCCCACTTTACTCATCAAAGAGAAGTAGTGGCTACATTAGATATTATTTAAAGGTTCCATCTTTAGCCCTTTATATTATATTATATTAATGACATAGTACCCCTGCAACTTCAGGCTCTGACCAAAAATTTCAACCATTCCATAAACATTTATAAAAGCTAGGTATTGAAAACACAAATATACTAAATGAAAAATTCATGAAAGTGTCACATATATTACTCTTCCTTTTTTCTTAAGATTTTTTAAATTTATTTTTAGAGAAAGGGGAAGGAGGGAGAAAGAGAGGGAGAGAAACATCGATGTGTGGTTGCCTCTTGCACACCCCTAACCAGGGACCAGGCCTGCAATCCAAGTATGTACCCTGACCAGGAACTGAACTGGCAACCCTTGGGTTTGCAGGCTGGGACTCAATCCACTGAGCCACACCAGACAGGGCATACAGTGTACAATGCTTTTCCTATTCACATATGTAAACATTTCTGAGTTGTGTTTCTACCCAAAAATCAAAACTTGGCTAGAAAATTCTTTTTTTTTTTCTAATCACACTTAAGAGGGTTGTAGATCTTTTATTATATACTATACTTAACAAGCCCCCCCCCCAAAAAAAAACTCTTTCCCTGTTAAATCATAGCTCATATTTTCCCTCTTTAAATCACTCATAGCCTGAACTACTCATTTAGGAATATCCCCCCAGATGCTATATGATGAGAGCACCTCTAATTCTGTACATGTTGCACCATGTTATTTTTCTTTGCATCTCCAGTAAGATTTTTTATATTTATTTATAATCCATACCAAGACTAATCTGCCCTGGCTGGTTTAGCTCAGTGGATTGAGCGTCGGCCTGCGAGCTAAGTGTCGCTGGTTCGATCTTCCAGTCAGGGTACATCAGAGAAGGAAAACTCTGACTCCAAAAAACCTCCGCTGCCTTGCGGCATACCTCTTCAGGGGAAAGGCTAAGGGAGTAAACCCCGACAGAAAATCCGGAGCCGGAGTCCCTAAGGCGGTTTGACGTTGTAGTCAACACCGGCAACTCCTGCGGCGCACCTGAACCCAAGCTGTATTGACTCCGTCTTTCCCTTGGATCCTTCAGCTGCGAAGAGAGGGGGGGTCTGCTGCATGGGCAACAGCAGACCCTCCATATTACCCTGCCCAGGCTCTGTAGCTTCAGCTTCACTGGAGAGGACACTCCAGCGTCATTGCAAGATGTCGATTCAACACGGGAGGAGACAGATACCGTGTCACTCCCGAGTCGGACTGCACAGCCATTCTCAGCGGTGCAGATAGACTCTTAAGAAGCTACACCATCGTCTCTCGAGACGGACGGCTGCCGACGACGACGACGACCAAGACTAATCCAAAAGAATGTGAAGTGATTAATTTTATTAGGATATAAAAATAAGGTTGTTAAAATAAAAATGAATAAAGAAGAGCTGGGATATAGATTCTAAATCAAATGATCAAGCCCAGCTGGTGTGGCTCAATGGACTGAGTGCCAGCCTACAAACCAAAGGGTCACCGGTTCGATTCCCAGTCAGGGCACGTGCCTGGGTTGAGGGCCAAGCCCCCAATTGGGGGCATGTGAGAGGCAACCACACATTAATGTTTCTCTCCTTCTCTTTTCCTCTAAAAATAAATAAATAAAATTGTTTAAAAAATCAAATGATCAAAATTTACCTCTATAGCAGGGAAATGGCAGATATAGTCTGTCATTTATGTGCCATGTGGATTATTGCCAAGTTAGGACCTTTCTCAACAGCTTGCTCACCAGTAAGTAAACATACAATACCATATCTCACAGAGAGCCAGTAAACAAAAAAAGAAAAAGAACAGACATTAACAGAACCAGCTGTGGAGCCAGGCACTGTTGGTTGGATTCAAATTATAATCTATCACATATTAATTGTGTGATCTTGGGCACGTTATTTAATTTCTTCAGGTTTTAATGTCTTTATCTGTTCCAAATGGTGATAATCAACTTTTACAGCTGATATAAAAGAGAGATAATATATGTTAAAGCACTTAGCACAGTGTTGAACACATAGTAAGTACTCAATAAAAAGTAACGATTGGTAGTAATCATCATCTCCAGGCTGTTTATGAAGATATGTTACATAAGTCAGGAAAAGTACTATAAAATATTTGGAATGTTTATTACTATCATCCATATCCAAAATTATTAAGCAAATTAATAAAAATGAGAAAAGAACATATCCAAAGACAGTTGTCTTAAACAATGTTTTTCTAAATATAGTTCCTCATAGCTCTCTCTTTTGCATTTCTGGCTTTTCCCAAATATCTTTAATACAGCAGTAAAGCAGAAGTGAAAATGCAATCTACGCACTTACAACGGACAGGAAAGGTGAGACTTCGGGTTTTTCTACCAAGTTGGGACCAAACTGCCATGTCTCCTCCTTTGAGCCCTGCAGAATGCCTATGCTGCAGTTAATAATGCACAGTTGCCAGGAAGGCCAGCTTTCAATGGAAGCAGCTGGTTGGGTTTGGGGGGCATTTTTTCCAATACTACTAGAACACAGTGGTGTCTCTGGGTCTAAGGCTTGCTCTGCAGGATGACAGAAGGTAGAGCTAGAACAGAAAGGCAGCAGGGGACATAAAAAGGACAGGACACAAGAAAAATACTCAAAAAGCCAGTGTAGTAGCATGATCATGAATGAGAATGTTTCATGAGTATGTGTTGATAAGCCAGTATGTGTACAGTCACTGTGCTATAATTACACTTTAATGCATTATGATCTGTGCACATGAAGAATATCAAAAAAAGGGCTGATTTGTGTTCCGTATATAGTCCTAAAATATCAGAATCAGAAGTGTTCTTGTATTTTAAATAGCAGAACCAGAAGAGCCTGCAGAGGTTAACCAGTCCAGCACTACTGTTATTATGGATGCAGGCACTAAGGAAGAGAGGCTAATCCATGGTCACACAGACTCGTCAAGGACTACAGCTAAGATCAGAACCAAGGTCTAGGCTGATTGTGGACTTTAGGATAAAAGATCATAGAAAGACAACATATCAAAAACCTTATCATTTGTGAATAAATCTCCAGAGATGGCTTAAGAATCCCCAAATTTTCAAGTGTCACGAATTTTAAGTGGGAGACATTCCTTAGCTAAGTAAATTTCTCCCATCCACTACTGACTGCCTCATCAAATCCTCGCCTCAGGAAAGCGAGAAATTAGAAAATGTCATAGACCTTTGAGGCTGCTGAAGAATAGCCATAGGTGCATATGTTAAGTTAATCAAAGTGAAATGTCTAAAACAAAGCCCCAATTTGTAAAGGGTAAAAAGCTGCTGTCCATTCCCACAACTCATCCTCGAAAAGGGAGCCTATCTTCAGTGATATTAATGGAAATAAAAATTAAATCCTCCAATCTAGAATTCTAGGCTTTTTAAAACCTACCCCAACCTCTCCTTTCCAGCACTCCCCTCTTCCTAACAAAGCTCTAGACAAATTACATAGGTGCTTGGCTTTCCCACTTTGTTTAAAGAGGAAGGTAAGTGTGTGCTCACTTTTTCCCACAAATCTTGTGTCATCGCTGTAAATTCAAATCCTACCATCCTTCAGGCCCACCTCAAGGCTCCATCCAGAAAGCTTACTTTAGGAAGCCCACATTAAAGTGATCGGTCCTCTTTGGTTCCAAACCTTCATCACCGCCCCTCCTCCCAGAGTTTCTCACTGCCTCCCCCCCATTTCCCTTCATTTAAATTCAACCTGTGCTCTAGCTAGTTGCTTCTCTCCAAGTGCAGACAATACCCACTGCCTCTGTCTGAACTGTTTTTCCCCTGTCAAAATCATATCAATCCAGATACAGTTTACTAGAAAGAAGACTGGATTGCTTGGACTCAGACTATCTGAGTTGAAATCCCAGCTCCATCAATTCCAAGACAAGACCCCCATCTAGGTCTACCTAGCTCTTTCAACAAGGTAACATCCTTCGCATGTAAAATCAGATAACAAATCTGAGAGGTTCTTAGCTATACCTTAAAAATTTGAGCTAACAGATATAAAGATATATAAGGTATGACCTCTGCCCTCTAAAAGCTTATGATGCTATGTGAGTAGGAAAACAAGAGATAGCAGAGCCTGGTAGAGGGAAGAACTGGTCTCTACAGTCAAGGGATCAGGGTTCTGGTCTCACCTCTGCCACAGAATCTGTGGGATCTGGGTAAATACTCTTTTTCTGCAAAATGAGCAGGGGTTAGCCAGGGATTTTTAAGAATTCTCCCTGCTTTGATATTCTGTGGAAAATAACCACAACACTAGCCCACTTAGTAGGTGAGCCAAAAGGGTGGTAAAGATAATGTCTGATACAACCAGGAACAAGCTGCTGGATTCCATGGAAGCTGCTCTGTGATCGGCAGATCCAAAGGAACCTTAAGGGGCAGATACGAAAGTGGAAGCCAAATGATGAATGCTTCTGCTGCTAGGAGGTCATGGCTAACTACGGGAGTACTTCTCATTCACCGGAAGTTTGGCACAAACTCTCCATTCATGTCCCAGGATCCCTGCTCACACAAAGGAGCCTCACTGCCCAGAGAAGGAGAGATACCAGTTAGGGGCCTGGCAGGATAACGAACAAAACCAAACAGGGCACAGCCCATCCTGCCCAGAGTTGAGGACACTCTTAGACCTTCTCTGTCCTCAGGTTTTTTTCTCGCCAGAGAAGGTAAAGAGGGATCAATAGAGCAGCAGAGCTCGGGAGTTCAATTTTTCAAAATATATACTGAATCTCAAGCTCTTTTAGTCAAAAACATAGTTTCTGCTTTGTAGGACTTAAAAACTTCAGACAACTAGCAGCGAGTTCTTTTTGTAAGCATCAGAAAAAGTAAAAACACATTTTGCAATCGATCAGATTCACATTCAAATTCCAGCTCCACCACTTATTACCTACAGGACCCTGGGTAAGTTACTTAATATCGCTGAGCCTACGCATCCCCACCTCACAGGGTTAGCCCATGTTAAGAGTATATTTATATACTCCTTATATACCTGTGTCTGCCATGAGACTGTGAACAGCTTGAGAACAGCAACAGTATTTTAAAGCATATCTGAGATCCCCTAAAACAGTACCTGGCCCAGAGGAAACTAGATGAATATGCTTAACATGTGTCAAGTCCTTTTCTATCTAGGTGCTAAAAGGGAACAAAATAGTGATCACAAGAATGCTGAATAATAAAACAACAAACACATAGCATTTACTCTATGTCAGGCACAATTCTAAGTCCTTTAAATTAAATACTTTCCTGCTCCCATATCACACTTAGAACAACCTGATGAGGTAGCTATTATTGTCCGCACTTTGTGGATGAGAAAACTGAGGCACAGAAAAGTTCAGTAACTTGCTCAAGTCCAGAACAGGCAAATCCATAGAGAACAAAAGTAGTTCAGTGTTTTCCAGGGGCCTAGGAGCGGGGAGAAGAAGTAACTGCTAAAAAGTACAAGGTTTCTTTTGGGATAATGAAAATGTTCTAAAATTAGATAGTGGTTGTAGTTGCACAAGTCTGTGGATAAACAAAAACTACAAATTGTATACTTTAAAAGCATGGTTTTATGGTATATGAATTACATGTTAATAAAACTGTTTTTAAAAAACAGTTGCAGAAGGTCAGAGAGTTAAGAAGGGGCAGACCTAGAATTTTAACCCTTAAAATCAGTGCTTTGAACTATTATTCTATACTGCCCTCTAGGAACTTAAAATCTAGTACTATCAAGTTTTCTTACTTGTAACACATGTAGATAGACAGCTAAAGCTACAGATATTGGAAAGAAAACAAGGCCTGGAACAAGTGTTCAATAATGTTTAATTGCAAGCTCATTTATTAATTTAATTCCTGACCTCAAGGCTCTCAAGGTATAAAACGTGGCTCAGACATGTTCAACTATCCTTGATGTAAGCTAAAAGGAAACAAGTACCACGTAAAAGTAATTTCCCTTGGGAAGCATCTGTTGTGAAGGGGTCTGGCAGAGATATTCCCTAACCACTGAATATCCATGAGTTCCCCACAGTTCCCCACAATTCCCAGACTCCTTGAAGTTAGGCAGTGCTAATGACCTGTGAACAGCACTGACATGTCTCGCTTTCAAGCAGAATATTCAAGAGTCCTTGTGTGACCCTCCAGAGTGCTCGAGCTCCCCCTTTCTCTCCCTCTCCCTATCTTTCCTGCAAAGGCACCCTGGAAGTCTCTAACGTTGAGATGGTGGAGTCCTAAGACTGAAGGAGCATACATACCCAAGTCATCATTTCCTGGAGGACAACTGCCCTCTAGAATTGCCTGGCCCACACTGAAATTCATATGGGCACGAATTCAACAAATCTTTGTTGTATTAGCCACTGAAATCTTGTGGGCAATTTGTTACCACAGCATAGTACTGCCCGTCCTGACTAATATAAGTGTCACAAGAAAGGAACCCAATTCCTTGTATAAGTTCCAGCAAAACAGAAGTAAAGATCATATATGATCATTTGCTGCTCTTCTTGTTTTTATGCAAACGAACAGGATAAATTAAAACTGGACTTAATGCGGTCCCTTTAATGACAAGGAGGGTAATCTTAGGGAGAAATATTGTGATTCAAGGAAAATCACAATGCTCAATGGTAGACTATAAAGTCACAGTGCAGCTGTCTTTAAAGTTTATCCTCATTTAAAGTTTGTTTTCATTTGAAAGTTAAACTATGTCTGTGGTATCATCAAAGATGTTTAATTTACAGGCAAGAAGAATGTCAAATGCCTTGCAAGTGGATGTCTTTCCAATAAGACAGTCTTGCAAATTTAGAGACTGGTTTGTGGGTTATGTTGCATAAATTAACATGTGTTTTCTGTTTTCACAGGGCATAGGCCAACGATCTCATTACCTGAGTGATTGTCTGTATGTATAGGCCTCACTTAACCCTGTCTGCATCGCTGCCTCCTGAGACTCAACGGTTTGGCTGAACTAAGTAGCTGGGTTGGTCAAGCATGGCGTGGTCTGCGGGCTTCACTTTAAAACTGGTTTCTCTTTTCTATCCTAATGGCTTGGACAGAAAAGGCCCAGGGGTTTGAGAGGGGGGAAAACCTAAAATATTTCCCTCAGCCCAAACTAAGTATAGTGGGCAAAAGGATTTTGGACAGATGAGATGTGCCTGGCACACCTTTCTCCAAAGAAACCTTTTTTTTTTTTTCCCTAATGTGAGACATTGAAAAATTAATCCCTGCTTTTTATCATCTAGTGGTTATGGATTGAATAATCCCTTTTAACCCTGTTGCCAAATCTGTTGCCCCCAGAATACAACAAGGGTGCCAGCCTGTTAAACCAAGCACGCCGTTGTCCTGGGACAGCCACTGACCTGGAGTCTGCACAACCCTTCCCCATGTGGGAAGGCCACCCTCCCCTCCACACCCCCACTCTTATTAGGGATTTCTGGGCCCAAGGGTAGGTAGGACAACGACCATGTCCAGCTTGAAGCAGCTAGAGGAGCACAAGACCTTCACCCATTGTCCTTTATAAGATTATAAAGGGTCTTAAGTCTGAGAGGGGGGAATTGTTATAAAAAATTAATTAATTAATTTTAAAAAAAAAGAATAATATAGGAAAGGGTGAAGTCCAGAAACTTATATGCACAACCCATGAACATGAACTAAGAGGGGTTGGATTGCTGGGGGAAAGGGGGTACTGGGCAGAGGAGAGCAAAAAGGGAAAAAGTTAGAACTATTGTAACAACAAAATCAATAAAATATAATTAAAAAGAAAAAAGAAAAAAAAGAAAGGAACCCAGAATATGTGAATTCAGATCTATACTCTGCCACTTACTATTGTGGCTAAGTTATCTGAACTCACTGGCCCTTGACTTATTCATCTTTAAAATGACGGTAGTAACACTGTTTCCTCAAGAGATGTTATGATAATTTAATGAAATATATGAAAGTACCTGGCATAATGCAACTGCCTGTGGGGAAAAAATGTAAGACTGAATCTGATGGTTGGCTGAGAAATTCTAATAGGAGACTATGTTGTCAAAGACAAAAGAAACGATAGTGTTTGTGGAAAGAAGTGTGCTTTAACTAGTTCAGAAAGAATACTTACTTGTTTCTCTGGCGGTGGGGAGGGGGAATACCCATACTCCTGTCAACGCGGCACTTTATAGTATATCCAAATAACATCCTGTACAGCAGTCCCTCTCTATATCACGGTTCACTTATTGCGGCCTCACTGTATCGTGGGATTTTTAAAAATATTATATTTAATTATTTATTGCAGATTTTTCACTGTATTGTGGGATTTTGCAGTACTATATACATATGTTGTTAAAGTTACATAGGTTTAAGAGTGTAGAATATCTTTAAGAACATAAGTAGTGTTTATAAAAGTGTGGAAAAGGTTAATAAGGGAGTGGAAAGGTTAATAAGGGAGTGGGAAAGGTTAATAAGGGACTGGGAACAGTTTATAAGTGTGTGGGAAGGGTTTATAAAGCCTTAAAAAATATATAACTACTAAAATAAATGTAAGGTTCCTACTTCGCGGATTTTCACCTATCGCAGGGGGGTCTAGAATGTAACACCCACGATAAGTGAGAGAATACTGTAGCATGGACAGAGGCATTGAAGCAGAAAAGAACTTGATAGGCTCTCAAAAGAACTGAGAGACAATGAATGTGGCTGGCACAAGGCGAACAAGGTGGGGAATGGCACAAAAACCAGAGCATAGACTTCTGAAGCAGTAGTATTGGTTTAATCATAGATCAGGGAGCGTAGCATATCAGTTGAGTCACCTCTTAAAATTATAATTTAAATATTACTTTAAAACCAGCTTTATATAACTTTAGATATAAAACAAAAGAACTCAAGTAAATAAGTACTGATAATGAAGACTATATAACTAAATGTAGTCACATAACAAGCACATTATTCAAAAAATGAGAATATTTCCAAGACAAAGGAACACATGATTTGAAGGCCTTCCTGTAATTAACCTCTTTAAAATTTCAGGGCACAGAAAGACAGAATTGACTTTCTCGTTGCCTCATTAGTGGTGCATTTCATAAATCATGCCTGATTTGACCTAGTCTCTTTAGCAGTCATCTCAAAATGTTTCACTGAAACTATAATCCTTAAATAGGGAGAATGATCAAGCCTGTCACCAAAGGACGCCCTGTCTAAAAAAAAACAGCCCCTTTATAGAGTCCAGAACATCAAAGAGGTTCCTTTCATACCCTGCCCAAAGGCTCGGTCCTCTTATTAGATGTCAAGCTCCTGATAAGAGATGGGTTTTACACATTATTTCACACTACTGTCAAACATCTGTCTCTGCACCCAAAGATAACTGAAATAATCAGCTGGAAAATAAAAAACCACTACTGGCAATGGTTCCCAGAAAACCACCTTACAGACCCGGGACCTTCCAGCAAACAATACCTTACCAGGTTCTTTGGTCTAGAAGAGTGTCTCTTACACTGGGTGAAACTAGTTAGTTCCAAGTTATAAATGAGCTGATAAAATTTTATTATGGTACGGTAGTTTCAGGAAATATATATGCACCCTGGCAGGTGTGGCTCAGTGGATTGAATGCTGGCCTCTGAATTGATAGGTCACTGGTTCGATTCCTGGTCAGGGCACATGCCTGGATTGTGGGTTGGGTCCCCAGTTGGGGGGCATGCAAGAGGCAACTGATTGTTCTCTCAATGTCTCTTTCTCTCCCTTTCTCCCTCCCTTCCCCTCTCTAGAAATAAATAACTAAAATCCTTAAAAATATATATATATCGGCAGCCGTCTGTCTCAAGAGACGATGGTGTAGCTTCTTAAGAGTCTATCTGCACCGCCGAGAATGGCTGTGCAGTCCGACTCGGGAGTGACACGGTATCTGTCTCCTCCCGTGTTGAATCGACATCTTGCGATGACGCTGGAGTGTCCTCTCCAGTGAAGCTGAAGCTACAGAGCCTGGGCAGGGTGATATGGAGGGTCTGCTGTTGCCCATGCAGCAGACTCCCCCTCTCTTCGCAGCTGAAGGATCCAAGGGAAAGACGGAGTCAATACAGCTTGGGTTCAGGTGCGCCGCAGGAGTTGCCGGTGTTGACTACAACGTCAAACCGCCTTAGGGACTCCGGCTCCGGATTTTCTGTCGGGGTTTACTCCCTTAGCCTTTCCCCTGAAGAGGTATGCCGCAAGGCAGCGGAGGTTTTTTGGAGTCAGAGTTTTCCTTCTCTGAATATATATATATATACATATATGTATGTATGCATGCACTATTATTTTAATAGTAAGATTGATTTTAGTCTTACAATTTGAAAGGACTGGTGGCTTTTTCTGCCAGTGCATTCTAGCCTGTGAATGTTAACTGTACTCTTGGTGAGAACCAATAAGAGAAGGAGCCCTCTGGCCCCTTCTCTGGGTCAGTCTGAATAACAAGCACCCTATATTCTTATCTGTACTGTTGTTGCAACACCTGTAAAATACTCAAAAGGGACTGCTCCTTGGGAACAAGAGAGTTGAGACACATCCACCTCTACCCACCTTCCAGTCCTGAGCACTTCACCAGGCTAAGGGGCCCTCCCTCATTCTGAGGCCTTTACTCTGGGTTTGAATCTTGTAGTTGGCACATTAGGGCAAAGAATAATCCTCCAGCACAAGACAATGGCAGTCCTCACTGAAAATTCTCATGCATGGTGGATGAAAGATAAATCATTTGCAGAAGTGACCCAAAGGATTACCTGGGGCACAGGAAATTTGGGAACACTGGATACCAAAGAGGGAAATCTCAAGGAAACTGAAATTGCAGCTGAGAAAGGAAGAAATCCTACTGTGCTTTGGTAAAGGAGAGGAAAAAATAAAAATAAAAAAGAAAGTAATGAAGCAACACCTTGCATTCAAGTTCTTTGACTCCCATACCTAGGTTGTGACTTCCCTCTCTTATGATCAGCGATATTTTGTCAGGGGCCAACAATCAATTTTTAAAGTGAAAAAAAATATGGATCCACGCAATTTCTATAAAAGATCTATCCTTATTCCATCTAAAGAATAGAAAATGGACATGGCTGTTGAGCTCGCATTTCAAAAACAGCTTTATGGTTATTTACTACCCAGCATCAGTCTGGGTCATTAGGACTCCTGTTTGCTACGCCAGGCACTTTGCAGCACCCTAGATGTAGAGGCTGTAACAACCAATATAAAAAATATTGTGAGGACTCTTTTGGAAGAATTTGTATGAACATCACCAGCAAACATTCCAAGGCAGGGTGGGACAGAAAGCACATTGGTGAGAGTCAGAGAGCCAGAGCTGAAGTCTCAGCTTCTCTAGTTATTTATCCTAAAACTTTAGGTCCGTAACTCTCTGGGCCTTATTTCTATGTGTGGTAATAACCCTTTACTTCATGTCTGTAATAAGTGCTATAAGGCTTATAACAAAAAAGCAGCAGTCCCCTACTTTACTCCTGATTTCTATTTCCCAAGGGCAATCATTTTCAACTCTTAGCTCTTTATCTTAGTATTTCTCTCTTTATTTCCAAAAATAAAAATAAAAAAAGGCTTATACTGGCTTGTTGTCAATTTTAGTCACTATCATCTTTCTGTTATGAGGATTTGTTCTTTTATAACATGATCATCCACCAACAACAACCCATACACATATACACATACTTCCACTAACATAGTCACAACACAATTTTTAGTTAAACTAATATTTAGGACATACCCATTCCATGGAACATTACTCAGCAATCAAAAAGAATGAACCATTAAGGCACACAACCATTTGGATAGATCTCAAGGACATTATGCTGAATGAAAAAAAAGGTCACATACACTGTATGATTCCACTTATATGTCTACTTAATTTGAAATGACAAAATTATACAAATGGAAAACAAATCTGTGGTTGTCAAGTTAGGGATTAGAGGTGGGGTACGTGCTATGACCACAAAGGAACAGCATGAGGGAAATCAAATACTCCGTATCTTGATTACCGTGGTGGTTACACAAATCTATACATGGGATAAAATAACACATTGCACCAACGTCATTTTCCTGGTTTTGATACTACACTATAGTTTTAAGATCTAACCACTGAGGAAAACTGGATAAAGGGTATATAGGACTTCCCTGTACTATCTTGGGAACATCCTAAAAGTCTATAACTATTTCAAAGTAAAATGTTTTGAAAAATTAATATTCACAGTTTACATTATGATGATTTTCACAGCTAAGCCACATAGTTTTTTATGACTGCACTGCCTTTCCTGGATAACTAGAATCCTATTTTTCCCTAGAATTAATAGTTGCCTCATTTTTAATTTTCCCAGTTTTAATGTCTTTTTTACACAATTCATCTCTAAATTCTCCAAGATAATGTTAGGGTTCCTTTTAATATGGTCATATATGTCAGATAATTTATTGGTTTCATTTTATCTTTCCTTTAAAACATCTCTCTTGGAGACCTCCAACCTCTTGTTCTAATATGGTCACTCTCTCTAGTCTCTAGGCCTCCTGCATAGCTGTGGTCCTGGAATACACCTGAACCATTATTCTGGAATTCCTACTTGCTTTTCTATATTAGATACCCCTGTTTCCTATTCTTCTCGCTTTTCTATATTGGATGCCTTCATCTTTCTTATCTCATTGTGGTACGTCAAACTACCAAGTTTCCAAAAATAGCATATATAGGAAATCTTTCGAGGAATCTGAAAATGCCCCCCACCCCATTCATATTTGATTGTTAGTTTGGATGGGGTATAGAATCCTAGGCTGGAAATCATTTCTTCCCAGAATATAAGGCAATTCTCCACTTTCTTGTAGCTTCCAATATTGCTTTTGAGAAGTCCAATGCTTTTGTGACCCGTCAATTTTCTCTGGAAGCTTTCGTGATATTCTCATTCTATCCAGTGTTCTGAAATTTAATGATGATATGTTTGCTTCTTTCTTTCTTTTTTTCTTTTTATTCATTGTACTGAGCACTTGATGGGATTTTCAACCTAAACATATGTGTACTTAAATTCTAGGAAGCTACCTAAGACACAGAGGCAAACAAACACAGGAGCCTGTCAAGATGAGGAGACAGAGAAGTATGGCCCAAAAGACAAAATGGATCAAGGTTCCAGTGGGAGAACTAAGTGACAAGGAGATAGTCAACCTAACAGATGAGGAGACAGACAACCTAACGGACCCAGAATTCAAAACACTGGTGATAAAGATGCTCATAAGCTTGACAGATATGGTTGAGTACGGCAATGCATAAGAGAAGTAGTGAAGGCTATGCTAAATGAAATGAAGGAAAATCCACACAAAACCAATGGTGAAGGGAAGGAAACCGGGGTTCAAATTAATGGAACATATGGAAGAAAAAAACAGTCAACCAGTACAGAATGAGAAAACAAGAATTGAAAAGAATGAGGAGAGACTTGGGAACCTCTGGGACAACTTTAAACATGCCAACATCCAAATCATGGGGGTGCCAGAAGAAGAGGAAGAGCAAGAAACTGAAAACTTATCTGAAAAAATAATGGAGGAAAACTTCCCAAATTTTGCAAAGGAAATAGACATACAAGTCCAGGAAGCACGGAGAGTCCCAGGCAAGAGGGGACCACACCAAGACACATCATAATTAAAATGCAAAAGGTGAAAGATAAAGAGAGAATCTTAAAACCAGCAAGAGAGAAGCAGAGAGTTGCCTACAAAGGGGTGCCTATAAGACTATCAGCTGATTTCTCAAAAGAAACTTCACAGGCACGAAGGGACTGGCATGAAGTATTCAATGTGATGAAAAGCAAGGACCTACAACAAAGATTACTCTATCCAGCAAAGCTATCATTTAGAATGGAAGGGCAGATAAAGTGCTTCCCAGACAAGGCAAAGCTAAAGGAGTTTATCATCACCAAGCCATTATTATATGAAATGTCAAAGGGACTTAAGAAAAAGAAGGTCAAACTATGAACACTAAAATGACAACAAACTCACAACTATCAACAACTGAATCTAAAAAATAAAAACAAAACCCAACTAAACAACCAGAATAGGAACAGAATCATAGGAATGGGGATAATTTGGAGGGTTATCAGCTGGGAGGGGGAAGGGGGAGAAATGGGGAAATGGAGCAGGGATTAAGAAGCATAATCGGTTGATACAAAACAGATACGGGGAAGTTAAAAATAATATAGGAAAGGGTGAAGCCAAAGAACTTACATGCACGACCCATGGATATGAACTAAGGGAGGTGGGACTGCTAGAGGGGAGGGGGTACTGGGCAGAGAGGAGCAAGGGGGGAAAAATTGGAATTACTGTAACAACATAATCAATAAATTATAATTAAAAAGAAAAAAATAGTATAGGAAAGGGTGAAGTCAAAGAACTTACATGCATGACCCATGGACATGAACTAAGGGGGGGGCACTGTTAGAGGGAAAAAGGGTACTGGGTGGAGGGGAGCAAAAGGAAAAATGTTGGGACAACTGTAACAGCATAATCAATAAAATATACTTAAAAAAAAATTCTAGGAAATTGCCATGGTTGGTGTGGCTCAGTGGGTTGAAACTGAAAGGTCACTGGTTCAATTTCAGTCAGGGCACATGTCTGGGTTGCAGGCCAGGTCCCCAGTTGGGGGTGTGTGAGAGGCAGCCAATCAATGTTTCTCTCACACATTGATTTTTCTCTCCTTCTCTTTCTCTCCTCTTCCCCCTCTCTCTGAAAATAAATAAAATCTTTTTAAAAATTCTAAGAAATTATATTATTTCTTTGATAACTTCCTTCACTCTGTGATCCAACATCTAACTATTAAGACACCCAGAAATTTAAAGGAAAAAAAACTAGAGGTATTGAAAAATCATCAAAAATAATTACAACAATTTGCTTAAATTTAAATAAATCTGAAACTGACCTTCTAAGTTTTCTTCTCCTTTCTACACGTTTGTTTTTATTCTTTATTTCTGATATATTTTAAGTGTCTAAAAGTTCTTGTTCTCTGATTATTCCTTTTTTTATAGGGCCCCATTATTAGTTCACTTAGGCAAGATCTTCTCTGAACTGAGTTGTTTTCAAATATTCTTTTGCTTTCTGTGCCGTCTCTCTTGTGCTCTCCCTTCTCCCTGCTCTCCTTTTTGGGAATGGAGTTCATTTTATTTGTTTTTATTTCTGTTATTCATATTACAGGTTTTTCTCCAATACCAAGTGATCTTTGTCTAGTCTTTGATATTTAAGAATAAGGTACACACAGAGAGACTGTATAAGCAACCAGGCAAGTTAACTTCTAGGCTTCACTGTATCAGGAGAAAATACCAACCCAGTCTTTCACTGAGGAGGCTCTCAAATGTCTGTCAGTCAGTTTCTCAGACAGTAATTCCCCAATATCTCACCTGAGGAGAATAAGCCTGATCACCTATGTCTGGAAGCTAAGAGCTGGATGGACACCTTCACTTAATCTGTTCTTCTACTGTCACCTCTCTTCTATTCGCAGCTAAAGCTGGTATTCTCAAATCTAGGGCCTTTCTGATTTTATTCCTTTAGAGAATAAACCTCCAAAGTTCTGCTGAGATAAAGAAAAAATAATGGGAGTTTAATTACTCCTTATATAATCTCTGAATTCTTGTTCTCAGCTCCCGTTCCATCCTAGCATTCAAGATGCCAAGACCCTCCAATATCAAGGGCTTTCTAGGGTGCTGCACCACAAAATGGTTTTGTTCATGGTCACATTCCCTCCGCAGTCTTGGCTTCATGCTTTCCCTCACCCACTGTCACTCAGCGCTTGTCCCTCTTTTCCATTTTCTCCTACTCTCTTAGCCTTTGTGAGCTAATGCTAGTTTTATTTCATTTCAATGGAGTTTTTAAAAGGAGGGAAGATGTACATGTTCAATCCATCTTATTTTTAAATCATAAGCTCCCTCATGAAGCTCTTGAAAGGACAAAAGATAGAAAGAATATGAAAGTTCTCAGAAAACTCATGAAGTAAATGTTCAGTAGTAGTATTAGTGGTATCAATAGTATGCTATTATTAAAACAGTTACCCTAGGAT
Organism: Furipterus horrens; assembly: GCF_987537825.1. NCBI lineage: Eukaryota > Metazoa > Chordata > Mammalia > Chiroptera > Furipteridae > Furipterus > Furipterus horrens. The sequence goes on from NW_028327172.1 coordinate 45,702,284, forward strand.
AAAAAAATTTTCTCTTTGTTGCTCTAGAGAAGCACCAAGTTTCACAAATAAAACATCAAAAATATTTTCAGCATATATATCAAAAGATGAATAACCTTAATGTGTTTAACAAGACCTCCCGCGCAAAAAATGCAACAACCTAGCAGAAAATGTGCAATAAATGATGCAAAGTTCACAGAATTACAAATGACCAATAAACATTAAAAAATATTGACTGATTTTTGTACAAGGAGGAAATAAAAAGTGAACTACACGATTGCTATTGAATTCATTAAAATGAATTAAAAAACATGAACAGAAAAAAATATTTAACTTCACTAGTAATTAGTGAGATGAAAATTAAAACAATGAACTACTTGTCTCTCATTGGATTGGCAAAAATTGTAAAGAATGATAATATCCAGTGTTAGCAAGGTGTGACAATGTTCCCTGTGATCATCAAACACCTGAACAATAAAATGGCCTTCTTGCTCTTTAGTGCTAATTCTAAATTTACCCCTGACCCACTATGTGACTCTGAACATGTCACCTCCCATCTCTGGACCTCAATTTCCTCATCAGTATTTTTTAAAAAAAACAAGAACTAAACCAAAAATCATCTAAGAGTATCTGACTTGCTTATCTCACAGAAGTGTTATGAAGAAAAAAGTAACACTGGCCATGAAAGGACTTTGTAAACTTTACAGCTCAATACAATCCTGCAGCAGCATTTATGAGAAGGAAAATCAGAGTATTCTCAAAAATTAGCTGCTTATTGTGGCTAAACATCCTATGAAATAAATAGCTACTTTTCCAAAAGTACTGAAGGAAAAGAATTAACAGGAAGAAATCTAGATCTGGTTTTACCAATATAACTTTAAACAAGTCCACTAATCTCTGTGTCAGCTTCTGAAGATCTCAAAGGATTCTGTAACTCTGTGACAAAAAGAGAAATGAAATGCTTGAACTGGAACCGTTGTAATTCAAACTTGCTAGAGTCTCTTGCCTGAAGAGGCTAAGGAGAGATCACAGGTCAGCTTTGCAGAGACATCTAGTTTAGTGGTCCATAAAACATTTTTTCACTGGCCAACCCTCTTTCTTGGCTTAGAGTAAAGAAAGAGCAAAAAAGAGATCTTTACTCATTTTTAATGGGGTTGTTTTAAAGTCCTTTGTGTATTTTGAGCAGAAATCTTCTATCAGGAATGTGTTTTGGAAAGATTTTCTCCTAATTTGTGGTTTGTTTGTTTTTTTTTAGTTTCAGAACAAGTTCTTTTACAGAGTAATTTTTAAGTTTATAAAGTCTACATTATTAATTTATTTCTTCATTAAACGCCATATCCACAACTTGAAAGAAAAAGAAAGAAAGAAAATAGCAAAAAAAATAGCTCAATCACACCTCCTTAAAGGCCTTTGACAATCCCTCCTCAGTGTTGTATTCAAAACAATGGCCCCAGAAATACAAGATACTGGAAGTTTTGAACCACAATTCGGCCTTTGTACTCTGCTTTCTCTATAGAGAGCAACTTGGAATAACACAATCAGGACTGCAGCTTGGGAAGGAAACTCTCAGGGGAAACACTGCATAATTCTGTCTGTAGACATGATGGGTAAGAGAAAGAACACCAGCAGATCAAGTAAAACTGTCCATAAAGGAAATGACAAGAGTTCCCCACTGAACAAATTAATCAATGAGTATTTATTATTAAGTCCTGACTCATCCCACAGGAACTACCCTATCCTCAGAAGTCTTTTTCTTCAGATCTCCTAAGAACAGTCATAGTAACTTATTTAATACTCAGCATAAACAAATACTATGTGCCAGGCACTCCAATAGACACTTTCATTTACATTAGCCAGTTTCTTTATAAGCCAAACCTATTAAGGAGGAATTACTGCCTCCATTTTACAGGTAAATAGAGGTTCAGAGAAATTCACAAACTTACCCCAAATCATAAATCACTATTATTATCAATCTTATTTATTATTCTCATTTTAATGATGAGGAAACTAAGGCTCAGACAGAATGACAGTTATTAAGTTATTAAGTAGCACAATGGGGTTTTGCCCAGGTGGTCTTGCTCTTAAAACCCATACTAGTTCCACTACACTGCCTTTCCTGTTCAACCCTAAATCACAAAATGAAAGAGCTCAACTCTAATTAGTATGCAGTTAAAAATAAATGATATGTTCAGACTTTTTCATTGTGTCCTTACAGAGAATAAATGTCATCGTTTCTCAAAAGCTGCACAGCAGCAGTGTTTATTGCCAGGAAAATCAAAGGAGAAGGTAACTATCCTGAGAGTCAATGATAGTAGCAAAAGAAACTAAGGAAACATGACACTGATCCAAGGACTTCTCCCTGTCATGATGAAATCACACTCCCATGTCAGCCAATCCCAGTGGCCACCCCAGAGGATAATCACAAAATAACCAGCTAAATAATCTGATTAACAAATCCTGATTTACTGGGCTCTTCCAATGTTTTTAATGCAAAGTTTTTCTCTTAACAGTATTTCTTCTAGGCAATACTCTGACCCTGCAAGCAATGAGACCAACATCAGGGTCCCCAACTCTGCCTGGCTGATGACCCAAGAAAGGAATAACTGACTCTCAAGCCTAAATAATTTACTTAAAAGCTTTGTGCATGCTGGTCCAGAAGCAACAAACACACCAGCCACATGGGGATTTGCTTCTTAATAATAATTAAGTGGCCTATCTAGTTTCAGACCCTAGAAAAGGAAAGTAACCTATAGGAATTAGAGAGGAAAAGCTTAATGTTGCAGGGAACACATCGGAACTCTTTCGTAAGCTGTTAGTGTCAGTTTAAAAATAAATAAATAAAGAGTAACACCCTGTTGCCAGAGAGCCACTGATTCCCAAACAGGTTTTCTGAAACTCAGGCTCAAACTGGCTTATTTTAAATGGCAATTATTAACAAACACTATCATTGCCAAGTGCAGCTGTTTTGCTCTGTTGTACTTGCCCAGCTCCAAATGGCCAGAAGCACAAATCAATTCCAGAGTTCTATTGCTGTCAGCTAACAAAAACTCTGTGCACACCCTCATAAACTGGGAGAAAGGAGGAGAATGTTGCCCTGTTCAAATTTTAGAACAGCCAAACCTAGGCTAGCTTTGGCACTTACTAGCTGTATAACTTTGGTCAAGTCCTTCAACCTTTCTGGGCCTCAGTTTCTCCATCTGTAAAATGGGGATAATACAATGGGCTGTAGGGAGAAAATGAACTAAATTTCACAGAAGATACTATTTCAAGAAAATGAACTAAATTTCTGAGAAATATACTTAAGTGTAAAGTACCTACCCTAGATTTCATATCATTTCATGCCTTAGGGAAGGGAATATAATTAATTTCACATGCATATATATTTTTTCATCCTCACCTGAGGATATACTTATTTTTAAGAGAGAAAGGAAGAGGGAAAGACAGGGAAGGAGAGGGAGAAGGGAGGGAGAGGAGAGGAGAGGGGAGTGGGGGAGAGAGATAGAGACAGACAGACAGGCAGACATTAACCTGAGAGAAAAACATCAATCGACTGCCTCCTGTATGCACTCCGACCAGGGATTGAACCCATAGCCTAGCTATGTACCCTGACTTACGATCAAACCCACAACCCGCAACCCACAACCAACCTTTTGGTGTATGGGATGATACGCTAACCCACTGAACCACCTGGCCAGGGCTATTTCACATGAATATTAGTAAAAGAATGTTCTTCCTGTCCTCACTCTAACATCTACCGCAAGCTATGTACAAGACAGGCACAAGATAAATGGCACTCAACAAGGTTTCAACTGCTACAGAGCATGCCTGACCCCAATCCCTTCTAACATAATCAGACTTAAGCCAACCTAGAGAAACATCTAAATTTCTCAATCTTAAGAGACCTTTCTTCATTCAAACAGTATTTTACTGAGCAACTCTGTAGTGCCAGGCCTCTTTGGGGACAATGCAGATACAGAAACCAATATGACACTATTTCAGCCACTACTGAGCTCATGGTGGCATTAGGAAGACAAATAGCGAAACAGATTACTACAAATACACAAATTATAAATTTTTGCCTTAAAGCTCCAAACCAGTTCTTCACATTGCCCTGCTCTGTGATACTGGACTGGACTCTGCAGACTACATTTCTCCTTTCCCAGCTGGTTCATGTAGGTTCTGCCAATAGAGGGTGCTGGAAGGAGACTGCAAGGCTAAGCAAGAAAGAAGAGAACTTTCCCGGTGTTTGATTTTTCTGAGGCAGCAAGCAGAGGTGGTAGATTTCAACAGTGGCTCTCCCAGTTCTAAGGTGAGTGCCTCCCAGTTTCTTCTTCACCACCACTACAAGCAGCACGTTTTTAGGACAACCATACACTCTCCTCAAAGGTCCCAATCCCAGTTCCTCATGAAGCTCTCTTTTCTTAAGCTTCTAAATTCTTCCTTTGTTCACTTTTCCCTCAGCCCTAGAGTTTGATAGTCGTTTTCTATAGTTACCACCCTATTACACCTTAGAATTCTCTTTTTATCTCTTTTAGTAGTTAACCACTTTGTACCTCATTCTTTTAATGTTTCACATTTTTTCCTTTTTATGTAATTTATTGGGGTGACACTGGTTAACAAAATTACACAGGTTTCAGGTACACAATTCTACAACACATCATCTGTACACTGTATTGTGTGTTTACTACCCCACGTAAAGTCTCCGTCCTTCACTATCTCCCTTATTCCCTCCTCCAACTCCCCCCACTCCCCTCCCCCTGGTAATCACTACACTGTTGTCTGTGTCCATGAGTTTTTTTTTTTGCTCTATCCCTCCACCCCCCACCCAGTCCCCAACAGCTGTCAGCCTGCTCTCCATCTACAAATCCGTCTATTTTGCTTTTTAGTTTATTTTGTTCATTAGACTCCAAATGAGTGAAATCATACGGCACTTGTCTTTTTCTGACTGGCTTATTTCACTTAGTGTAATGGTCTCCAGGTCCACCCAAGCAGTTGCAAAGTGTAAGATTTCCATTGTGTAAATAAATGCACCATCACTTTTTTGCCCACTCATCTACTGATGGACACTTAAGCTGCTTCCAAATCTTGGCTATTGTAAATAATGCTGTGATGAACATAGGGGTGTATATATTCTCTCAAATTAGTGTTTAAGGTTTCTTTGGATATAGTCCCAGAAGAAGAATAAATTGCTGAGTGAGAAGGCAGTTCCACTTTTAATTTTTTGAGGACCTTCCATACTGTTTTCCACAGTGGCTGCACCAGTCTGCATTCCCACCAACAGTGCATGAGGGCTCCCTTTTCTCCAAAATCACACCAACACTTGTTGTTTGTTTATTTATTGATAATAGTTGTTTTGATAGGTATGAGGTGGTATCTCACTGTGGTTTTAATTTGCATTTCTCTGATGATCAGTGATGTTTAACAATTCTTTATATTAAAACTTACCTGTTCAAATAATTAGTGTGGCTTCTATTGCTTCAACTGGACCCTGACTACTCTAAGTAGAATAAATGCTATGACACTGGTCTTGGAGTACAGACTCCATATTTTACAGGTAATAAAACTGGAATTTCAAAGATCACAAGAGCTCTGTCAAAGGTCACAGACTGGTAGAACTGAAACTAGAACTGCTGCATCCTGACTCTCAACAAATAAACATATACCAAACACTTGTGTCCAGGCTCTGTGTTGGCAGTTGAAAAAACACAAGAGATAAACTATACCAAATCCCTGCCCTGAGGGAGGCAAATATCCAGGAGGAGACAGACATTGGTGAGGGGTTGGGGGAGAGGGGGAGAGAGTTCTAGGGCAGGGTGACCGGCACTAAGACAAAAAGAAAAGGAATTACTAGCTCCGGGAGGATAAGAAAAAGCTTCCTAGAGGGCTCCAATTTACCACACTTTATTCCCTAAACTGAAGGATTCCTGAGTTGAATAGAAGGTTAAACAACTTCAAAATAAACCCATAACTAAGGCTTAAGGGTACAAGTAATCAAACAATAAACCTCCACTCTGGGCATAATAAAAAATAGCACAATTGGTGAATCCTTCTAGAATAGGAAGCAATACAGAAACAAATTATGGATGAACACTTGTCAGTATTAACTCAGGAGGGAATTGCATTGACTTACAAAGGGCAACAGCAGTTTGAAGAAGAGAAGTATCAGGAATCAGCCTGGAAAGCTTTCTAAGGGGAGAGTATGATTATCATAACTAAGCTCTGAAGAAAGGCTTGCAAGACTGGAGAAGAGATGCAGCCACTTCAGAGAACACTTGCATATAAGGATGCTCCTAGGTGAGCAGATGCTGGCACAGCATAATAAAAAGAGGCCTTGAGAGCCCTAGACCAGAGAGGAGACCTAGTTTACCTGACTCTCTGGTTCTAGCTGAATCAAGCTTTCCACCAGTTTCCTCAGAGGGCAAGTTCTTTCATATTTCTGAGATTCTGCACATACTGTTCCCTGTGCCTACAATGCTCTCAACCCCCTTCTAGAAGCTGACCTATCTTTCAAGCACAAATCAATCATCATCTTCACTATGAAGTTTTCTCCAATCACCGCCCCCCACCCTTGATCTGGGAAGAATTAATCATCCCCTGTTGGGTGCTCTTTGTATATCTCTCAATTATAGCACTTTCTTTCGCTATAATGTAATTATCTGTATGTTCCTTCCCAACTAGACCATGAGATTCCTAAGCAGGACATTCCCCAGTGTCCATTATTGTTCCAAGTATATAGTAGGAGCTTGATAAACATATACAGAATTATTCTACTAAACTGTCTAGACAAACTCAGTCTTTAAGCTTAAGAATGAATGGATCTTAAAGCCCTAACACTCCCTGATTCATGATGGATCTCTCATGGGGTCCAGAATATTAGGCTAGAAACTAAGTATTTCTACTTGAGAGCTTAAGTATTTCTTTGTGCCAAACTGGCAATGCAACTGTGTAACTTCAGTGCTTCCACTAAAGGAATTAAAATCTGTTGCAAGTTCAAACTCAACAGTTATCTTCCCCCTTTATGTAAAATGGAAAAATAGCCTGAGAATTTCAATCTGCTGAAATCTTCCCAGGGAAGAGGACTTAACTCTTTACTAACAGTTCAAACTACCGCTGTCTAATATCCATGTGGCTGGCATATCTTCTCTTTCAGGCATATCTTCTCTTTTGGCAGCTCAAATCAAATTTAAAGAGGAAGTATGCACTGCAATCAGAGAGCAGGATTTGGAGTCAGAAGAAGTGAATGAGTCCCAGTTCTACCACTTTTATTTTACCAGATGACCTTGAACAAGTCACTTAATATCTAGAGCTTTAATTTCCCCAGGTGGGAAACAGGAAAAATATAACCCATCCCACTGTGCTACTACTATTAGGATCAAATGAGGACCATTCCTTACTGCACTGAACTCTAATCTTAGGAATCTGACCCTCTCTTGTAGAATGCCACATACAAAGGGAAAAAGAGAAGGGACAGAGCACGAAGATTTGAGTCAGACAACCTGACATTAGGCCCAGCTCTACCACTCAGTTATGTGATGGGAAAAAAAGTCACTTAATCATTCTGAACCTCAAATCGCCCTATCTATAAAACAAGAATAATCTTACCTGTCTTTCTACCTTGTAGAATTACTGTGAAGCTTAAAATAAAAAGGAGATGATATGGATGAAAGCAATTTACTTGACAAGCCATGAAGTTTTATTGTAATACCTCATCTGTACAGACTTCAGCTATTCAATAACCTTGTCTTTCTGGAAGACACAGAGAGCTAAGAGGTAAGCAAAAAAGCCTCTTCAAAGCCAAAATAACTGTCTTTAATTCTTCGCACTTCACTACTAGTAGAGTCCCCAGGGCTCACTCTTCCCTTAAAAACACATCTAATGAACTCAGTAATTTGGGAGCACCCATATGTAGTAGGTGAGAAGTGACAAGGTAAGAAAGGAGAACAATATTGTCGTTGTGTTTCACAAACAGCAAGAAGAAAATGCAAAACAATAATTCCAAAACAACCACAAGAATATAAAAAACATAGTACTCATCAAAAAGGTAGCCCTTAGCTTTTGTTTTTGTTTTAAAATATAGCATGAAAGTACTTAGTGTAGAATACAATAGCTCCCATGGGCATCAGTGCAACACAGACGGCAGAATAACTGATGTTCAAAATAATGAACTTGAATCCTATGAAAGATTAAATAGTATTTTGTCAATTCTGAAAAGGGGGTTATATAAGATATTTTAAACTTTACCTGTGAATTTTTTATAAGGCATAAAACCATAAAAACAAGGAGAAATGGAGAAAAACAATAGCCACAAAATTCTGAAAACTAGAAAGCAAATTAATGAATAGTAACTGACTTATCAGCTCCAAGAAAGATAAATACTAAGCCAGCAGTGAAAAAAAAATTAAATGTAACAATTTAACCTGTAAAACCCACACAAAATTCAGAAACTAGTAGCTCCACATTTGGGTTTTCTTTTCCCTTTGGAAAGGGTAAAATAGTGGATCTCTAGAAAAAGGGAATAGCAGGGTTACTACACTGGAAATAAGAGTCTAAGTGAATCGAATATTGAGGACCTCCTGGCAGTTTTCGTTCCCCCATTCAGCTTCTAGACCAGTGGCGGCCAGTCCTATAACCTCTTGGAAGGTGACGAGAGGATCCTTCCAGATAACCTGACCCACCTTAGTGAAAAGATAAAAATAATGATATTGTAACTGCCCCACAAATAGCTCAGGCAGATCAAACAGTGATATCCACAATCAGTATTTAAAATTTCCAATCAGCCCTGGCCAGTGTGGCTCAGTGGATTGAGTGCTGGGCTGTGAACTGAAAGGTTACTGGTTCAATTGCTGGTCAGGGAACATGCCTGGGTTGCGGGCGAGGACCCCAGTTCAGGGTATGTGAGAGGCAGCCAATTGATGTTTCTCCCCTCTGGTTTTTAAAGAAAAATAAAAATTTCCAATCAGCTTTTTAGTATCCCATTTAAAAATAAGGACACCAAAGATCACCAGACATTTAGGAAATGCTCTAAAATGAAAAACAGAATTCAGGCCCTATTTATATCAGAAGAAATGTGAGGATTCAAATGAAGTTATTTGAAAGAAAGCATAACAAAAAGAAGAGAAGGAAAGAAAGCATAACAGTTATGTTTCTCTTGACCAAAGTTTGTTAATGATTTAAGAGTCAGATCAGCTGGACCTATGCCATCAACCTGATAATCAGCTTTTTCGAGATCTCTAATTGTTCATTTTAATGATGGGTATTCACTTAATCAGGGATAAGAGGTATAATAAAATACAGTTTGCTAAGTCTGGCAAGGTGCTGCATTCTTTCTGCATTTATTTTTCTAATTTTAAAGATATCTGTTGTGGGGTACAGTCTGAGGCCCATCAACAAATAAAGCACACGGGAGCTGGGCAGTGCACAGCCTGGTGCACCAACACCAACAGGCCGCATGCACCCGCCACGTTAGGGGGATGTCTTACAAACCAAACTTGACCACCCACATGCCCACCTGCCCTCCTCCACGTATGGCAATGTCCTCATAGCCCCGCTAGCTGCTGAGTGACTATGAGGTACTGTCCCTAGGCTACACTAAGAGAACTGGGAACAGCCAAATGACCCAAAGCAAATACACAGAACTCCTGGACAACATCGAAGAGTTGGGGAAAGAGATCAGAGTCACCTATTCGGGAAGCAAGAGTGCAATGGAAAGACTAAAACGAGGCATCACCCATGCTAGAGGACCAGTTCAAGAGTGCTTGGCTTAAATGGAACAGAATGCCAGATCCTAGCTGCCTTGTTAGCATGGAAGGTTTTCCATCTTCTTCCAAGAAGTTTCAATTCATCTGAAACTTGTTTTCAAAATGGTTTGGTTTCTACTCCCTGTGTCCCTCCCATGGTTCATTAGGTTCTGAACCTATAGTCTCTAAGATGGAGAAGAGGTTTTGCAGTTGATCAGGATTTACATTTTAAATAGGAATTACTTAGGGTTTTGTTGGTGGTGGTGGCGGTTTTTTGGATTGTTTGTTTGTTTTAGGACTGATTCAAAAAATGCACATAAAAGTTACATATCTCACAGCAAACATAGTTTGTCTCCAAGATACCACTGTTTCTCTTTTGAACACATTTATGTTACTCAAACTCTTCTTTGTTTCTCTTCTTAAACTAATACAGCTCTTAAGGGTTATATTTTTAGTGCATACAGACAGCACACTTTACTTAGTAGCCTATCCCTGTTCCTCTCTGGTCAAACAGTACAGATTCTGCTTAATATAACTTCTTTTTTTGCTTAAGCATTTGCATCACTGTTAGTACTTTGAAGAGAGAGAAAGGAAGGGAGGAAGAAAGAGGCAAAGAAACATCAATGGGTTGTCTCTCGTATCCATCCTGAGCATCCTGACCGGGAACCAAACCACAACCCAGGTTTGTGCCCTGACAAGAAATCGAACTGGTGACGTTTGGCTTTGCGGGACGACGCCCAACCAACTAAGCCACATCTGTCAGAGCTGACGTCAATTTTTAAAATGTACAAATTGCCCTGGCTAGTGTGGCTCACTGGGTTGAGTTCCAGCCTGTGAACCAAAGGGTTCCCAGTTCATTTCCCCGTCAGGGCACATGCCTGGGTTTCGGGCTAGGTCCCCAGTTGGGGGTGTGCAAGAGGTAACCAGTCAATGTATCCCTCACACATCAGTGTTTCTCTCTTTCTTCCTCCCTTCCCATCTCTCTAAAAATAAACAAAATGTTTAAAATGCACAAGTTATAAATAGAAAAGAAAAGGCAACTTATCAAACCTCACTTAACAAGGACCCCTCAAATTTTTCCTAACGTTGTATGTAGGCTTCAGTTCTGCCTTTCCTGTAAGTTGATCCAAACATCTGGAAGAAAGTGACTAAAACTGTTTGCATTTTTGTATGCATTTATTATTTGATGTAATGAAGCTTAATTTTCATTAACAAAAAATAAAGGTATCTGTTGTGAATGGACGTACTACATATGGATAAACTGAGTATCTAATGAAGACACAAAAATGAAATAGTCAATGTATCTATCATAAACAAAAGCATTAAGAGACATCATTCTGTCTACTAATCACTTAGGCTACAGCACATAGTTAAAGAGTTTTGTATGTACAAAATTCTAGATGAACCTAGAGGAGGGAAGCCTTTCATCCTATGGCACCTCATCTGCAGAAGCCAGGGAGGACATCACAGAAAACATGGTACTTAAGAGGTTTTTTAAATATTTGTTCGTTTGTTTGTATTTAGAGAGAGGGGATGCAAGGAAGAAAAATAGGGAGAGAAATATTGATACAAGAGAGAAACATCGATCAGCAGCCCCTCACAATTGCCCTAACCAAGGTCTGAACCCACAGCCCAGGCATGTGCCCTGAAAGGTAATCAAACCCCCATCCTTTCAGTTTACAGGACGATGCTTCAACCACCTGAGCCACACCAGCCAGGGCCAATGAAGAGTTTTAACAGCAAATTAAGATGATCAGATTTTAATCTTGGCAAAGACCATTCTGCTGATGATGTAACAGATGGGGGGGAGGGGGGCTGGGGACTATAACTTTCCAAGCTATGTACTTACTGTTCCTAAAAGGCAGTTCTTATGCTCTCAGTTAACTGTGAAGCGGATTATTCTATCTCTAAGATAACATTAGCTACCAGAGACACTAATGGCCCCCCTGAGTAAACCAGTATCACAAGGCCTCCATGGCCAGGTTCTTTGTTTTTCCCTCCTAAGGTCTTCTTTAAAAGAACAAAGACTGTGTTATGTTATCTTATCAGAGTCTATCTCTCAGCCTGGTTTCAAGGAAGATAGGCACCCACCCCAAGCCCTCAGCCTCCCAATTCTCAATGACCGTGGCAAATTCCAGCCACTTCTCAGTTACATTAAGTCAATACACATGTGCACACACATACAATAACTTGTATACATGTCTGATTTCCCCATGTACACTCCTTAAGGAGATGGGAAGAAAGTCATATAGGAATATTTGATGAGCACCAACATTCTTTCCCATATAGTTTCTCATTTAATCCTCACCACAACCTTGAACAAGACAGATATTTATATTCCCATTTTCAGAGATAAAGAAACTATGGCTCAAAGAGATTAAATGATTTATTCAAGATCATAAAGCCAGCAGTATAAGGCAAAGCTGAGATTTCAAGCCACATGTCTATGGGTTTACCAAGGCTTTCCACTACCTCACACTAGGTTTCCCTTATTTTACTCATTCTTCACTTAAATCATTCTGTTGAATTACATTACACACAGCCATCCATGCACCAAACAGAACAACAACCAGGGAAAACAAAGTGCCAGTGGAAAGCTTGGACAATAGATGCAGGTACAAAAGGAAGGAAGGAAGGAAGGAAGGAAGGAAGGAAGGAAGGAAGGAAGGAAGGAAGGAAGGAAGGAAGGAGCAGCAATCCCAACAAGCTCTTTGAATCCCTAGCTGATAGTAGCAAGGATAGAAATAGCTAAAACCCATGATGACAGAACTCAATTCCAAAATTTTTTCTCTTCCTCAGCCAGCCCCAGCAGAGTCCCTGGTAAAAATACTGCCTAGTCAGGCAGGCATCACAAATGAATTCCAATAAGCAGATGCAATCTCTCCCTGAGGCCTTCCCACTCTTACAAAACCACCATGAGCTGAAGAAAGCTTTTATTCTCCATTTGACCAGCTGCCTGCAAGCCATTGGTGGTAAAGGAAAATTGGGTTTGAGAAGCAGATGGCATATCCAAGAGCCTAAAATCTAAGGTGAAAAGGAAGCAATTCACTTAAATGAAACATTCCAAAAAAGAAACTAAGCTTCTCTGAGGTGTTAAGAGTGCTGTCAGTCATGATTTGCCCTTCAAGCAGAGGGTCCCTAAATCACCTTGCAGGAGGGGCAGAAGCCAAGAGTCACAGACTAGCTCTAGCTGTATTGGTCCATACATTCATACTAGATATCACCACAGGTTCACATTACACTCTTAACACTCTAGATTTTTCTAAAAGTAAGCATCACTTGTTTGCAACAACAGTGGTTATGAAGATTTGACTGTGGAAGGATTTTGTCAGAGACGAAAAGTACTACTGTACCAATTAGACCCTAAATATAATAAGGGGAGAGAGAAATAAACCTAAAAGGTTAAACAAGATAATTTAACTGAAGAGCCTAGAAATAGCTGGCACAAGGTAGATGCTTAATCAATGTTGGCTCAACTGAACTGAAGAAAAGGTTAGTATTTATTTAGTCCTTTCTGATGATCAAAAATGACCTAAGCAGCTTTCATATAACCTCTCTCATTTAATCCTCAAAACAATTCAAAACAAGTGTTAATTATCCTCATTTTATATGTAAGAAGACAGGTTCACTGCACAACAAAATATGTGAAAGCAAGCACTGGACCAAGGATTGGAATACCTGAGTTCCACCCTTAGCTGTGCCAAACTGCTATGTAGCTTAAACTAAGTCCCTTCCCTTCTCTGGGTTTTAATTTTCTCACCGAACTCAAGAGTGGTACAACATTTATATCTCGAAACTCCAGAAATAAAAGATACATAATCAAGGCTCTACTGGACAAGAAAGTCTCCCTAATTGCCCAGTGTTCACTCTGCTCTTCCCCTGGCTACACTCTAAGGACTAACGCTTACCTCCACCTGTCCATAAGCCGTTTCTAAAGCCAGAAGCATCCTTTCCGGTGCAGCTCGCCACCTGTGCTGCATGCTTCATTAAGTGTAATGCTGATACTGTACTCAGCTGGAAGGCCGGTGCACAAATGTTACCTGGAGATGAATAAATCATTCCAGTTGTGTTGGGTTGCAATTGTAAGGGCAGCAGCTGTGGGTCTGAAAACAGATGGTCTTAAAAAGATGGAGGACTTGGCTCCTATCTGATCTCCCTAAGGCAAGCAGGTTTGGGTCGGTAGGAAACCTGGCTGGTAAGTGCCTGAGTACAGTTAGTATCCAGTGATGAGGAAAGATGACAGAAATGCACATGCAGTTTCTTTCCACAATAAATGAGTATATTGGAGGCTACAATGACCAGAATCTTAAGCCCTTACTTTTATGCCTACTCATCAACTTCTAAGTCATTTTCTTTTCCATCCAACATTCCCTTCCTTGATTTCAACACAAAGGTGAGCATAGGAAGAGTGCTTAACACAGCCTAGGCACAAAAACAGAACTTTAATCTCTGCTGACTAAAACAAATTGAAAAAGCAGAGAAAAACTGATCTTACTGGATGACAGTGAAATACGTACCTAGGACACAGTCAATAATAGCGTGCAGTAAACATGTTTAACATAGTAATGTGTCAGGCAACAGTCTAGGTATTTTACATACATTCTCATTTAATTCTCAAGACAGCCTTTATTTTATTATCTCTGTCTTACAGATAAGGAAATTAAACTCAGAAAAGCCAAGTACTCTGTCCAGAGTCACACAGTAAATTAAGTGAAGGGAGTCAGAACCAACTCCCCTGGGCTAAATGACTCCAAACCTCTACACATTTTGTTTGTTGACCTCCTATCCTTCTGTTCCTCAAACACATCTAGTTCATTCCTGCCTCTGAACCTTTTTTCTGGTTTCCTTTATCACATTTCACATGCCATTCAGGTCTCTGCTCAAATGCCATCTCTTTATAGAGGCTTTTCTTGATCATTCCCTAACATATTCTGTTCCCTTACCTTGCTTTATTTTTTATTATGACACTAACATTATATTATTTATTGGTTGATTTTTTGCTTATTACCAGTCTCCCCGAGTAGAATGAAAGGTCTCTGACGACTAGGACTTAGCCTTCATCACAACTGTATCCCCAGCACTTAGAACAGTGAATAGTACACTGTAGGTACTCAACACATATTCAATGAATGAATGAATAAATGAATTATGTGATCAAAATCACAGAGTTCTGGAACACTGACGGAACACATAACTGTTACATAGTATAAAGAGCACAGGCTTTGAGATCAGGCAGATCTAGGTTCAAGTCTCTAACTATGACTATGTGACTTTGGACATGTCTCTAAACTTCTTCAATCTTCCATCTGTAAAATAGTTATAAAAACATAAGTCACATAGATTTGTTACAATTACATGTGATAAAAACATGGAAATGCTTTGTGCAAACTATAAAGTTTTATATAAAAATCTTTATTATGATGGTGGGTAAAAGTTTAGAAACAATCTTATACTTCACAGATCATGCCAAGGCCCAAAAATATAAAGTGAACCAAACCACGATTAAACAATAGGACTCTAAGCAGCCAAGCTGGGACACTTGCAATTACCCCCACAAACTACTTGGCCTCTGGTACTTCTTTTCTTTTACTTCATCAGCTATTCCTTTGAACTTCTCAATCTCCCAGTGTCAGAGTGTCCAGGGCTCCCCTGTTAGATCTCTTGGCTCTATCTACACATATTTCTTAGGTGATCACATCTACTCCACGACTTTACATACACTAATGATTCCCAGATTTGTATCTCCAACCTGGACTTTTCTGAATTCCAGATTTGTATATCCACCTGCCTGCCTGACATTTCCTTAAATACAATGAGTCTAAAACCAAACACTTGACCCCTTCCTACATATTTGCTCCTCCCCATATTTCCCATCTCCAAATCATACAACTCCAATCAGATAAAAAACCTTCCATTGTCCACTTTCTTACTCTCATAACCTTCATCCAATTACCAGCTGATTCTATCAGCTCTACTTTCAAAACATACCCTGATTCCAACAACTTATTACCAACTCTACTGCTATCACACTGACTCAAGCTTTCTTTATCTCATTCCCTAACTCTTTTAACAGCTTCCTAAATTCAATTCATATCATGTCACTCTGTTCAAAGCCCTGCAATGGCTTCTCATCTCACTCAAAATAAAAATACAAGATCATTTCCATGGCCTACAAGATACCATGTAACCCGGCTTCCTTCTACCTATCTGATCTTACCAAGTACCATTGTTCCCTTTGTTCATTACCCTTCAGCTACACAGCAGTAAAATTAAATTTTAAAACCAACACTCATGTTCTTTGGAAACACTCTGAGGTGGCCAAAAGCAAAGACTAAGAAGAACACACAAGCCTCGGATTCCTTACTTTGTACAGAAGGAACATTCTTTCCCTTATTGCTATTCACTGATAAGCTGAGCACAACCCCACCTCAAGGATTTAGCACTTTAGAATTTCTCTCTGACTAAAGCATTCTTCCTTCAAATCAATGTGACTTGGTCCTTCATTTCATTAAGATCAGTATTTGAATTTCACCTCACCAGAGAGGCACAGATTAACCGATCATAATTAAAATAGCCCCCTCCCTTCCAATAACTCCCTTTCCCCATACATTGCCTAATTTTTCCTGTCTCTGCCCGGTAGAGTGCAACTCAAAGCTGGAACTTTAATTTGTTCACTGATTTAGCCCCAGTGCCAAGACCAAATTGTAAGTGCTCTATAATCAATACCAGTAATCAATTCAGCTATTAATTACTCTTTAATTAATATGTCCTCCATCTGGTCTTCCCTTAAACAGACTGAATATTATTTGAAAATCACTCTTTTCTGGATATCCTCTCTGAGGACCTGCAATTCATCTAGTGAAAGAAGTAACTAAAAAAGGAGAGAATAATCAGATGAAGTGATATTTTTCTTCTTCTGGGATCCTCTTATAACCAACTAACAAATTGGTAAGTATTACTAATTACTAATTACATCATCTTATTGAAGAAAAATATTACTAGCTCAGTAAGTAAAACAAAAAGATACTTAAAAATAGTAACAAGATAGGCCATAAGTACATTAAAATACGCTCTATATCATTAGCCATTGGGGAAATGCAAACCAAATCACAATGAGATATCACTCTACGTTCACTGGGATGATTAAAATCAAAAAGACAAGTCATGGAGAGGATGTGGAGAAGCTGGGACACTCATATTTGCTCGTAGGAATGTTAAACAGTGCAATCATTTTGGAAAAGTCAGGAGTTCCTTAAAAGGTTAAACATAAAGTTACCAATTATCCAGCATTCCCACTCCTTAGAACTCATTTCCTCTATCCAAGAAAGACAAAAACATATATCTATGCAAAAACTTATATAAGAATGCTCACAGTAGCATTACTCCTAAGAGCCAACAGAGTAGAAACCACCCAAATGTCTATTAACTGATGAATAGACATGGTAAACATGGTCTATCCACACAGTGGAATATTAAGCAATAAAAATGAATGAGGCATTGATACATGTTACAACATTAATGAACTTTGAAAACATTATGCTAAATGAAAGAAGCTCAGTTACAAAAGGCTACATATTATATGATAACATCAATATGAAATATCCAGAATAGGCAAAATCTACTGTAGAAAATAGAAGGGTTGGCAAAGATGGGTGAAGTATGGTGTGGCTGCTAAAGTACTGGTTTCTCTTTGGGATAATAAAAATGTTCACAATTCTGTAAACACTCTAAAAGCCATTGACTTGTACACTTTAAATGGATGGATTGTATGGTATGTGGATTGTAGTTCAATACAGCTGTTATTTTATAAAAGTTTAAAAAATACAACCTGGGGTTTATTCAGGTTCCACTTATCAACATTCTCACCATTCACATTCAATTTAACATTTAATGAATGCTAGATAATGCTCACCTTCTTTATTCTACTTAATATTTACTGTTCAATAACGTATTGCAGGTAAGAAACATACAGCTCATGACTTAAGATCTATAGCAGATCACCAGATCCAGAAGTTCGTCCTGCATTCACTCTTCAAATCTAAGGGTTCTTTCTCACCTCTCTTCCCCAACTTCTTACTAGCAAGCATAATTAATACCTAACTGTAACACCTATAACTATGAATTAATAAACCAAAGACTAAGTGATCATAAGAACACAGATTTATAACCACAGATTAAGATAATGATTACCAAAATCATGCATCATAAAATCCAATATTCCTGCCTTTATTACTTGCCCACAGCGTTCTGCTGCATGAAAAGAGGGACACAGGCCTTGGACAGGTGGCTCAGTTCAGTGGTGCATCATCCCGTGCACTAAAATGTTGCAGGTTCAATTCCCAGTCAGGGCACAAACCTAGGTTGCGGGTTTGATCCCCAATCAGAGCATGAACAGGAGTCAACTGATCCATGTTTCTCTGTCACATTGATGTCTCTCTCTCTCTCTCCTCTCACCCCTCCTCTCTCTAAAATCAGTAAACATATCCTCGGATGAGGGTTAAAACAAAAAACAACAACAACAAGGGAAATGGAACTAACTTTCTCATAATCAGTGCCTCCTATTCAAGGAAGGTCAGTGAATGCTCCTCAGTACATGCATTCATTTCTCTCCTGTAGCTTCTATGAAATAAACATAATATACTATATAATAAATACATTGTTAACTATATTAAACCCTTGGCCACATTTCTTAATTCTCCATATTTCTTTGTAAAAATGTCTCACTCTTTCCAGGAATTTTAATTCTTAAAAGAAATCCCTGATTAAACAAAATAGGCTCACATTAAACCAAACTTAACTAAGCACCTACTATGCTTCTAAATTAATTTCTTCATAGGAGGTTTTTCATTTAATCCTCAGAAAGAATCCTTGACTTAAGTATTATTGACTGCCACCCTTCCTCATATTCTTTAACCACCAAGTGAGAAGCATAGTTAAAATAACTTGCAAAGATGTCACAACTAAAAAAGCAAAGGGAAAAAAGGAGGAGCCATAATTCAAACTCAGACCTCCTGTCTTGCCTTTCTGAACCTCAATTTCCTCCCCTGCAAAATGAAAATAATATTATCCATCTTTAAGGGTCAAGGTAGGAAGTACTATACGCAAAGCAGTTAGATCAGTGGCTGGTCCTCAATAAACATGAGTTCTTCCCCTTTCTTCCTTCATACTTCAATTGCCTGGTGTGTTGGCTTATTCCAAACAAAAAGCAATTCTTTAAATTGACACTTAATTTTTCTCTTAGCTCTCTAATAACTATTACCTATCATAATGTGCGGTACCCTGGAGCAGTTGGGATGCTTGCAGCATAGCTCTTTTGCTCAGAGACTTGCATAAAACTACTTCCTCTCCTCTATTCTCCCCTAAGCAAACATACATAGGCAGGTGGAAATTTTTTTCAAGCCATAATTAACCTAATTAACATAAGAGTGATAGAAATAGAAAAGGCCACAGTGTTCTAGCCAGGCTGCAGGGCAAATAAGAATTCTCTGGCTGGAAAAGTGAGGGGAGAAAATAGCATCTACTGGGGAGAAAGAGGCATCCGCAGCAGCATGGCAGGAACTGAGGAATGTCTAAAATGGATGGTCAGCACTACCCATCAGGGTCCTAATCCCTATTCTGCAGGATGCATAGGAGTGTTCCTGATTTATCAAACAAGAACTCACCCTAGACAAAAGTCAAATTATGAGCTTCTTGGGGGATGAAACTATAACTTACATCTAGATTCCCAGGGCACAGACCCTGGCACAGACAAGCACTCATATTTGTTGAAGATATATATAAATAATGGGTAAATGAATAAAGTCAGAGTAAAAAGGTTTCTCTATCCTTTCCACAGGGTACTACTACTAAACAAGGGGGCTCTTATCATCACTCACCATGCAATCCATAATTTTTCATAAATACCCACACACGAAGCACAGTGCATCTGCAGGCCATCTCCCCAAAAGTTCTAGATAACCCACAACTGCTTCTGAAAAGTGACAGCAAATCCCAACTGAAACTTTCAAACAGCTCTCCACTACCTTCAGAATACAGCCTATACATTTAACTCATAAATAAGGTTCTTTTGCACATTGGCTCTTGCCTTGCTTTCCAAATACATCTTTTCAAGAACCCTAAATACCTGCCACATAGGAACCCACTGCCCCCTAACTATGCCCTGCTGCTGCTTCAGCACCTTTAGATGCCACAGTTCCCACGAGATTCATCCCCACAAAAATTTGGTTTACCTAAGTTCTATCTGCCATTCCCGGAACAAATCAGGTCCCATCCATTTTACAAACTCTGTTGTAACTGTCCCAAAGCAGCGTTCATTTCCTTCCCTCTCTTAAGGTATTAGTCATGTCCACAGCACTCATCCTACATTCAATGAGAGCATGCTGTTGTTTCTGTAGACATACATCCACATGTAGATTAACATAGGGTATCGTATGCTCCTCAAACCTGTAAATCTCCTAACAGCCAAAACACACTTTTGTTATTCTATTGCCAGTGACTAGGAAATTAGCCTATATCTTGGAAGTGCTACTTGTTCATCCAAAAATTGAACATTTTTTCCATTTTAAATGCAAGTGCCAACCAATATCTTTTATTATGTTTTAAAAAGGGATTTTCAACTTACCAGCTCTCTCATCAATTTTATATAGTAATATTGGCAGTGAAAATAGCACCAGGTCTTAGACCAGCCCTAGGTTCAGCAACCTCAGTACTGGAGTTCTGGCTAAGAAAGAATTCAGAGCCAAGACTAAAACTATACGAGAAAGTTTATTTAGGAAGTCACAGAGGCAGAAAAAGTGAACCATGGAAGAAGTGGGTCCAGGAAACAAGTTACAGAGGCAAAAGAAGGGCCCGTGAGCTTAGGAGAAAGGGGAAAGGAAAAAGTGGGGAAAGGCTCAGGCTTGCTCAAGGAAGAGCTGCACTGTGTCCTCCACTCTGAGGGTGTTAATCTGCAGGTCTCAGAAGAGGATCCCAGTAGAATATTTATCAGCTTCCAGGTGTGTCCTTTCAGGATCATGGTCTCTAATGATTGGTCAGTGCCAGGGCAAGGGGTCATTAGTCAATGCAGCTGGTCCTGATGCCAGCCATGGCATTGCTTGTCTGGTTTTGCTGCTTTTCTGGGCCTGGAGCTGAAAAACAGCTGAGGCCTAGATGTATCTGATGCGGGTCAGAACCTCATTATTCTGGCGGCTTACTGCTTAAGGGCTATTCCCTGGCCCCCTTGCTCGTTCCTCCTCTAAGAGAGTCTAATCCACATGACTAGCAACATGGCAGGGGATGGTCCAAACTGCATGACCAACAATGTGAAATGTCAGGGAGTCTAAACTGTGTGACCAGCAAATATGCGAGGGGAGGAAAGGTCACCCTGGATGCGAGGTCCTTGTCTTTCCAGTTCTGCCCATTGCTAGGCATCTTGGGCTTTCCCCCCTGGTGCCCATCTTCTTTCCTTTGTTCAGGTCTAACTGCCTACCACCATAAGAGCTCTAATAACCAAAAACATTTATTATTTCCTATGTTCCTTTCTGAATCAAAGATAAGACTGTATCATATACAGTGAGATTTTAGGAGTAACTATGTTTTATTGTATCCTGAGAGTTGAAAAACTGATAACCTATGAACGCCCTGATAGTGGTAACTCTGTAAGCGCACATTGTGACAATCAGATATACTCACTCATCTGTTAAGATGCATAAGGCTACGACACTCTCTTGACTCCCTCTCCCCACTTCCACTTCTTTTGAGTTCCACTTTCCCCCAGATATATCTGACCCAAGCTTAGATAGAACCCTAGATATATTTCTATCATAGAACCTGTTACACTTAATCATACTTATTTACAGGTCTGTCTCTCTACTGATTTGCCCCTCTAGATGTGTGCTTTCCAATATAGTAGCCACTAGACACATGTTAACTACTTAAATTCAAATTTATGTTAATTAAAACTAAATAAAATTTAAAATTCAGTTCCTTAGTTTCAGCCATGTGGTGGGTGATTGCCATACTGGACAGCACAGATATAAAACATTTCTATCATTGCTGCGTATAAGTTATATACGTATGTTCCCTGAGGCGCACACAGTATATACGGCAGGCAGTCTGACAAGAGCTATGACTAATTTATTTCCTTACCCCAGCACCCAGCACTTAGGAACATCTCTTAGGAATGACACTTGGTAACAGAGAGCTTGTACCACATTTCTTATTATCACACATTACCAGGGCCTCTATTCCATTTATTCAATGATATTAATCCACCATCATCCCAACCTGTAGAAAGAGGTAGGAACTACAATAGTTAGAAGATAATCAGAAAGCCTTTGCTCAGTCCCTTTCCCCAAAACGAAGCTCCAATATTCGTGTGAGACGATGAAGAGGACTTTTTTTTCCCCCCAGGTCTAGCATATGACTGAACTGCAGGTGATTCTAAAAGGAATCTTTTTTCAAATACTGGAGCAGACACAACACAGCAGAAATAAAAACAGGAAAACATTGTTAGACATTTATTACACTTTCAGGACTCCATAAATTAATATATTCTCAGTGTGCTCTTTACATTTAAAAAATTAGTAATTTGGCACACATTTTCTGAGCACCTAATAAGAGCTAATAAAGAGAAATAAATAAATTCTAGTGGCAGATAGAAAGGTAAGTTGGCCAGAAGGGAGTGGGGAGGGGGATAATGGTGGAAAGAAGGGGAAGGGAGTAGACAAAGAACATATATGAAGTATGAATGACCCACAAACGTGGACAACAGCTGGGAATTGACTGTGGAAGCGGCGGTGAGGTAGAGGGGGTGGGATGAGCGGAGGAGGGCAAAGGGGGAAAAACTGAGACAACTGTAATAGAATAACAACTTAAAATAATTTTTAAAAAAGGTAAGTTGGCATAATACAAAGTGGTAAGTGTTCCATGATAAGGGGAACTATAAAGAGCACAAAGAGAGGCTCAAACCCCAGTGGTAATCTGTGGTAGGGGCAGCAGAGGGGGAAGCCACGGGAATGCTGATCAGAGATGAGCCCAAGCTATGTCTTAAAGGGTAATTAAGGGTTTGGGAGATGAAGAAAGGGTGGGAGGGTGTCACAAATAGAGACAATGGCATTGATGAAGGCACAGGAATGTCACCTGGACAGTAAGTTCCAAGTCTGACTGGAATAACATGAAAAAGAAGATTCAAGACTAATGAGGCAAGTAGAGGCCAAATCATTAAAAACAACAACAACAACAACAACAACTTTTTAAGTTAAACTGAGGAGTTTGAATTTCATCCTCAAAGATATAGGAAACCTCTAAAGGTTTTAAAGCAGAAAAAGAAATGCAATGTACATTTAACAAAGCTCACAGAGAAGCAGTATGAAGGATGATCTGGGGGAGATGGGACAGGAACGCAGGAAGATCAGTCAGGATGTTACTGCACAAAGTAGAGAGACAATATAGTATTTTATCACACACACACACACACACAAAAGTACAACTTTAAATGTGTCAACATCCGAATCATAAGGGTGCCAGAAGGAGAAGAGGAAGAGCAAGAAATCGAAAGCTTATGTGAAAAAATAATGAAGGGAAACTTCCCAAATTTGGCAAAGGAAACAGACATACAAGTCCAGGAAGCACAGAGAGTCCAAAACAAACCAGACCCAAAGAGGATCACACCAAGACACATCATAATTAAAACGCCAAAGGTTCAAGAGAAAGAAAGAATCTTAAAAGCAGCAAGAAAAAAGCAGAGAGTTACCTACAAAGGGGTGCCTATAAGACTGATTTCTCAAAAGAAACTTTGAAGGCAATAAGGGACTGGCAAGAAATATTCAAAGTGATGAAAAACAGGGACCTACAACCAAGACCACTCTATTCAGCAAAGCTATCATTTAAAATGGAAGGGCAGGTAAAATGCTTCCCAGACAAGGTAAAGCTTAAGGAGTTCATCATCATCAAGCCATTATTATATGAAATGTTAAAGGGATTTATTTTTTAAAAAGATCAACACTATGAATATTAAAATGACAACAAACTCACAACTATCAACAACTGAATCTAAAAAAGAAAAACAAAAACAAACTAAGCAAACAACCAGAATAGGAACAGAATCATAGGTATGGGGATCATTTGAAGGGTTATCAGTTGGGAGGGGAAAGGGGAAGGAACAGGGAAATGGTGCAGGGACTAAGAAGCATAATTGGTAGGTAAAAATAGACAGGGGGAAGTTAAGAATCATATAGGAAAGGGTGAAGCCAAAGAACTTATATGCACGACCCATGGACATGAACTAACGGGTGGAATTGCTGGTGGGAAGTGGCGTACTGGGAAGAGGGGAGCAAAGGGAAAAGAAATTGGGACAACTGTAACGACATAATAAAATATACTTTAAAAAAACTGGTAAGACAGCGCTCCTCGGATGCAAATAGTTTTAAATACAATCTATTTTTAATGGGTCTCTTTCCATAGTCTATGCTCCTCAAAGCCGTAACACCATGATTTAATTATATAGCACAACTACAAAAGCAACTATTAAAGTCAATTTCATAAGCACAAAGAAATTACACTGCACTCTTTTATTCAATAGCTATTCTGGACTTCAAACTAAAACTGCACATTTTTCTCTTTTCCACTGCACACAATTTTGGAAAAACATTTCAGCCAGCTGAGCACGTCTGTGCTGTGTGCAACAAGTGTAAACAATTTAACAGTTTAATGAAACATTTCCTATGCTTTATTAGAGGAAAAAGGATTAGAAAATTCTAACATGGCAATATCAAGTTGCACACTGACATTTTTAAATTAAGTTTCCTTTTTTTAAAATATGAACATACCAGTTTTAAAGCCCATCTGGTTGCATGGTGCAGCTGCCTGAATGAATATTGCATTTTCAGTTATTAGGCACTTGGCTAAAGCATTTTGAACTGCCACGTGCCATAAATAGCAAGAGCCACGAGTACAGTACTTAGGAAGTACCTACATATTCAAGTTGGTATGAGAGGATTTCTTAGTCTGTCCTAGGGAGGAGGGGACACTGGGGCATAGAAGGAACAATCTCACAATTTAAAGAAAAATCTTTCAGTTTTACCTCTTTTCCTCTAAAAGGCAATGGACTCTGATATCACTGATCCCACAGTTCCCTAGCCTAGAGAGTTTTACCTACCTTCCTGCCTGGTACCAACAAAATTTGAAGAACCAAGGCTTTCAAATTGGACTAAAACTGGGTTCAATTCCAACTCTACCTTTTTCAAACTGTATGAACTTAACACATTGCTTAACCTTCCTGAAACTATTTCTTCATGTGTAAAATAATACCTAACCTTGTGGAGTTGAGGTGAAAAATGAAGTGTACATAAAATATATATAGAACATCTGGCTCATGTGGGCATTCAATAAATGGTAACTATTTTTATACCCTCCTTTGTACTTCACTATAATTTGTATAACAGTAAGTATGCAGCTACCTTAAAAGTTTATTGTGAGAATTAAGGGAATCAATATATAATAGGTAAAGGGTTTAGAACAGTGCCTGGCACAGCAGGTAATTATTACACATTAGTCGCTATTACTGTGACTATTTGATACCAATATCATAGATTGTTTCACATTAAATTACAATTTATTTGCCGTCTTCCTCCCTAATACTTAGCATAAAAACTTAATAAATATCGGTTGACCAGTGGAATGAATATGATGAATGGCTGAATGAAGATATCTCAGTTCTGTGACAAGAGGAATACCTCTCTAAATTTATCAGACATTCTTCCCACAGTATCCATTCAATAAGAATGTATTGTTTTGTTAATTGAGGTATTCTATCAAGCTTGTGTGGTAAGCAAGAAGAGTATTTTTGTAGGCCTGTTTTACAATAAGAAGCACAGTCCCAGGTAGATTAAAGATTAAGACCACTCAGCTAGGACAAGAACTAGAATCTCCTATGAGCTCTCAGAAACTAGTTCTAGAATTTCTTTCCTACTAGGACTTGCTCTCTCTCCATATTCTAAACAGTAGATATGGGAGTGGTCAAGTTCTTCCAAATCTGTGGTTGCAAGAGTCAGGAGATACTATCAATGAATGGTGTAAAGGTGAAAAAGGAAAGTGACCAAATAAGGGAAAAGTCTGTGTTTCTTTGAGAGAGACGCAAAACCCTGATTTTATTTGACCTGAGTATAGAGAAATCAATCAAATCTGAAACTAAGAAGAGGAAAAAACCCTAACTATGAACAAATGAGGACAGAGGACACTAAAGTGTCAAATATGAAAAGTGGTATGGCGGTTACAGGCACTCATCCCCTCCTGTAGAAAGCATAACTGGGCACAGTCTTTCTGGGGAGTATTTATTCTTTCACTTAACAAATACTTAATACTAAGTCCCTGCAATGAACTAGAAGAACTTGACAGTATGTAGCAAGTGTCTTAAAAAAATTTACACTTTTACTCTAATCACAGTATTTCTATATTTTATTGAAAAAAAGCTATCAGAAAATACAGACCAAAATTTACAACCAAAGATGCTCATCACAGTGTTATTTACAACATCCAAAAAATGGGAAGTAATCTAAATGTTATGATTAAATAAACTGAATCATGCAATGCAATAGTATACAGTCATTAAAACTGATGCTTAGGGAAGTGGAGAGCAATGGGGAAAAATTGGGACAACTGTAATAGAACAACAATAAAAAATAATAATAAAAAGACTGATGCTTAATAAAAAATTTCAATAACACTGTAAAATGTTTATGATCTAATGTTAAATTAAAAAGCATTCCACAAAACTGTCTATAGTATGATCTTTATATAAAATAAGTAGAAAAATATTTTTAAAAATCCTACAAGTTTTAAAAGTTAATCTCTCATGGTAGGAATAGGGAGGATATAGTGAGGACAGGCTATTGGGAGACATTGGCCAAGTTTTCTAATTTTCCATAAGAGGCATTTTCAAAAAGCCACAATGTGAAGGCAGTTTACAGAAGAAAAACAAGGGTATTAAATACTATCAGAATTGACCAAGATCTTTGGAATCTGCTAGATGAGAAGCATATAAAAGGCATATTATCTTTATACAAAAAGATTATGTTAATCCTAGTGAGAACCAACACAACTACAAGGGTGAAACACAAAGGGAAAGCAAAATAAAGAGGAAATTTAACCAGATTCCCAGGAGGTCACTTTCATTCCAGAAAGTCTGTCAACAGCAAAATCAAGGTCAATGAGTAAAGAAGATGGCATAAACCTAGTGCTAAAATCTGTGTGAGTTCCTTGAGAGTATGGAACCTGTCAATTACGAGACAGTGTGATAAAGACCGCAAAAGAAGGCAGCAGCAAGAACGAGGCAAAATAGTCTAGAGAAGGTCCGGGATGGCTTCATGGAAGATGACTGATTTCAAGGAGAAAGGTGTGAAGAACCTTCTAAGAAAAAGTGACAGCCCAGAGAATAGAAACAATTTAACATGTCTGGAGAAATGACATTCATTTCAGTATTGCTAAAATACAAAGTGCAAGCAGGCAAGCAGTGGTGAAAGCTGTGGTTGCAGAAGTAAGTCATCAGAGGCCTGCCCCAGAGGCCCAGAATGCCTCGAGCAGCTGCATGTGAATCAATAAGGGCACCAGCCCAGAAGGAGCTCATTCCAGCAGAAGACACAGTTAGGTAGCATTACGGAAAAGATAAGTGAAGGTGATTAGCACAAAGAAAGAGCAACCAATCTAGCCCAGGGACCCATAAAAGACCTCTGAGAGAAGGTGTCAAACTTGAGACACAAAGAAAGTTGAGCTAAGGTCAGCAACATCCAAAATGGCAGCACACTAATGAAACCTGGCCGGACACAAACTCTGCAAATCGGGGAACCCAGACCCTGGCAAGGCTTCTGAAGAGGACACCATTCTCATCACCAGAATGTGAGCTCCATTTGTCTTGGTCACTGCCATGCCTCCAATACTAAAAATAGTGAGCACAAAGAAGCTGCTCTATAGATATTTATGAAGAAAAAGAAAAGGCGCGGCGGCATGCTGTTATATTAAAAGGCAATAGGAAATTCAAAATTGCCAAAAGGTAGAAGCAATCCAAGCATTCATCATGAGATGACTTTTTAAAAAATGTTGTCTATCTATTATTCAGCCTTAAAAAGGAAGGAAATTCTGACACATAATGAAGACATCATCTAAGTGAAATAAGTCAGTCATAAAAAACAAATACTGTATGATTCCACTCATATGAGATACTTAGAGTAGTCAAATCCATAATGACAGAAAGTAGAATAGCGGTTGCTGGGGGCTCGAAGGAGAAGGAAATGGGCAGTTACTGTTGAATGAATACAGTTTCAGCTGCACAACATGAAAAAGGTTCTGGAGATGGGTGGTGGGAGGGCTGCACAACAATGTGAGTGTACTTAATGTCACTGAACTGTCCACTTTAAAATAGCTAAAATGGTAAATTTTATATATTTACCACTATTTTTAAAACATAAAATGCACCAAAAAAAACTTACTTAAAAAGAAAGCAATGGGTAAACAAAAAGAAATGGGAAAAAGGACAAAGAAGTAAGAGTATCACTCTGAAAACTAAGGCCAATCCTTAGGAGCTTAGAGCCAAAGGCAAATAGCAATGTCTCCTCTATCTCTCCGTTCAACTGCCATTGCCATCCACATCCAATTTATGTAATTTTACATGTAGTTGAGTACCAATTAAAACAAATACTAAGTGCAGAACCCCCAAGGGGTCACAAATAAGCAAATCCATGGGTAATCTGATAGATGTGTTATGAAAGCAGAGGCTCACTGACCTCACCTCATTATTGTTAGTAACAGTGAAACAACTATCATTTACTTGAACACCTAATATGTGTGGAGCACTATAGTTGGAGCTTTATAAATGTTATCTCCAATCCTAACAGTAACATTGAAAGGTAATTCTATACTTTCATATTAACTCATTTAGGCTGATACAGATATAAATGGTAAAGTTGAAATTTGAATCTAGGTCTATCTGACTCCCAAACCTCATGGAGTGATTAGTCGTTGTCTCAAAAGAACTGGCTTCCTTCCTCCCCAACCAGGTACCTCTCTGTGCTACTATTGCAGCCTTGGTCCCTAATTTGTCCTCCCCTACAGCTCTGCTAAAACTTATCAGTTGGGAGTACCTAGATTGAGTCATTACCAAATACCTTTCTAGACAATTCCCAATGGCCAGAGATGGGATGCTCTTGGGCACTGAGCCACTGAAGGAAGAGAGGTGTGACTCACCACAGGTCTTTCAGACTCTAAATTGACCAAGCAGGACACAGACACTTAAAATATTTATACCAATGTTTCCTTCAGGAGGGCACTCCACTAGCACTACTCCTGCTTAACAATGCTTCATCGATTAATAGCCATCACTCCCTTTCCTCCCCGAGACAAGGCCTGGAAATCACCACCTTCTAGCCCATTTTCCCTCGGCTTCTCCCACTTCCATCTGTTACACTCCCAGCTCCACCAAGTCCAATGCTCCTTTAAGCTCTGCTGAGTGACATCTACTATCCAATGAACTAAGAACATCTGTACAGTTCTCAGACACTTCCAAACATTAAATCATATATTCCTTACAACATAGATATTAATATCTCTATTTGACAACACTGACTCAGTTTAGTCTAAGTAAATAAATAAATAGTGGAAAATATCCACTGGAAAAAGAGGCCACCTTTCTTGTTTTTTTGTTTGTTTGTTTTTGAGCCAAGAACCTTTCTTAAAAGCCTCCAGTAGTATTCCTGTCATGTCTCACTGGCTAGACTTTGGGCACATACCCATTCCTAAATCATTCCTTGGCACGGGCATGGACTTACCATGACTAATTGACTTAAACTAATTCCTTGAGGTGGAATGGGAGTTGCCAAACACACAATTACCACAGTGCTCATCACCTCTAGGACACTGACATGAAACAATGAAGGATGCGGATTGCCTCCAGACCCCTTCTTTTATGTTTCTTTCCTGTCACAGGGACCCTGAAGACTCAAGGGGTCAAAACTGCTGGCCTTGGGAAAAGAGACAGACATTCCATAGAGTTGAGTCTGTGGAGAGCGCTCCGGAAGGTGATCTAGAGACCTTAGTGTTAGTAATAGTACTACACTAATACTATTGGGTTGGCCAAAAAGTCTGTTCCTTTTTTTCCGTATAATAAAAGACACATTTTTCATTTTCACCAATAACTTTATTGATTTGGATATTTTGAGCATGTTGGTTCTCTCCTGCTATTGGCTTCTAGTGGGTACAGGCCAAGGGCGCTGCTAAACATCTGCCAATGTATAAGGCAGCCCCACAGCAAAGAATTATTTGGCATAAATGTTAATAGTACCAAGAAACTTAGCAAGCCACTTTTGACATATTTGATCAGTCACACCACCTTCTCTATACCCTGCACAAATCTTTTTTGTGTGTTTCAACTGCATTTTTACCTTTCTTGAAAAAATAAAGCATAATATGCCAAAAATGCTGCGTATTTTCTTCTATCTTCAATACTAAAATGGTTGCACAAAAATTCACCAATTGGGTAAGTTTTTTTTTCAATGCACATGGATTTGACAGCTGTCACAATACAATCTAACAGACTTGTTTCGAATGAAGTGAAAGACAACTAAGTGCTACTAGAGCCACAGTACGGAAAAACTAAACAAACTTTTTGGCCAACCCAATAGCTTCTTAAGAGTATATCCAACATGAGAAACGGAATTAAGCCAGACCACAAAGGAAGGCCCTAGCAGAAGGTGTATCTGGTAAGGAGAAATGAGGAGCCCCTCAGTCTCCAGGAAGGGGCAAGAAGTTGACATCTATCCCACAACAGGAGTATCTGGATGCCTATAACGTGTTTGGATGGTCTGGGCTCCTACACAAAGTCCTGACTTCAGCCAAATGAGCCTACAGGTTTCCCCCACTAACCAAAAGTGAAGCATTTCTATGAAATTTTTCATAAGCCAAAATGGCATAAAGTGAAGAAGCAATTACCATTAATTTACATGGAAAAATTTTGGAACATTCTCAGACCCAAAATTCAATGCACACACTATCTCTTAATCTTGCTCACTACTTCAAAACATTTCATTATCTCCAGTTTTCTGCTAAGCATAACAATGCTTTTATAAGCGCTCTTATGCTTTTCTGATACCTTAGCACATATCTTGCTAACGGATGCACAAAATATTATAAATCAAGATAAAGCTCAGATGCTCATAGACACAGTTCAAAGCTATGGCATCTCGATGCTGGGATACTGAGTGCAGTTCCATGGAAAGGAGCCCGGCAGTGCCACTCTTGCTGCTCAGGTACGAGCTGCCTCTGTAACAGCTTGCTCCAAGACAAACACTGAATGCTAATTTTGCTTTTTGCCTCTTTTCATAAAGTGAAAATCCAAAAGAAATTCTGGTTTTTGGTTAGCAAAAACAGTACTAATATAGGTCCTCTGTAAATGTGAAGTAGAATAAAGAAAACTTTTGAAAAGTGGGGGTACCTATACCTGCTCCACTCCCAATGCACTTATTCCTCTGCTGGGAAGACAATCCTAGTTACCCAAGCCAAAAATGGTCTCCCCCTCTTCTGACCCTCTACAATCACAGAAGTGTAGATTAAGTTCCACCTCTGGGAATTTACCCTATACTACTTTACACTGTAGCTTGTACATTTTAATCCATTTCCCTGTGAGTAGGACCCTACAAAAAGGCACTGTTTAAAACAGTATAAAACATGTAAACAAAGAGCATTTGGTCCAGATTTTATGCCAATGTACCTATATCCATGCTGTTTCCTACGCATGGACGATAAACTCGGTTACGTTAAATTGCTTTCCCAGAGGAACTGTCTTGTTTTCTCCATTTAAAAGTCATCCTTCCCTCCTAGGTTTCTAAGAAATTCATAGGTCAATTTGTAGTTTGCCTCTGGCAAGTGGGGAGACACATTTATTAT